>NW_026294562.1:27672695-28040195 GCF_007827085.1 Peromyscus californicus insignis | reverse complement strand
TAAGACTTCTACTTAGCTGCCTAATGCCAATGTCTTTCTTAATCCACACAAGAACAGGGTCAGGTAGGTACTAGTCTTCAACCTCTTTCTTCAAATTTGGGTTTTCCCAGTATGTTGCAGATATTTCAGTAATGCTTAAGTAAGCCTGTGATTTTCCTGAATGACCTGTTTCTAATTTGTTACATACACAAATAGCTAGTTGTTAAGATGCAAAAACCTAAAAGCTGCCATGGCTCTTTCAACTTGATTTTGAAGAAATAAAAGGAAAACAAAATGCATTCTCAAGATCCACCCTGACAAGGCATATCAAACTTTTGCTAACTCTCCCTAGTGATTCAAATGTGTAGCTAAAGTTAGAAACATATCTAGAACTTACATTTGTCTTACAGCCTAAGAGAGCACTAATATGATGGCATCCACATGACATTTTAGAAATATTTTTATTATAAAACCCACAGATAGTATTTCTAAGACACAAGTCCCTCTACTCTGCATCTGTGTATGTGCCTGTAGGATTCCAGAGTAGATGTAGCTTTCAGCTCAATTGTTATTTCTATCATGTTCAATGGTTAAAGTTTTGTTTTTCAGTAACGTGTTTTGAAAATGAAGTTGATGTTATTCTTGGGTTCATGTCATTTGTTAACTTGATCATCACTATTAATAGCATTTCCAAGTCACTAATATAAATAAAAAGTAGAGGCAAGAGTGGGTCTGAATAGCATGGTCTTAGAGATCTTCCAATTTGCAAGTGACACCCTTGTCAATCATCACCCTTTGCCATACATTACACCCAAATTTTATGAATTTCCTCTGTTTCACAGACTACTCTTAACATTTTGAACATAATAATGAGACATTTTTAATGCCTTCTTTTTGGGAAATTCCTGGGGATCCCTATGGCCAATTTAACAACATTTGTGGTTTATGAGACATTTATCCCTGCTGATGCATAGCCACTTCAAAGTTAATCCAATTCTTGTCTTTTAATAAGCAACGTTATCTACTTTAAAAGACACTACAATTCTCTGTCTCAGTGCTGGCAACCAAAACTTGGAATTGAAGACACAGATATATATGCAAACATCAGCCTCCGTGCTGGGGGTGGCTGGATGTATTTGCTGCACGAGAATCTTAAAAATGACACCTCTCTTGTTCATCAAAGTGTTCTCAAAGTGGCTAGTGGAAGTGATTGCTTGGAGGGAGGGTGTAGCTAGAGTTCCCCTGCCTGGCCCACAGTCAGGACAAATCTCTCTCACCTGCCAGTCCCACAGCAGCTCAAACCCAACCAAGTAAACACAGAGACTTATATTGCTTATAAACTGTATGGCCGTGGCAGGCTTCTTGCTAACTGTTCTTACAGCTTAAATTAATCCATTTCTATAAATCTATACTTTGCCACATGGCTCGTGGCTTACCAGCATCTTTACATGCTGTTTCTCATCATGGCGGCTGACAGTGTCTCTCTGACTCAGCCTTCCACTTCCCAGCTTTATTCTCCTCCTTGTTCCGCCTACACTTCCTGCCTAGCCAATGGCCAATCAGTGTTTTATTTATTGACTAATCAGCAACACATTTGACATACAGACCATCCCACAGCAGGAGGGGATACTTGAGGGTTCTATGTTGACCCTGCTTCTGGCCCTCAGGCCCTTTGCTTTCTGATCTTCTATAGTACAACATGCCACACAGCAAGCTCCTGCCACCATGAATGGAGCCCAGCTGTCATGCTTTCCCTGCCATGATTCACTGTACCTGCAAATCATGAACCGAAACAAATCCTCCTTCCTTGTTTAAAAAAAAAAAAAAAAAGAGGTGCTTAGCATGGGATGGGCACATGAAAATAATAAATAAATAAATAAAAACCAATGTTAATTGCTCATGTTGTTATTTGTTTCATAAATAAGCATTACCACAATTAATTTCAGTGATGATGGAAACATCCTGCTACGAGTCTATGTCTGGTACATCTCATGGTAAGCTACCCATGATGCTTGTGGTGAGGCTAATCTTATCGAGGCAGAACTGGCTCCCAAGTCAAGCAAGATTATTAGCTGCCTGTATGTCCCTGAAAAACTAAAATAGATGACATTGTACTACGTGCATACGTGCAAGTAATAAAGTCTGGTCTTTCCTTCCACTCATTAAGCCAGAATTGCAAGCTGGCTGGCAGCTAACATTCCAATGACAAATAGGTTACAATCTTGGTTCAGAAGGAAAGAGTGACGAGGCACCTAAAGGAACTGGCATCAGCTGTGGCATGAGTTACATTTTTCCTGCAGGTATGGGCTTCCTGCTCACTCTGGCTATGGGTCTCTTCTCATTTGTACCAGGTGAGTAGCAGAACATGCTTTGTTGGGAAACTGAAACTTTCAACCAAATAGAAAGGCCATTGCCAGATAGCATGTCCCAACTGTACCCTGCTGCGTCACAACTTATATAACCACCTGCTTGTGCAACAAGATGCCTGCATTTAAACTGATGAAACATTAACACTTTTTTCTATGTCATCTCATAAGGAAGGGTTGATTGGAAATTCCACCTGCAGTTCTGTGAATAAACTTGAGGCATTCAAAGCCACTTGAGATTATCTGGGGAATCTTGCTACCTGTAGCAGGCAAAGAGTCAGTCCTGGGGTCACAAGAATGAAAGAACAAGCCCCGCCCCACACCAGCTGTAGCACACAGGAAAGTGGGCCTTGCACTCCATGTGGGCAGCACACTAGAGCTGACCCTGCTGCCAGAGTGCAAGTGAGCCAGCCCTGAGGGCATGAGAGCGGGAGAGCTGACCATGTGCCCCCATGTCATATCCCCCCTACAGCAAACGGTAGAGCTGACCCTAGTGATGTAAGTGTGGGGACCCAGCTCTGAGGATTGGAGAGCAGGAGAACAGGCCCTCTCTCCTTGCTGTTGGCTGTGCTGAGTGAGCTAGCCTGCAGAGTGCTGGGGAGCTTGCCTGGGTAGTGACAATGAGGGAAAGCTGGAGGGCTGACCAATCCAGCTACCACCCAGGCCCAGAACCAGGACTATGAGTTGACCCACCCCAACATCCACCAAATCTATGAACTGTTGGAGCATGTGAAAGGGACAAACGTACAGATTTAAAATAGCAGGATCTCCAAGACACAGGACAATAACAGGATATCGAAGAGGAGCTCCAGTGAGAGCCCATTATTGGTGGTGTGGCAGAAACCAGAGGCCTCAAGGTAGCCCAATGGCTCATGGCAATGAACACTTGCAAGTAAAGATGAATGGACTAAAGGGTGAACTGTGTGACTCAAGGGGCCACACTACAGCTGCCAGGACAAGATTCTTCTTTTTTCTTCTCTTCCTCCTCCTTCCTTTCTTCCACCCTTCCTTCCTTCCTTCTCGCCTTCCTTCCTTCCTTCCTTCCTTCCTTCCTTCCTTCCTTTTTTCCTTTCTTTCTTTTGGTTCATTTTCTTTTGTTTATTTGTTTTGTTTGGTTTTCGGTTTTACTTTTAAATTTGGTTTTGATTTTGGGGTGGGGGCGGAGGTTGCAAGGGCAGAGGGCAGATTTGAGGAGACAGGGAGATAAGAGGGATCAGAATGCATGATGTGAAATCCACAAGGAATCGATAAAAGTTAAAACCAATCTATCTCATAAACACACACACACACACACACACACACACACACACACACACACACACAAATGTCTGGGGATAATACAGTCTGCAAAGCCAACCCATGAAGATATTTAAGGAAAGCAATCCACTTTGATCATGTGAGAGAGCCATTCAGGCTGGCAAGAGCTTAGAGAGGACAGTTGCTGGCTGCCAGAGACTCCCACAGTAGGAGAGCCTCCCAGAACACAGAGGGAAAAGAGGACAAGATGTGGACAACAGGAAGGAAAACTCGTGGGCTTCGGGATTTAGCAAACTAGAGCCGGGGTGTAAGGGGGCTTTGGGTTTAGTGTGCTGAGCCTGGGGCGATCTGTCCTTAGATCGTGTGGGGGGAAATCAAGAGAGGAAGAAAAGAGCAAAGGGAAAGGAAAGGAAGTGGATTCTCATCATTGCATCTTTTGTGCTCTAGTATAAAGAGATGGGGAACCCAGGATGAGAATGCCAGTGTCGAGAACACTCGGAATCACTCATGGAGAGCTGCCAGTGAAGGAAACCCCAAGAAGTTATCTTAAAAAAAATCAACTGAAGAAGTGTTTGCTGAATGACAATAAGTGGAGGTAGAGATAATAATATCAAAATAATGAGGCCATACTTCTTCGGGAAATACCTATCGTCTTGGGAGATGATGGGGAATGCAGATAAAGCAATCTGAAGTCTGAACACAAAGAGACAAGCATAATACCGTAATTATCAGTAAATTTGTTAAGGGAAATTCACAATGAAGATGTAATCATAAAAATGTATTTCTTTCTATCCCTTTAAAAATGAACAAAGCAAAAACAAGAAACACACCAAGTATTCCTTTCTCAATTTCATCGGTATTTTTGGCAGCGGACCAGGTGGGCAGAAGGCCATCTGTCCAGGGTCTCTGAAATGAAGTTTTGGGAAATCTTGTGAGATAGTTGACCAATTGAAGAGGCCCTCGTTGCACAATTACATATATGTGTTCAATTTAGGAAAGTGTTCTGCAGTAAACATATTCTGAAAACTTAGAAATAGTTTAAATAACTGAGGATTTTATTTGCCTCCCAAGACCTTTCTTCTTTTTTTTTATTCAGCTTGATTTGCTAAGTTGATCATGGTAAATAGAGCTTCATGTCCCCATTTCAGATAGAAAGAGACAGAAGTGTGGCAGGGCCGATTGGCTTATTCAAAAAGGGTCCTTCTGCCTACAAGTCACATATGCCATCTTCATCAGATAACACCTGCCCTAAGCCACCCCTTACTGTGAGGATAGCTGAGTGTTTAGAAGGTCTCAAGAACACGGATCCACATATATATAGTCAGCCAGTTTTTGACAGTGAGGTAAGACAATACAATGAAGAAAAGATGGTCTTTTCAGCAAGCAGTTCTGGAACACTACCCCCAACATGCTGCATGCCCAAGTGCAACCCTCACACTTATACAAAAACCAGCTCCAAATAGAGCACAGAGTATATGCAGCAACAGCCTTGGAATACAACATAGAAGAAAATCTGGATGACCACGGGCACAGAAACGCTAAAGGTATAACACACAGAAACAATGACTGATGAGCAAAGTCCATTAAAAATTTTAATTTCTGCCATCAAAAGGATGGGAAGACAAGCTACATATGGAAGAAAAGCATTTAGAGGGCATATCTGCTAAAATTGCATGTATCCAAACTCTAAAAAACTCTTAGAATTCAAGAGCAAGAAAAGAAACAACTCATTGAAAAAAACAGGAAAGATCTGAACAGATCTTAGCAATGAAGATGTATGTGTATGTATGTGTGTCAAGTTAAAATAATATCACATACATGAATTTACATGTTATATACATGAGAATTAGATATTTGTCAATTGAATGACTTTGAGATACTAATAAGTAGATCATAAAGCCTCAAATATAAAAACTGGCACTACAGAGGATCTAAAACAACAAAATCTCATTTGTTGTTTGCTGGGAGACAAAATGGTACCATAATTTTGGGAATATAACTTGATAGTTTCTTAAAAAACTAAACATGCTTTTACTATATGATCCAGGAATCATAGTTATTGCTATTTATTCAAGTGTCCATATAACCACAAATATCTAAAAGTATAACAACTTTTCATAATTGTTAAAACTTAGAAATAACCAAAATACCCTTCAGTAGGTGAATGGATAAATACTTTTTTTGAACATTTTTTATTTTAATTTTTTTATTCCTTTTACATACCAACCACAGATCTTCCTCTCATCCCTCCTCCCGCTCCACCCTCACCTTTCCTCCCCGACCCCTTATCCCCTCCTCAAACAGAGTAAGTTCTCCCATGGGGTGACAGCTAAGCTTGGTACATTCAGTTGAGGCAAGACCAAGCCCCTCCTTGCTTTATCAGGGGTGAGCAAGCTGTCCAACCATAGGTAATGGGATCCAGAAAGCTGGCCCATGTACCAGGGATATTCATAATAGCCAGAATCTGGAAGCAACCTAGATGCCCCTCAACCAAAAAATGGATAAAGAAAATGGAGTATTACCTTGCTGTAAAAAAAAAAATGACATCATGAAATTTGCAGGCAAATAGATGGAACTAGAAAATATCATCCTGAGTGAGGTAACCTGGATGCAGAAAGACAAACACGGTATGTACTCACTCATAAGTGGATACTAGATGTAAAGCAAAGGATAATCAGACTACAACCCACAGCTCCAGAGAAGCTAGGAAACAAGGAGGACCCTAAGAGGAATGTTCAGATCACCTTGGGAAGGGGAAACAGAGGATAAATAATTTTAATGAATGAATGTTTCCATGTACCTTCAGAAAGGAGGATTGGTGCCTTACAGATAACAAATCAGGGGCCAGCAGAGAAAAGGTCCATACTAGAATAGAGATTAAAATAGAGACCTCATGAAAGAGCAAAGTCCCTGCCATTAGAAAAGGATCCATGACAAAAATGATTGTTTGGAGGTTGGCTAGAGCCTTCTGAAATATCTGTAGATGCCTGTTCATGATGGCAGTTGTGCTGGACGTAAGAGATCGTAAGAGCCGATACATCTCTAGCAATCATCCATGAGTGGATTTGTGCTGAGTGATAGATGAGTATGAAATGTGGGAGATGGCTCCAATATCTTGCTGCCTCAGCATATCCAATTCTGTTTTGTGAACAATTTTCCTGGCAGACAAAAACAAAGAGAGATCACTAACTACACTGGAGACTAGAATGATCTATGAACAATGGTGAAGAATTAAGAGTGAATAATTATGAGAGTTTGGCCAGGTGAGGCCACAGATGTGTATTTGGAGTGACAGGAGGAGTCAGAAGAAGCTCTGTCTTCAGTAATATGAGTGGTTTTGTGAAGGGAGAGTGAATAGAGACACTGTTCTAAAATGTAACATATCATAGAAAATGATGGATTTGTAGCTGCATTAGAGGAAATGAAAGATGTCAAGATTCTCATAAATTTAAATGAGATAGTTATTAGAACTAACAGGAAGTATGAGTTCGCCACAGAGGATACATCTGTGTTCTCAGGTCAGCTTACGTATCAGATCTCAAAGAGGCTTCCCCTAATACCCTCAAGCCCCAGGACTAACTAAGAAAGTCACTGTGTGTATATACTTGGGTGACACCTTCGCGAGCCCAACTGCACTGTAATGTAGCCAGCAACTTAATTGTCACTCTCCTCAGTAGTGTGGAAAACTCATGAGGGCACGATTCGGGTCATGACCCTAGAACCAAGTTCAATCAATAATGGGGAATAATGCACATTTCAGCAGCATTGCTTGAAGGAAATGTCTTAGGCCACGCAAAGTACTGAATACAGCTAAAGAGCAACAAGCCCAAAGACTGAAGGGGAAGAATGGGAGTGAAAGAAGGAAGCAGCGGGCAATGAGGAAGGGTGAGGAAGGAGGAAGAGAAGAAAGAGAAAGGGGAGGGGGAAAGGAAGAGGAGAAAGAGGAAGGACTTCAGTGAACAATTCTGCCCCTTGGAATATCGTGACAGACGTGTGGCTCATTATTCAGATGAAAAAGAAAAGGAATACAGAGGGGAAGGAAGGCTCTCAGACCCTTCCAGGTCCTGCTAAGCAGCATCCTGCAATGAGAATGGTGGTAAGTGGTTAGAGCCTTGACGTGACCACTACAGAGCATGTGCTTCAAGCTGCCTGACCTCACTGCACTGTTCCCACCTGCTGAACTGAGGAGACAGCCACAGAAGAGCTTAAGGGAATGGAAGTAGTTAAAAAGTTGAGTACAAAGAGCCAACACAGTCTCTGACAGCCAGGGTTTGAATCTGAGCTCTCTCACACACTTGTTAAATAGCCATTTGCAAATAGCTGCATTTCTCATAGTCTTGGCTTTCCTAGTGTAGACTCACTATTACCTATGTCTGTGTGGTAGGGGAGAGTAAATGAAGGAATGTAAAATTGGTATAGAGCTCCTAGACCTCCGGGCTCCTGTTTCACAGCAGAAACTTAGAAAATAGTTATTATTTTCCTGCCTTGACTGCACAGCCTGGCTCTCTTATGTTGGTGAAATTATTAAGGCCACTCCACGTAGTTAAAAGGAGATTTATTTAATGGCATAACTTACAAGTTAAGGGATAGGTAGGTCGCAGGGTCTGGGGAAGGTGTATCGCAGTCCAGCGGTGTTCTCTGGAGCTCTGCTTGGCCCACCTTCACCATCCAAGGTCTCGAACGGAGTGAGTGCACCGCCCATCCAGATCTCAGGTCTCCAGGCGCCTCCCTTGGCCCCGCCTTGTATGTGTGACAGTTGCCGAAGTCTCAATGGGGGTTGGAACTTCCAGATCAAAGCTGGAATGGCTACCCACTACACTCTTATTTCTCCCTTTGGGCATCTGGGATTCCAGTGCATAGTAGCTGCTAGTCAAAAAGCCAAGATGAACAATACTATGTTAGTGGAACTCAAATTAAAAACAAAAGTTAGCATGTATGTTTTCAGGGCTGATCATTTTACAAACCGAGCAGGTTATATCTAGGAATATATATGTATATGCATATACATATGTGCACATAGCAATACTTAATGAAAAAAGAGGCTATGAATTTGAAAGAGAGCAAGGAGGGGTATATGGGAAGGTTTGAATGAAGGAAAAGAAAGGGGAAATGATGTAACTATATTATAATCTCAAAAATAAAAGAAGAACAAAAGTAAAAAACAAAACCTTGCAAATTGGAGGAAAGGATCAAATATTGATGAATATAATAAAAAAGAGAATGTGAGCTCCCTTGACTGAGCCCTACAGCCAAGCATGTAAAGATTGACATCATATTCACATTGACTAAAAATCAAAAAGTACATTTTATGTTTTATGTTAATTTGCACAGCCCTGAAGCCTCTGCCAAACACAGCTATGTGATCTGGAACCTTAGCTTCGGTTTGTAAGAAAAGTAAAATGGCGTCTGAGTCTTGGCGACTCAAATGAACGAAGGGGTCCCTTTCATTTTCTGTGTCTCCAGCCTGTTGTAACACAACACAGCTGAGATGACTCAGAGGACAAGGTGACATGTCTTGCCCTCCTACATAAGCCTCCTTTTTCCTGTTAACTACTTATTAACTACTATCATATGCTAGTGAAACTCACCCAGAAAATGGAATTGAATTATTGGGAACAAAATTTCTGAGAACCATTATAACAATGTACCAGCAACAATAACCTTTATTCTGACTTTTGCCAAAATACAAACCATGTAAGAAAAGATGTCAGCTCAATGTTGAAAATGAAGATGATTCTTTTTTTAGTGTGTGTCCAGAAGTATGTGAGTACAGCCATCCCTCCTCTCCAAGGACTAGGGAAAGGGGGAAATTTTAGTGTAAAGAGGAAGAAAATATTCTAAATCCATAAACATTATTACTTCTGTGGGGCTGGAACTTTAGGAGGATAAAGAAGAAGAATGTAAGCAATTGATAAGGCTGAGATTAGAGAGAACTTCATTTTGGAAAGGGAGGTATGAGGCAGGTCTAAAGGAATAGGAGAGGCCTATCAGAGGCAGTATAATGAGGTAACAAGGCCCTGGATACTGATTCAGTTTCTGGGTGCTGAAGCGCTAGAAATTATTCATCCTTCCTTGTAAAATAAAAGGTAGGCTATTTATTCTTAGCAATATGGATTTACAATTTAAGTTACTACATGATGGAGAATTCACTTTTATTTGACAAATATTGAACCCTATTACCAGCATCATGAAACAAGTTTAAGACCCTGTTCTCATGGAGTTTGTCATCCAATTTTGTGCTTAAGGAAAGTGTCTTCATGTGAAGCCAATTGCTTCCTTGTAAAAAGTTGACAATACCAAACATATTCTTCCAGGCCCCCAAATATGTTAAGTCTGATCGTACTTTCCAGGGCAAAAGTCAGAGATTACACTCCTGCCTTAAAAGCTCTTGAGACATTCAATCATGCATTTTACATATCTCTTTATTCCAACATTAGCAATGGCACATGGGACTCTGTTTCCAGGGATTGACAATGTGGTCTTGCTCTTCCCAAGACATACTGTGGAAGCATGTCTTGCTCTTTACTTTGTATAATGGAAATCCTTAAATAATGATGTGGGATATTTTTAAAAAAGAAAAAGAAAATGTTTGCAAACTAGGTTAGATCATGAGTATGATTGGTAACTGTAATTTGTAGATGTAATCAACCGTCTTATTAAATAAGAAACACAGAACCAATGCAAAGAAGAAAGCCAAAAGATCAGAGCTAAGAGCCTTACCCGTCTGCTGCAGCTAGCTTCTTCAGCCAAGAGAGACCTACTTCCTGAGTGTTTGTCTTTATATAGACTTTCTGTTATGCCTTCTCATTAGTTGTAAACCCAACCACATGACCGCCTCATCACTGCCTATTTGTACAGACCTCCAGATCTTCTATGGTTGGTATGAGATTAAAGGCATGTGTCTCCAATGCTGGCTGTATCCTTGACCACACAGAGATCTACCTAGCTCTGCCTACCAAGTGCTGGGATTAAAGGCCCAGCTCTGCTATGGCTTGCTATTAGCTCTGACCCCCAGGCAACTTTATTTATTAACATACAAATAAAATCACATTTCAGTACAAATAAAATATCACCATAGTGATTATTGGGGTTCAAGAAAGTAGCATAACATATTGTAAAGAAAAATAAATTTCCCACTGAAAGCCCTGGCTTAAGCCCTAAGATAAACCTCTGTAAGTCATTTTGTTAAGAATTTTGTCCTCTGGACACCTAATTGTCTATCCAATTTGACAAAGACATTTTACTTACACAAATGATAAGAATAAGCCTACTTTCAGGAGTTCAAATGAGGCCTGGGGTCCACCATCTACAGTTACAAAGGAACCCTCAGTAGACCTCTGACACTGTGGCAAAAGGAGTGAGAATTCTTTCATGGTTTGCAGAAGGAACTCTAATGTCTTCCAACTGGACCACAGCTGGCTCATCAGTGCTCCCTGCCTCACAAACCAGGACCATTTCCTTAAAGAGAAGAAACATCTTTTCAATGCTAGACACACATGGCTCATCACCCAAATAGATGTTCAGGCAAAACTACAGCTGCTGCTGGGCCAAGGGCAGGAAGATCTGAAAGCAGCAATGAATTCGTGATGGTGTTTGGATACTGTCAGCAAGAGATACTGCACAGGAAAACAGTCTGAAGCTGAGTAAACTTAGAAAACACTGCAAGCCAAAGCATTCCCTTGCAGACGCCCCTTTCCTGAAGACCCTCCCCCAGTAGCTGATGACCATGCTGGTCATCCTCCCCCCACACTGGTTAGTTACTTTGGGATGCACATGCACAGTCTCTGCCTTGAATCCAGACCATCACATGACTACTTCCCTCTGGTTAGCAGCGCCCTAGACTGAGAAGCAGCTCCTCAGAAGAGCATTTCTGATCAGTAAATACAGCCACCTTCCCACACTGTCCCATGTTAGCGATGATTGCTTCAATTTGCTCCAACGGGAAAATAAAACTCCTCCTTGATCCCCACCAGGTCCTTAGTGTCTTGACGTGTCCTCTGCAATGTTTGCACTCAGTGAGTGTCTAAATGGATTGCTAAATAAATATTTGCTCTCCACAGACTAGAGTTTAGAAAATAATCCCCAGGTTCAACCTTCTCTTGTACAAGTGGGAACACGTTTACCCACAAGTGTAAACAGGTTTTCCTAGGTCAGAGAATCCACTGTAGCCACAAGGAACAAGTCAGATGTCAGTCCCACAGTGGGGAAGAGGGAAAGGCCCTGACTGACTTTCAGTTAGAGTACTGCTCGTTTTTCCAGTGGTTCTACAAGAGAGACATTGTTGTTCATTTCTTCAGAGAGAACAAGGGCTACAAGATGAAATCTGAGCAAGACGGTCAAGAGGTAATGACTACCACACCCTAGCACCACCACCCTGCCATGGCTTATCTGGAGTGAGCAGTGGGAGCACATCCTCACCAAGTGAGGTGAAAGTGTCTGTAGATGTGCACATGGCGCATGGTGGCTTCCACAAGCACAGAGGCTTCAGTGTGAGGCTAGGAAAGTAGAGCAAATCACTATGGGTCCCTTGGCCAGGAGTGGGTCTGGAGAACGCTCACTTGAAAACCACCTTCAGATGTTCCGGTTTGTTTATTTATTGATGATATTGACACATAAGAAGGCAATTTGTCTTCACTTATTCAACACGAACACACTCTTGAGTGTTTGCCACCCCCGGGTGCTGTGTGATGCACTGGTAATTCAGTGCGGGGGAATCCCGTTCTTATGAATGAGTAGTTCATGAAGGGGGGATGAATATATATATATGCAGGCCTTCAAATATTGCTCCCACAGCTTGGAGAGGTAAGAAATTTAGCATTAGCAGCAAAAAGAAAAACCCCTGAGGAAAATCATTTAGGTATTCCATTTTTCATCTAAATACTAGTTCACCTTGGGTAAATTGGATTGTGGTTCTGCTCTGGTGAAACCATTCTGTTGTGCTTCTGGTTAATGAAACACATAACAAGCATTGCCTACTGGCCAGTTTTTCCCTCCCCTGTACACTAATAGCCAAGACATTTAACTAAACCTTTCTCACTTAAGCAAAAGATACAATATGACTTATTTACCAGCCCAGGCTTCTCTCTCTCTCTCTCTCTCTCTCTCTCTCTCTCTCTCTCTCTCTCTCTCTCTCTCTCTCTCTCTCGCTCTCTCTCTCTCTCTCTCTCTCTCTCTCTCTCTCTCTCTCTCGCTCTCTCTCTCTCTCTCTCTCTCACACACACACACACACACACACACACACACACACACACACACACACACACACATTATGAGCACCAGTAGATCCTAAATAGGCAGGTCAGGTCAGATAGACAGCTAGAAATTCAGACAGAATTTCTGTTACATTTTCAAAGCAGAATTCTTTTTTTCTCTGAGAACTCTGCCTTTGTTCTAAAGGCCTTTAGCAACTGAGTCCAGCCCACCCACATTACTACGGTGATCTCTCCTGAGAGCCAGCTGATGGAATAGTCGAATCTTCAAGATGCATTCCAGGCAATGTCTTACTAATGTTTGACCAAAGAGCTGGCATCACAGCCCAGGCAAGCTGGCACTACCACAACCTGCCAAGCAGGCGAAAGCTTTCCTATGACCTAACTAAAGCATTTGGTGAAACTGTTGCATGGCTTTAGTGCTGGTTCCAAAGTCAATAATGTATCAGAGGCTTGCTAAGAAAAATGAAACAGGCCATGCTAGCCAAGAGAAGAAACAATTGTTTTTATTGTTTGCAGAGATGCTGCTAAGAATTCCACTATCCTCAGGGCACTGTTGCGTGATATTTACCCAAAATAAAAATACTGAAAAATAGCCAACTCAGCCCAGTTATTGCTATCAACAAAATAGCCAGGATGCTCACAAAGATGTTCAATGATCACAGCGTGTTGGCTCCCTCAGCAACTTGAGAAAATTATAGAGAAACTAGTGGACTTTGAATTAAGCATAAGGTAAAGGCATATAAAGGGACGACGAAAAAGAGAGAAGGAAAGAGAAGCATGAAGGGAGAAAGAAAGGGGTAGAGGAGGAGAATTGAGAAGGGAAGAGGGAGAGAAGGTGAGAAATAAAGGCTGCTGTGAAAGAAGCAGTGGGTGGGGTGGGGGCTAAGGTTGAAAACAGTGGAGGCTTTTTGAGGATATGCTCGGCAAAAGCGAATAAATCCTGCTTCCCTCTATTCTCTACTGAACTCTGTGGCCGTGGCCAGAGTACAGGTGCAGAAAGCAATGTTCAGTAGTGCACCAGTCCAGTGCGCGGTAACAAGGTGCAGAAAGCCGGTGAGACCAAGTATCTTCAGAACTCACACACCTCCACTGTAGCCCTGAAGTCCCGCAGCACTGACATGTTAACAAACAAACAAGGGTCTGGAGAGATGGCCCAAGAGGTTAAGAACATTAACTGCTCTTCCAGGGGTCCCGAGTTCAATTCCCAGCAACCACGTGGTGGCTCACAACCATCTGTAATGAGATCTGGTGCCCTCTTCTGGCATGCAGGCATACATACAGGCAGAATACTGTATACATAATAAGTAAATAATATATCTTTAAGCTGGGCCATGGTGGTGCACGCCTTTAATCCCAGCACTTGGGAGGCAGAGCCAGGTGGATCTCTGTGAGTTTGAGGCCAGCCAGGGCTACAGAGTGAGTTCCAGGAAAGGCGCAAAGCTACATAGAGAAACACTATCTCGAAAAAAAACAAACAAACTAACAAACAAAAACAAAAACACCTCAGTACTGCTGACATTTGAGGCCAAGTGATTATTCACCGTGGGTAGACTGTCTTGTATGTGTCAGAATGTTCAGCAACAATTCTGGCCTTTATCTCATGATACCAATATGTGGAGATGGCTATTCAGATCACAGAAGACAGGAAACTGATGGTAAGACAGGAAGTGGGCAGGAATAGCATACTCCCAAGGACTGGCTCCTGTGACCTGTGTCCTCAAGGAGCCACACCTAGTCTTGTACTTTCTCCAGCTACGCCCCCACAACTTTTCCAGAACTTTTCAATGTAGTACCATCTGAATGGAGACCAAGAGTTCGAACATGATGTGCTGAGCAGATCTTCAGATTCAAACCATAACATTCTCTAAATTCTTATTAATAATTATTCTATTTTGCATGTCCAATTGTTAAGTCTTAAATTTTAATTATATTTCATCATAAATGAATTATTATAATTTTAAAAAATTTGCTCTACAGTTTTATGGCTGCCAGTTCCCTGCAGATACTTTTAATGCTGATTAATTTCTTAAACCGAGTAAGACAGTTGTTTTTGAGCTTGTATCTAGTTTAAAATTTCAGCATCCAAGATCAGTAAGATGTTTTTTCTGCTTTCTGTTTTGTTTAAAGGACAAGAACCATCCAATCTTTGTCACACGTGTACATGTACACAAGCACATACACACACGAGTGCACACATATACCTACACTCATAAATGCACATGTGTATCAACACACATGTCCACATTCACACACATACACATACAAACATGTATACAGACACATATTTTCCATTGAGGTATTGCTGGAAAATGGTACCAATAATGGCAAAAAGAAACGTCCTCCAGGCTTTTCTCATGCCCAAGGGTCTATCATTATGGACAGACTTCTGAACAGTATGTAGCAAGTAAATCTCAAGTCTTCCTGAAGAGGACAGTGGTTTTCTCCTGGGATAAGTTTGGCTTTCAAGTTCTTTACATATTATAGTTGCATCCATTTCTCCTGCACCGAGTCTTGTAACAATTGACAGACAACACCCCTCCCAACTCTTCAGCCTTCCCTCTGCCTTGGCAGTGTTTCTGTGCTTCCCAGTCCCATCAGGCAACACCAGCTGCTACTTTTCCCCTCATCCCTGATTACAATTTGTGATTTGTCATATGCCACATCACAGGATGCCAGAGCTGAGTAAGAAGGAGAGAGAAGCCTGGCAGTGCTGGTGCACGCCTTTCATCCTAGCATTTGGCAGGCAGAGGCAGGTGGATCTCTGTGAGTTTGAGGATAGCCTAGTCTACAGAGTGAGTTCCAGGTCAACAGAGGATACACAATGAAATCCCGCCTCAAAAAAAGAGGGAAGAGGAGGAGGAAGAGGAGGAGGAGGAGAGGAAGAAGAAGAAGAAGAAGAAGAAGAAGAAGAAGAAGAAGAAGAAGAAGAAGAAGAAGAAGAAGAAGAAGAAGAAGAAGAAGAAGAAGAAGAAGAAGAAGAAGAAGAAGAAGAAGAAGAAGAAGAAGAAGAAGAAGGAAAAAAGAAAGGAAGGAAGGAGGAAATGGAGAAGTTCATAACTAAAAGACTAATTAATTAATTAATTTAAAAAGGAGGTAATTGATAGGAACTGTGTGTAATGAAATCAGAAGGCCATGCTGAGCCTGCCCCATCCTTCTCTGGCCCTGAGAAAGCTGGCCCTACCTCTCAATGGACACTACAGCAAGAGAGCTGGCCCAACCCTCTCAGGAGAGCTCTCCCCGCATTCAGAAGAGATGGCCCCACCCCAAAACCACAAGGGGGAGAACTGACCCTGAGGGTATGGGTTTAGGGGAGCTGGCTTCACCCCCTTGCCTGAGGGGGCTGGTCTCAGTTGTCTGGACTGACCAACTTAGCTACCACCTAGGTTCCCAAGGGCCTTGAGTTGGTCTACCCTAACATCTGCTCCATCTAAGACCTATTGGAGCTTCTGAAGGGTTGGGTCCCATGGAAAGATACCCACAGGATCTCCATGTGTGGACAAAGGATATCCAAGAGGAGTTTTGATGAGGATCGAGTTATAATGTGTAGCTGGGGAATTTTTCTCCAATTCCCACCACCAAGTCCCGCCAGTCACGGAGCCCACTTATAAAATAAACACATAGACTCTTACATTATTTAAACTGCTTGGCCATTAGCTCAGGCCTGTCATTGTCTAGCTCTCACTCTTATATTCAGCCCATTTCTATTAATCTTTACTTTGCCACATGGCTCGTGGCTTACCGGTACTTTACATCTTCCTTGTCGTGGTGGTGGCTCCAGCCGGTCTCCCTTTCCTTCCTCTCTTCCATTCTCCTCTCTCCTTGTCCCGCCTATACTTCCTGCCTGGTCACTGGCCAATCAGTGCTTTATTTATATAGAGCGATATCCACAGCACTTCCCCTTTTTTTTCTTTTTCAAAAAGGAAGGTTTTAACTTCAACATAGTAATATTACATATAACAAAATAATTATCGAGTAAGAATTATAGTTACAATATAAAAGAAGATATCTATCTTATATTTGTGAGTTTAAGGTTTTATATATAACTTATCTTTTATCATAACTAAGGACAATTGTAAGTATCTAGTCTTTAACCACATCAAAGACCTCAGAAGGATATAATACTACCTGAGAAATGGGAGAAGGATGCAAGCAACTTTCGGGAGTCTTGTAGGGTAGACAGAGACAGCTGACAGCCTGGACAGTCATTCAAAGTTCTCTTGTAAAGTTGAGGCATCTGTCTTCAGCCCACAGGCCTAGAGTCTCTTATTTACTTTTCTCTGTGTCCTGTAGAATATCTGGCAGTTTCCTCTGCAAAGCAGGACCCTGAAGGACCATTTTGTCAAGCAAAGTTCAGTGGTCACCTTTCTATGGGTCCTGTATGTCAAGTTGATCAAAAAGTCCAGACAAGAACAGTTTCTTGCCCAAATGGCTACTTTGGCAAGGTGAAGATAAACTCCATATGGAGTGTCTTCGATGCCCATACTCCTCTCTGAAGTAAATCGGTGCTGTCAGGAGCAGACATGTCTCACTGTCCAGAAAGTCTGAATTTTTAAAACATTTTAAATGCCATATTCTGTAGGTCTTTGAAGTGTTTGAAGACTACCTATCTATCTGAAATATATCTATGTATACCTAGAAGACTTAACTAACATGGCTACAAATATGATTATCATAGATGACTAACTATTAATCTACTTTTTAATTATCCATTACAATTTTAAATGAGTTACATAAACATAATACCTCAAACAAGAATAGAAATATATATACAGTATAACAAAATTAAGTTTAAACTTGTATCAATAAACTAAAATCTATAGCAATGTAAAACATTTTAAACAAGTTGTTACTCTTTAAAAGTAGGTTCATTAATCTACCCTTTCATCCTATCATATCTAAACTATCCCCTTTTTTTCTTTAGAAAGAGATTGTATTTATAATCAACCTGCTTTAAATAAAAATATTGTTTTTTCTCTGTCCCACATCAGAGGGCTCTTCTGATTTGGGACACAAGTATCTCTTAACCATTTTTTTTAAGCAATATGTCTGGGTTTAGAGGGGGAGTGAGCCAATTCCATCTCTAAAGCCAGCTTGGTATATTTGGGAATTTGGGCGTAGCTTCTCTTACTACTTCCTGCTGGAGGGGGTCGCTATATCTTATGAGGACACAAAGAAAATTTTAGGATTATGGAGTAGTCCATGAGGGTGTATCATCTGAGCCAGTTGCCTGAAACCGTTTTGGATGTTGGATCATCTGGGCCATGGTGTCATTGGAGACCTTTCAGGGGGTCTTGGCTGGTCAAACCTGATGTATCTTAATCTGGAACAAATCCATAGCCTCTGGCTTTCTGTGGAAACAAAAGCAGAGACTCTTTTCCAAAGCAACATATCCTTATATCCAAATTTTGAAGTCAAGGTACCTTTAAAATTTACATTTTGGCATAACTCAACAGCTTTTATAATCAAATGTTTTTCTTCAGTTACAAATATCAAAGACAACATAATCCAGATTCTCTGTGTGATAGCCATCTTTACGTGGCTTATTGCCTTTATTGTTTCTTTAAAGACTTTACTTTTAAAAACTATTTGTTTATATAACTGTATATATTCCTTTTTATCTCTTTTTGAAGCCTACATACATTTTTACATACATTGGAAACTATTTCATTTGAATCAGTCTTATTGTGAACCTATTGCTTTAAACTGCAGCCTTCTAAGCCTGAAACGGTTCTGTGGCTGCTGGCTCTGCCCACTTTAGCTTTTTAACATGGCAGTTCTGCCAGCTCTGGGAGCCATCAAGTCTCAGAATTAGTGGGTCTACGCTTTTATCAGAGCAGCGTGTAGCCCAGAAACCTCTCTCTCTCTCTCTCTCTCTCTCTCTCTCTCTCTCTCTCTCTCTCTCTCTCTCTCTCTCTCTCTTTTAAATACTAGTAAAGACTAAATCTACTACACAGCATAATGTGCCGCTGGCACACGTCTCATTCCCGCCATACTGCAGGTCAAGTGCACACGCCAGAAACCCGCCAGTAGCTCAAACCCGCAGTTTGAGGCGTCTAGCTGCCCGTATGAGACATGAAGCAGGAACCTGTTTTTGGCTCTGTTTAGAATTGGTTATTAAATATTCTCAGGTTTAAGGTGGAAACTCAAGCCATTGGGCGCCATTTGTAGCTGGGGAATTTTTCTGCAGCTCCCACCACCAAGTCCCGCCAGTCATGGAGCCCACTTATAAAATAAACACATAGACTCTTACATTATTTAAACTGCTTGGCCATTAGCTCAGGCCTGTCATTGTCTAGCTCTCACTCTTATATTCAGCCCATTTCTATTAATCTTTACTTTGCCACATGGCTCGTGGCTTACCGGTACTTTACATCTTCCTTGTCTTGGTGGTGGCTCCAGCCTGTCTCCCTTTCCTTCCTCCTTCCTCAATTCTCCTCTCTCCTCGTCCCGCCTATACTTCCTGCCTGGTCATTGGCCAATCAGTGCTTTATTTATATAGCGCGATATCCACAGCAATGATGGTGTGTCAGAAGCCAGAGGCCTTGAACTGGACCAGTGACTCATTGCTACTAAAGCTGATTGGACAAAAGTGACACACTGCTCCCAATGCTACCAGGAGGAATGATGAGGTGATGGGGAGGTGGGAGAGATGGAGAATCGAAGAGGTTCTTCTGGATTGTTTTGTTCTTGTTTTTGTTTATTTGCTTGCTTTGTCCTGTTTTGATTTGATTTTTTTAATTGTATGGGGGGGCACTGCAGGGGTGAGGGGGAGGATATGGGGGCACCAGGAGGTGAGCAGAATTAGGGTGCACGATGTGAAATTCCCAAAGAATCAATAAAGAAATTATGTCTGAAAAATAATAAAAAAAGTAATTGTTCAGCTTTCTGTGTGGTAAAGGAAGGCAAATAAAATCTTTCATTTTCTTTCTTTTTTTGAACTGCCATTCCTGAGTTTTATTATATATATATATATTTACTCTAATAATAGATCATAATACTATTTTTGAGAATCTATGTTAACAGAACATCCCATCCCTGTGGAAGAAAGAGTACATGCAAGGATTCAGAATAAGATGCAATTTGGAATTTTAAGGTCAATTACAAAGGAGATATATGCTTTCACAGATTTATAAAACATTATTTTGATAGGAGAGTGCTACTCAGCTGTCATAAGTTTTCCTTATGGGCACACTTGAATCCAGTGCACATTAATCCACAGTTCTAATGCATGTAAATTCACTTTAGAGATTCTCATCAGTTTCACATGCAGCTGTTTCTGAGGAAGAACTGGCAGTATTGAAGGGTATATGGGATGACAGATCTCAATGATAATCTGGAGATGCTTTGGCTAAAGGGACTGGTTACTGTTAATGCAGCCATTTTAGAAAATAGAATGCTACTTTCTCAGACAAACAAACAAATATAACTACCATATAGTTCATCTATCCCACTGCTTGCCATTTTCATTTCTAAAGGAAATGAAATCAGTATACCAAAGAGATAACTGTGTGAACATGTTTATTACAGCATCATTCACGACATGTGGAATCAACTATAATGTTGATTGGTGGATGAAAGGATAAAAAATAGCATATTACATATACAATGGAATATTATGCATCCATAAAAGAATAAATTTTCCATAATTTAGGTCAATATAGATGGAACTGGAGGATATGTTAAATGAAATGAGCCAGACCTAGAAAAAGGAATAACACATATTCTTACCCATGAGAAAGCTGAAAATATTCATTGATTTTATACATTAGTAGTGGTCCTAGAAACTAGGAAGGGAAGTATGGACAATAGAAGGTCAAATCACAGGTACCAACACACAGTTAGTTAAAAGGGATGAACATGTTTTAGGGTTGTATAACACAATATGGTGACCCCACCTTAGAATGATTTATTAAATATTCTATAAAAAACTAACAGAGAGATGGACTGGCATATTAGTTCAGTAGACTAAGGGCACTTGATGCCAAGCTTGATAATCTGAAGTCAATCCCCAGGAGCCACATGGTGAAATGAGAGAATGAACTCAGTTATCCTCTGCCATCCACATACTTACCATGACATGAGTGAGCACAGAAAGAAAAGAAGGGGGGGTAATAAAATATAAACTGGAAGAGCTCAAAGTCTCCCATTACAAATAAATAAATATGTAAGGGGAAAGAAAGAAATACTCATTCCCTAGATTTAATCATTCCACTTTGTATACACAGACCAAACATCACAATTTACCTAAAATATATGCAATTACAAAAGAAAGGTCTGTCAAGATTTTCAATGTTACTGAAAGAAATATGGCATGACTGACTCATTGAGACCTGACAGAACTAATTTACTCCTCCTGAAATGATCTCACAGTTGTTCAGAACATTCTTGAGCTGATTTCTTTCAAAACTACCCTCAGAAGCTTCTGTTTACTCCATGTTTTTGAGCCATCTCCCAGTGTATTTAAGAACTTCTTTTGACATTAGGGCTGATGCATCGACTGCACCTTTTATCTTGTGCAGTCAGGATTTATTGAATGATGACTTATGAACTATTTGCATGAAACTCTCTAATCCTAATCCCTCCACTGTACCCCCTGGATCTAACCTCTGCAGTTCATCCCACAAATCTACGTTCTTTATGCTTGCCTCCAGCAAATCTCCTGCGTCCTAATGTTTCGGAACTTAGACTGACCAGAAGTTGAGCATTCATGAAGCCCAACTTCTAGAGTGCAACTTGAACTAGACTTGAGGATGTTAAATGTCAGGGAAAGCTTCACTGAAACTAAACATTCATCAATGCTATATTCCATTCCTCATTAATAACGAACATGGAGAGAGTTTCCCCAGAGAGGCAGATGTGACGACAGGAAGTGAACATAGACCCTCAGCCATTCTCTTTAAAATAACTCTCCTATGTGAGCTTGGCTCTACACACTCTTTGTGACTTCAGTGTAAATTGTGAAAGATATACTTATTTATTCAACAAATACTAACTAATCCTTGCCATGAGTCAAGTCTTATTCTTGTCAACACAACGCAGAGGTAAGGTAGGGTGTTTCCCTAGAGCTGACTCCTCTTTCCAGGTCTCCCTTAGCAATTCCAGAAGGGTAAATACTTCATTCCCACAGCGAAATGCTAGAAATCCCCTAACCCACTGCCTTTACTGTTTCTGTGCTGTGTTCCTGAGTATCCCTTGCTCTGTTCTGAAGGTGCTACTGTTGCCATGGTGACATGCCGGGGCAGAACAAACAGTGGGAGGCCTGCACAACTCCCTCCCACTCAACCATAACAACTTCAGTTTTCTGTTTTCTGTTAATTGTCCACGTTAGAATTTTGGTAAGACAAGAAAGCTTCTAAAATAATAACTTATGGTAGTCACATTTTCAAAATTTTATCTTCAGTAAAGATCTTCCAAATCTTTTGAAAGGCAAGACAAACTAATAATTTAATTTTTTTTTTCAAAGTGGAATTTGTTTTTTATTTTTGTGGAAATTTCATAGTGTTGTTCATGGCAGTTGTACTAATTTATCTTCCCACAGAATTATAAGGTCTCTTCTCATAGCTCCAGGTTTTCACTTTCTGACAACAACCATTGTCATAGGGGAGTTTAGAAAGGAGCTTTTAGGTAAAACCTCAAACATTTCTGAACTCAGATTTTCTTTCAAAATGCCTGTTGACATCTCAACCACTGCTGATTCAAACTGACACACAAAGAAACACAGTAGATAGAGTTGAAAATCGTAAATGCTAAATGAATCTTTTAAATACACTTTGGTTGTTACATACACATTTATCAAGTACATATAAAGACAAAATGGGAATTCATTTGGTTTAATCAATTGTCACTAGTGTAAATTTAAAGTTGTTTAGCTCTGAAGAAAACAATCCAAATCACTTCCATTTTAGAACAAGAAAACCAGTATATTCACCTCCATCCATTTAAGTTATGAGTACCCATGTATTTGACCCTGATAGATGTTTAAAAGAGAAGAATAAAATTTCCTCAAAATAAGCAAGTGTGAACAAAACAAAAGGTATGTGCTGTTTAGTATAAAGCATATTTGCAAAAGAAAAAAAAACCAAAGGACCATAAAATTAGTTCTGTTTTCAGAAAAGCAATGTTCACATCATAAGAGCATTAGGATGCTGTAGATAGCCTATCTAATTCTTTTCCCCTGCTGTTAGCTCAGCTTTCCTTGTCTCCTGTCCCACTTCCTTTATTTACCAAATTATTTTGCTGGGGATTGAACCCAGGGCCTTCTGCAGGCCAGACATCAAACCACGCAAGCAAGTCCATTTTTGTCTTCTTCAGATATTTCTACAAATCAGAGAAAACCCTGCAGATTAGTGGTTACTTCATTAGACTCTTCCCTGGCTACCTGATCTCAGTCAAGGTGCTTGTTCTAAGAGGAGCTTGACACAGCAGATCACTGACAGGAAGAAGGGGTTTTGGAATATGGTCAAACCATAGAAGGAATACTTTAGTCTAATTCTCCCATTTCCTGAACCTACATTGTCTTGTTTCAACCTGTTCCAACATTATCTGGCCTGACAGTCATGCTTAGTCTCCTTTGAGGTATAGGTCTTAATCTTCTTGGAGATATAGGTCAGAGCCATTTCCCATGGAATTCAAATGCCTTTTAATTTACTAAAATAATGGTTTTGTACATCCAGGCCCTTGGTTCAAATTTGTCCAGTTGAGCTCATGCCCTGTTATCACCAGTTAATCATGTATATTCACATACATGCTCCAATCAATCCACTCATTTAGACACAAAGTGCTTCTGCTCCCAGCAAGAAAAAGACTAACATGGAAACACAGAGAATACCCCTTGTGTGGGTGTAAGGACATATTTCTCTAAGAAGGCAGTTTTGTGTGGGTGCCTGAGCATGAATAGAATTCCTTAATCCAGTTGAGTGACAATCAACAGACTTGACTATACTCTTGTCGTTCAGCAAATAGAGACCCCACATCTACACTGGAGTATGCATTATCTACCTATGCTGAAGAAAGTTCTTATTCAAGCAACTCCTAATTAACTCTTGGTGTTCTGCCATTTACTATTTACGCTGACACTTGTGACTGAGAGAAAAGATCATAGAAAGGGCATTTGGGGGATAAATTCACTTGTGTGGAAATAGTTTATTATACTGGATTAGTCATCCTCAACTCTTATAGTATAAAATCTCTAGGATAACTTAGGGGAGTTTAAATGTTTTCCATGTTGTAATAGGTTCTCTTAAGTTCAGGTTTAAGATCTAAGAAAGCAAAGTATTTGTGTCTCCATGATTTTCAAATGGCCATACAATTTTTCTAGGTGTCCTTGAAATTCAAAAAGCCCAAAGGAGTTTAGACTTATATTTGTTTTTGTGGGTTTAATAATCTTTAAGATTTCTTTTTATTAGTTTTTAATTTGTGTGTGTGTGTGTGTGTGTGTGTGTGTGTGTGTGTGTGTGTGTGTGTGTGTATGCATGTGTTGGGGTTGACCTTAGAGGCTAAAAGAGGGAATTAGAGTCCTTGGATCTAGAGTTACAAATGGTTGCAAGCCACCTGATATAGATGATAAGTCCTGAACTTCAATTCTCTGGAAGAACAGCAAGTGATCTTAGCCACGAGCCATCTCTCTAGCCCTGACTTGGATATCTTGTCTAACACTACGGTGCTTTGATTCCAAATCTGTCTTTTGCAAGGTATAAAATTATCTATCCATTCAACCTCACAAGTTTATAGCATATCTGAACATTCCTATCTGTGGAAACATTCTTCCAAGTCCTTTGTAAATACAAGCGAAGTTGCATTAATTACTTTTCTGTTGCTGTGGTAAAACATCATGACCAAGGCAACTTACAGAAGAAAGAGTTTATTTGAGCTTATTCTTCTGTCAGGGTAGGGAATCGTGGCAGAGGGGATCAGGCAGGCATGGCAGCTGGAGAAGAAGCTCACACACTGAATTGCAGGCACAAAGTGGGGGAGAGAGGGAGAGAGGCAGAGAGAGAAAGTGGAAATGGTGTGTGAGACTTTAAACTTTCTTTTCTTTCTTTCTTTTTTGTTTGTTGTTGTTGTTGTTGTTGTTTTTGTTTGTTTGTTTGTTTTCAAGACAGGATTTCTCTGTGTAGTTTTGGTACCTGTTCTGGAACTCACTCTGTAGACCAGGCTGGCCTTGAACTCACAGAGATCCACCTGGCTCTGCCTCCCGAGTGCTGGGATTAAAGGCGTGTACATGTCTAAGAGCTTAAGACTTTAAGTTCTTAAAGCCTGCCTCTAGCAAGTCCACACCTCTTATGCTTCCTCAAACAGTGCCATCAACTGGGGACCAAATATTCAAATGCCTGAGACTATGGAAGACGTTTCTCATTCAAACCATCCCAGGATCATACTAATATTTTTGGTAACTCTTAATGAAATAATTAAATGAAATCATTAGCATGGGCCAACTCAGACCATAGATCCTTCTCAATTCTGTTTAAATTGGATCTACTGCCTCGTTTTCTTTTGTTACAATAACCTTGGTTAAAGATTAGCTAATGGAGAAAGTCTTCTTTGGACCCTAGCATTGAGGAAGCTGGCTCATAGTTGAGAAAAACATGTGTAGGATAAAAGGGTCAGCCAAAGAAACCCACCCTAGCCTTGAAACCAGAGCTAGTGAAAGAAACACTTTAGCCTTGAACCCAGAACCAAAGAAACACATCCTGACCCTGAAACCAGTGCCAACTCTGACCAACTGAACCAACCAATCCTTGAGCAAGAAAACCAACCAATCCCTGAACAGAAAATCTTCTCCCTAGAAAAACTCTGTCCCTAAGAAGCCCTGTATAAGCCCCTCTGCCTGTTCAGTTGGGGGCTGTCCTTCACCCTGGCAGAAGCAACCACTCTCTTGGATTCTGCCTTCCCAAATAAATCTCTTTCTTAAAAGACTTTTGGGTAAAGATCTTTTGCCAGCACAGAGCATAATCTTTGCTGGGTTGTTTCCTTAGAGGGGACTGAGCAAAAAATGTAACAACTTGTTCCTGGAGCGATTGCTACATATCTGCAGGGGTTTTCGCTCTAGCAGAGTGAAGCAGAAAAACTAACATCTTGGGCGGGAGCTGAGAAGAAATAGATACCTCTGTGGGGAAGCTCCCTTAGGGGTTGGAGGCAGAGCAGAACTCAACTGTAACTGCTCTCTCCTGGAGAGATTGCTACCTCCTGTGGGGAGATCATCCCTCATAGCCTGACTTCCCAGCAAGTCAAGATACCTTTCTCCTCACAGCTGTAGGTATCCAGGATAGCTCATTCACAGCTGTAGGTATAGCCTGACTTCCCAACAAGTCAGGGTACCTTTCCAGGGCTGTAACATTTGGAACATGTCCAGTTGAAAAGTATTTCTTCCCTCCAATATATCCCTAAAATATTTTCCTTCATGTGTAAAGACATGTCTTGCCACCAAGGGCACAGAGCTAATATTAATTTACATTTTCTGGAAAATTAACTGCCCAAATATTTATTTAATGGAAGGCTATCTCTACAAATTTTAATAGGTTATGCATATATATGCATATGGTGGAAATTTCCAAAGAAGAGTTCAAAGACAGTAGACAACTTTTTGCCTACGTTTTGTTTAAATCCTGTTAAATAATTTCTTTCACAGTCTCACAGTAATTTTTGTAAGAGATACTATAGCATCTAGGGATATGTAAAAGGTAAATATTCAAAGACTACATCAAATGACAGCCTTCCTATTACCACCATGTCAAGAACATCATGATCTGGTTGGATTCACTTATATTGTGTACTCAGAATTTGAATTCAGATGCTATGAACACCTCAATACAGAAATTCTAAAGAATCAACATACTCAAATAAACTTGAGAAGCCAATCATTGCACACATGTGTATTCTAAGCACTCAGGAAGTAGAGGTGAAAGGATTGTAGATTTGAGACCAGCTTGGGCTATGTGGAGACAGCTTGTCAGGGGGAAAAACATAGAGGCAGTAATTGAGTTCAACAAAACTCCAAGGTCAACATCAAATATTATTTGAATTTCCCTATGTAAGCAGTGATTAAGAAAAATGAAATATTGAAAACAAGTCCATTTATAATTCCATCAGAAAAATAAAAGTGGAATAAATTAACAAAAAAAGCAGAAAACTGAGAACCATGAAACTGTCAAAAGAAGTCATAGAGAACCTACCAAGTGGAAAGGCAGCCTGTATTTATGGACTTGATGCCTTAAGATTATGATTAGAGTTCAGGAGCTGGGCGGTGGTGATGCACGCCTCTAATCCCAGCACTCGGGAGGCAGAGCCAGGCAGATCTCTATGAGTTTGAGGCCAGTCTGGTCTACAGAGCAGGATCCAGGACAGGTACCAAAAATTACACAGAGAAACCGTGTCTCAAAAAAAACAAAAAAACAAAAAAAAAAAAAAACAAAAAAACTAGAGTTCAGATTAACTGACAACAGATCCACAGTAATTTTTTTTTCAAATTTCCAAGTGTTTTTTTTTCTTTTTCCCCCAGAAATGTAAAAGCCAATGCTAACATTATTTCTAAGGATATGCAAGGGACACTGAATCAGGAAAACCACCTTGAAAAAGAATAAAAGAAAAGAACTCATATTTCTCAACTTGCTACAAGGACACAGTGTTTAAAATAATGTGGTCTTGGGGGTAATGACAGACCTCTAAATCCCTGCAACAGAATGAAGTGTCTGGAAATAAGTCCCCAGATCTATATAAACTGATTTTGACAAGGGTTCCAATGCCAGTCAGTGAGGATAACATTCTTGTTGAGAAATTGTGCTAGGTTACTGGGTACTCGAAGGAGCCAAAGCCATGAATATAGGAGCTAAAACTGTAAAACCCTTAGGAGAATGTATAGGTATAAATCACCATGAACTTGGATTAGGAAATGATTCTTGAATATGACACCAGGAACACAAGCAACAGAGACAAAAAAAGGAAATACCTCGACTTCACCTCTTCACACTTTTGTGCGTTAAAGGACAGTATCATCAAAATGAAACGATGACCCACAGAAGATCTGATCAGAACATAGAAGTACAGAATAAAAGAGCTGTTCAATCTAATGAGGGGAAAACAAAATTTTTTTTTTAAGATTTATTTATTTATTATGTATGCAGCATGTGTGCCTGCAGGCCAGAAGAGGGCACCAGATCTCGTTTACAGATGGTTGTGAGCCACCATGTGGTTGCTGGTAATTGAACTCAGGACCTCTGGAAGAGCAGTCAGTGCTCTTAACCTCTGAGCCATCTCTCCAGCCCGACAAAATTTTTTTAATTGTGTCACACTTAGTGAGACACAGTGAACATTTTCCCCGTAAGGTCATTGCTTTGGACAATATGCAGGGCATGAGAGACCTTGGAATACTCAGTCCTAAATGGGATGAGGATGAAAAGGACGTGGAAAGAGTGTAAGGGCCAGAGGAGATGGAAGACACCAAGGAAACAAGGCCCTCTAAACACAGCAAGACCAGCACACGCATGAACTCACAAAGACTTTGGCAGCATGCACAAGGCCAGTGTGGGCCTATGCCAGATGGGGTCCCAGTGATAAGAGGAGAAATAGACTCAAGCAAGCCCAGGGTGGTCTGCTGTACTAGGCTGTGCACAGGCGTCGTGGTCATAGAGAAGCCCCACCAGAACGGGCCAAAACAGTGGGCCAAACAGTAAGTTCTGATCCTGGATCACAAGCCCTGCTAGTTTCTGGCCAGCTGCCTGGCTACCAGGACTCAGCCTCAGGCTCACACCTCCTGCAGCCTGTTTTCAAGTCCCTCTTCATCACCCTCCAGGAGGTTTCAAATCATCCTGCCAGAATAATGCGTGCCATCCCCGCACTACACACGGCACATTTCTTTGCCAACTTCTCTCCCAGAGGTTCTGTTCTTCCTTTCTCATGGGTGAACATTAACTGTAGTGGCCCTGAAATCCAGTCACAGAGGACCCCTCTGCTAAGCTCAGGGGTGAGTTATATGACAGCAGCTGCCTGTAGGAATGAACTCCTTGGAGGAATTTGCTTTCTAGCTTCCTTTCTAAGAATATTCCTTCCTTGAATGAGGGAATTCATCTTTGTCTCACAGCAAGAAGAACAAGTTTCCAAAGAAAAAGGCAGGGTCCAGCCTTCCAATGGGCTGGGAGCTCGTTTTCCCTATGAGTGTAGGGAAATGTGATACAGAAAAGATGAGCTACTGAGGGGCAGCAGAGCATGGTGAGGGTAAAAGTAGCTTCTGAGATCTGTCAGACTGTGTGGACCACGGCTTGGATGGCTTCTAGCTGATAGAGTTCCTGAACCTCTTTGTGCCATTCATGAGGAATCAGATGAATTGGTAGGGTGTAAAGTGAGGCAGAGAATCAAATACATCGGGGGTATTTGATGTCAGCTGTAGAATGAGACAAGACAAAAATGAATGAAAACAAAAGCAGAAAAAACCCAGCTAGAGACAGACAGAGGTGGATACCAGGCTGCTCTGAGTAGGATGTTCACCTTCAACTGGAAGTTCAAGGATGCCCTTCAGGCTCCATCCTCCCACTTGCCAGATGTGTTAGGAAATAGAGAGGTGTTCTCCAGGGGAGAAAGAGGTTTGGGCTTACAAGTAGGCACTGATGCTAAGTGACTTTGGACATGTCTGAGCATAAAACTATGAATGTACTCTGCATTTAGGTTGCCATAAAATAGTTACCCTTGCCCACCTTGGAGATTAGTAGGTCCCAATTGGGTTTGCTGCCACGAAATAACAACAAAGCATTCACTTCATGTTTGGACTCAGACAATCAACTGGCCTACTTAGCCTGTGGGCCACCACAGTTCTGACCAGCACTTAGGAAGTGGCTCTCCTTTCTCCATTGTGGAAACCACCTATAATCTCCTATATTCATTTACACCAAAGGGGTTTTCCCTCCAATCTAAAGGCAGAAGGAAGCCACAGAGTTGTCATGATGTCCTCGTAAACACAAGAACTAGAAGGACATTTGGTCAGCCAAGAAGTGGGAATCATGGGACATTATGAAACCTGGGGCAGAAAGTATAGCAGAATTATGGTCTAGAGCTCAGGTCCATTAGAGACCACAAAACTCCGAATTGCCAAGTGCTCTCAGAACACAACTTTGTCCTACTCTCTTTCCAGGGAAGTTTGTCTCTCTTTTGTCCTCCCTGGAAATCCACTTATCCTTCCTTGACTGGGTAGATGGGCATCACCATTCATAAGCCATGGATTATATGCTCAACATTATCATCTCAATTTTCTTACTAACATATCCTAAATTTTCAGAAAATGGTCTATTTATTCACACATAGATTAGATTTCCAACCCAAGTTTAGAAAGCAGTGGCCATAATTAAAACTTCATATAATACAACCATGGCTACAGAGACCAGTGTATGTGGATTGTGTTTTTGGAGGTGGTGTGTGTGTGTGTGTGTGTGTGTGTGTGTGTGTGTGTGTGTGTGAGAGAGAGAGAGAGAGAGAGAGAGAGAGAGAGAGAGAGAGAGAGAGAGAGAGAATCTTCTGCCATATTTTTGGCTTCAAAGTTAAATCTTATGACATGAGGTCCTTGTATTAATTTATAAGCACCACTACCATCATCATTATTTAGTATGATTGACATACCATAAAGTACAATAGTTAAAATTTATAAATAGAGAAAACTTGACAGACCCGTATTCCTATGAAGCCATCAACACAATCAGGAAAGTACATGTGTCCATCATCCTTCAAAGTTTTCCAGCATCTTTGAAGTCCATGTCTGCACCCTTCCCTGTCTCCAAACAGCTATCAATCTGTTTTGTCACAGTGGATTTATTTGCATTTTATGTAAATGGAGCAATCTAATATATATTCTAGCTGAGTTTTTATTCAGCATTTTTACCTCATCATTATACTTGCATGTATAGTTTTTCATTCCTATTTATTGCTGAGGGGTATTCCACTTATCAATGCTTCCTTAAACTATTTTAAACTGTACTTTTCTGAGTAAATATGTGACAAGATAGATCTGAAGCACTTCATTAAGATTCTTCATGTTGACCCAGCAGTTTAAACAAAAACTTAGCAAACAAAATGGATTGCAACAATGACTATATAGTGTCCCATAACTACTTTTTTGACACTCAACAAAAGAGCGCACCCAAGGACTTTGGAAACCCAGAGTGTGAGAGGGAAGCAGCAGAGAGGATGAGCACAGGTCACTGTGTTCCAGACCATCTGTGCAAACCAAAAAAAGTCACTTCCTGCCTCTGAACCCCAGTTTCCTTATTTACAAAATGAGGAAACTGGATAGGGTGTCTAGGCCTTAGCATTTGTGGATTCTCCTAATTTGCCAGGGATAGCATGTGAGCTGTCTTCCTTTAGCAACGCTAGAGCTGAAGCATTTCCAACCCACAGCCTTCTCACAGGAACTGTGCAGTAGGAGTAGCTTTGTCCACATGGTACCCAACTCTAAGAGGCTGCATTCAAATGCTCTTTGCTACCAATGTCCACTTCTCTAGCAGGCAGCTGTCCTTGGCTTGAAGGAGAGTGGGTCTTCCTCCTGGTGAGGTACCCTCACCCTGGCTACTGACATGGCCTCTTGCTTCTAAAAGTACTACAGTTAGCCAGCCTAAGTGTCAGCTGTAGCGCCAGATCCAACTTCTTTCAGTTTTGGTCCTCTGTAGTGTCTACCCATTGTGTGACACTATTCTTGGAGAAAGATAACAAATGTCTACTTACACCGTACAAGGAACTGATGTCAGACCAAAGTAGCAATACCACCGATGTCTAAATTGGTGAACCTGAAAGACCCCCGACTGGAGTCTTCCCTCTGGAGAGACCCTCGCCCAGAGATCACACCGAGACCACAAGTCAGATGCAAACAGCAAGAGGCTTTATTCAGGAACACGGGTACCCGGGGCGATACAGTCCCTCCAGAGGCTGAAGAGACTGGCGCGCCCACGGGCTGGAGTGGAGGGTTTTTATAGGGTTGGGCAGCGGAAGGGCGGGTACAGAAGCAGGAAGCATAGTTTACAGGGTTCTGATTGGACGATTCGTATGAGGCCAGGTTCAAACTCAGGACAGCTCGTGGTTTTTCCCCCGAGCTCGACACGCCTGCTGACTTGGCTCTCATCCAGGGTACAAGTTGTTTTTCTGACCTCTAGTTACTTTTCAGGCCCTGCTCAAAAATGGCGTTAGGCTAAGCAAGTATGCTGGGGCCCTTCAAACCAATGAGTATATTGAGACCATTTACTGTATATGGGTGAGGAGTTACTTGCAGGAATGTGGATGACTCAAAAGCAGCTGCATCACCAACAGCCCACCCTAGCTGGAACCTGGTGCTCTCTGTATTACTTGAAGGAAGCTCCACAGATAAGACAGTCTCCTCATGTCAGCATTTCTAGTGCTTATATGATCTTGGAGTGAGAAGGGGTTTGTGAATCTTTTAAGTTTCAGGGCCTTCCTGAGACTTGGGAGTTGTGGTGTTCCTCCACCTAAATTAAACGCTTCAATTTAGAACTTCTTTAGTCTTAAGGAGAGTCCCTCAGGGATGAGAAGTTTCAGCTCAGAGGAAATTGCTACACAATTTCCCCTGCTACATGGATGAATGTCCACCTCCCAGACTATCTTCAGATTCTGCAGGGAAGCAGAGCCACAGTGTGAAGATTAGAGGGGTACAAGGAAGGGAGGCTGAAATGGAACTCCAGGAACAGCTGCTAGATGGAAAAGGTAGAGCATCGTGACATCAGGGATAGATAGAGGGAGAGAGGAGTTTCAGATCATTATCTCTGCAGACAGGATTGGATCACTCATTCAATGCCCTACTGCTTTGCCTTACTTCATCTTCAGGGAAGCATTAGGAAGTAGTGAAGACTACTTAGTATCACTCCACCTTCCACCTACTTCACAGAGACAGAAATCAGTGCCCCAGGTGATTGAATGACTTCACTGAAAGCAGATAATCAAAAGCTCAACCAGGCTTTTTAGGCTCCCTGGCCAATGGTCTATACTTTGAGATGGTTATAGAGCACTTTCCAAGAGTAAGATCCTCGAAGGAATAAAAGAGATAAGACATGGTCCCTTCTCTCACAGACTTTTCCCTCCAGTAGAAGAAATAATTGTTTAACCTTTTTGCAGTAGATGATGATTACCACTGAGACTCACATCTGATCTAGGTGTAGAGACTATGATACTGCCAGATGTTCAACCTTATCTATATCACACCCACTTCCACCCAAGCCTCCAGGATCTTATGGGAAGATGACACAGAAAGATTGTAGGAGCCATAGGTGACGAATGACTACAAAGGAAACAATGTCTTCTGGACACAACAGGGGAGTTGCACATATGAATTCATGTCAGTTGAGACAACATATACCATACCAGCATGGGTTTAGGCCAGAAAAGGTTCCAGAATGGAGAGGAGAGGTGGGCTTAATTCCCAGCCCTAGCTAAGGATATATTAGCAGTTGATAACAGCTAGAAGAGAAGGAGCCTGTTTTCTTTGAGGACACAGCCCCTAGTGGGTAAACCACCCTCCAGTGAAGGTCAGCCACCCAAGGGCACATGAACTAAATAAACGATTCTTGAGTTTTCTTTCTTATGTCACTGAAGTCAGGCTTTTAGGCGTTACCATCTCATCTCACTTACTGCTTGTGTTCTCCTTCCTGTGTGGAGGTAGAGATGTGACCTCTCAGCTTACTGCTCCTGTCGTCTGCTATTATGCTTCCCCTGTCACAACGGACTCCTCTCCCAGAACCATGAGCCAAGACAAGTTGCTTTTGGTCGTGGTATTTTGTCACAGCAACAAAAAAGGAACTAATGCATCCTTTACACAGGTGAGGTGATTGAGTCCTAGAGCATTCGTGCTGGTCACACCGTGACTGTGCAGTGGAGCCAGGCCTAGAATCAAGGCAGAAATACCTGGGCCTCTGACCTGAAGTAAGTACCACTATTCTCCACTGCCAGTTGTCAGCTAAACATATATAAAAACACATTTTTAGAGGCAGGTGGATCTCTGTGAGTTCGAGGCCAGCCTGGTCTACAAAGCGAGTTCCAGGAAAGGCGCAAAACTACACAGAGAAACCCTGTCTCAAAAAACAAAAACAAAAACAAAAACAAACCCCCCCCAAAAAAAAAAACACCACATTTCTCCTTTGCTGAAAATGTGTCGACATACCTAGCAAGCCCTAACATTGGTGTCTGATCTATTTGCATACGATCTCTCACAACCCCTGTGACATAAGCAAGTAGAAATAGCCCTGAGCAGTTTGATGGCTTATGAAGAGGTAAGATAAACACTGTCTGCTGGGTCCCAACCCCAGGCCCTGGATCCCTTGCTGCAAATGTGCCTTGAAGTTCTTAAATGACTCATTTGGAGCTCGGAGCTTCCTACTACGTTTTCAGTATGGCAGGTTTCCTCATCTCTCTCTGATTTTGCAACTGTCTATCTCCCACTAGGTATCAGTTGTGCCTGCATTCCTGTTTTTTTGAACCCATAGAAAGTCTTCACATTTGGGTTCGTTGCCTCCCTTTCTTTGGGATCCCTTAGCAGCCTGTAACTGTCTTCCTGATAGTGCTGACCACATTAAATTAGCTGAATTTGCTTATCTAACACTTTTCCAGAAACCTGTTACCTTTCCTCGAACAGGATTGTGAAGTGTGAACAGGGCCTGAGTAAAAAGCTGAGTTTAACTGGTGCTGGAGGACAAAGAACAAGAGGAAGTAGAAGAAGAAAGACGTGATTACCAGCCAAACTATGTTTCCTGTGTTTTCAGAATCCATATAACATTGAACCAGTATGTATCAAGAAACAAGTGTCATCCTGGAGGAAGAGACAATTAGTGGACATAAAAATGGCTGTGTATGTGTTTGCATAAAACAGAGGAAGAAAAGAGAAAGGGGAGAAAGAGCAGAGTATATATGTAGATACAGCATATGTGTATGTTTAGATATGGTCCATATATATTATAGCATATATGTGCATATATCTATATATAGCATGACTATACATGCATGTGTGATATGTTTATATAGCATATAGATTTATAATGTATACAATATAATTATAATGTGTACAATGTGTTCATTTATAGTACATATATACCTACATAGTATACAAATGCATGTATTTATACATATGTAATCATGTGTAGACATCTGTATAATTTGTGTATAGAGTACATGTATGCATAGTAATATACAGTACTATATATTTTGTATATATGCACATAAAAATAGTATGTATGTGTGCATGTGTATATGCTACAATGTGATTAATAGGATATTTTCAAGGTCATTAGGAGGTGTTAGGAAGGACACTTGTTGCATACAATACAAACTTTTAAAGTAAAAAAACAAACAAAAAAAACAAGTGCCTGTGGCTTAATCTCTTGCTGTGGTTGAAGAGGATCCACTAAAAGAAAACAGGCAGAAAACTAGGAAGTAAATGCTTTAGAGAAACCTCACTAATGCCAAACAAGAATTACAACTGAGGAGATAGAAAACCATTTCATTAGATTTCCTAATTAAGAGTATTCCAATGCCTATTTCACTCCTACTTGGAAAAAGATGCTAAACCTGTGTAGGATCAATTCTCCATCTACAATGTGAGATGCTCGTGATGAGGAGGAGAACTACCCTACATCGCTTACAGGGGTGTTTCCAAGAGTAAGTGAAATAAAGTGTGAAAAAACTAACAAGTGACCTCTTTGTCTTTGTCATGTGGCCTTTCACCTAACTGAAAAATTGCTCATCTTCCCCAACAAGGCATTAGCTGCTGAAAAGTACTTGGAGAAATAGTTTCTAAATCTCAACACTTTCCATGTGTGCAATTGCCTCATCTCACTTCCCTTAAAGGGCAAGATGGCATGATACATTGTTATAGACTATACCAATGACCTGAGACAGAATGTTATTATGCCACATGCGTGGTTTTGGGGTGCCTGGAGCCCTCACAGCAACTAACAGCTGCACTACATATTCCACATCTGCCTGATTATCATCCTCTATCCCGACTCACTGCATGTGGCGGAGGTAATAAAGCATGTCTATTGCCGCCTCTCTCCCTGGCATCTCTCTTCCTCTTTCTGGGGAGTTCACTTTTTATAAATAAGTGAGATCTTTATGTACCAGCCTGGTGTGGCTGCAGATAGAGGAGGCAGTAACTTGAGTTCAGAAGCCGGGAAAACACATCTGAGCGAACATGAGAAAGTCAGCAGATGCCAGGTACCTCAGCTGCATACTGCCAATCACTGGAAAGACTTAAAGACCTTCCCCAGGAATCTCCTCTGGCAGACAATGGAGACTAGATCTTTAGACGATTTTTTTGACTCCTTAAATAAAAAAAAAAACAAAAAACACTTAGGTTCATATATGATGAGTCCACAGGTACATGCAAAGTTACAGACTTCTGATATCTTCTGCTTTAACTCCAACCTCTGTAAACAACATCCTCAATTTAACACTAACGTAACTAAGTGGCAGGTAGGTGGGATGGCTGGTGGTGACATCTGTATGGCCAGTAATAGGATATTGATTTTCACATGCAGTCTGCGTACATCTCCTTTTTGAAGAAACGGGTGCTCTAAGACCAAATTTTACTCTTATTCTTTATTAAGAAAGGGCTGTATACTTTGTATGTGTGTCTTCATTAAGAAAATAAACTATACAAAAAGTCCAGGGGACAGTGTTCTAAGGGTCAGTTGTACTAGCTAAGAATGGACACTGCCTGAAAATGAAGCTTAACTCGTCAGCTTCTCTAATGTAGACTTGACCTATCAGGTTTGCTGAAAACAAAGCATCAATTACTCTGATGCTCTGACTCTAAATTGCTCCACACATAGCACTCCACAATATAATGCCTGATGTGAATCTCCCATAAAAATAATACACAGAATAAGTCTATCATGTGCTTCTTATTAAAAAAAAAAAAACCAGCCAAAAAGCATCCTGAATCAAAGCAGCCAGACAACTCCCCCAACTCCTTCTCTAAACCCTTTCCCTTCCCCCAACACCTACCACCAGATTCCTCTTTCCACGGCAGGGCTGGTGGATACTTCAAAGAACACTGAGCAGCCCAGACTCCCTTCCTTTTTAGCTTTCATCCACCAGGAGCAACAGGAGCCAGTGCTTGTTTAGTTCTTGTTCTTTTTTATTTTTAAAATACAATAAAATTCTTTCAATATAAATATATCATTTCATTCAAAAACTAGAAAAAATACTATAACCTTGGTCACTGCCCAGCAGGAAAAGTTTGATTATTTAAAGAATCAGAAATCAGGTACCCAGTTTCAGTGTGATTTCAGACCCAGGAAAGTCTTGGTTCTACAAACAAACCATTCCAGAAATTATAACGAGTCCAACACACCATGCTGATTGTCTGGCTTGTGGCCCGAAGTCAATGACATTGGAGTGAGTTGAATTTGACACCAAGACTACAATCGAATTGATATACAAACATATAAATTACTGTGGCGTATTGCAGAAACCCATGAGATTTTTCTAGTGTTCAACGGCTAATAAGTTACTTGCTTCTGGAAAAAAAAAATAACTCAAGTCTCTTTCTTTTCCTGGTTCAAGTGTGAAGTGCACAGCTCTCGGGAGTCCGCGGAACGCAGGGTGCCCAGCATTTTGTCCCAGTGTGTGAAGTAAGGAGCAAAGTTGCAGTTAAACTGGGAGTGATGCAGATCGTGGTGAGCCACGCCCCCGTACCAGCCAAAGGGCACTAGTCTGTGAGTGGACCAGGGGAAGTCGTAGCCCGAGTGGTCCTCCACCGACAACCAGATGTTAACCACGTGAAAGGTGAGGATGGTGAGTGGGTGACACTGCAGCATCGCCACGTTCAGCACGTCGAAGAAGGTCAGAGAAAACAGCTCCCAGATGCTCATGTACTGCGTGGCCAGCGCGAAGGAGGACGCGTTCTGGTGATGCACCTTGTGGAAGGCGCGGTACAGCCAGGGCACCTTATGGTGCAGCAGGTGCCACGCGAAGATCTCGGTGTCGAAGAGCAGCAGGCAGATCAGGACGTGGCTCAGGAGCTGGAGGAACTCCGGGGCCTCCGGCGGCAGGAGCGCGGGATTGCGCGCCCAGTGTAGCAGCGTCACCGGGAACACGAACACCAGGTGCTGGTAGAGCGTCTGCCCCAGGCAGGGCAGCAGCTGCCTCGCGGACGGCGAGAAGTCGGGGTGGATCTTGTAGCGTCGTACCATGGGCACCCAGGGACACAGGACGTCTAGCACCACGAATGGCAGGCAGAAGCCCACGTAAGTGATGATGGAAAAGACGACCGGGAAAAAGGGTGAGCGCGCGAACGCCTCCCCGGTCCTCATGGAGTCCCAGAGGGGCTGTAGGAGCAGTTGGCTGGAGCAGCCCAGGTCTTGGAGCTCCGAGCCGTTGTGGTAGCCCATGCTGAGACTGTGCCCCACAGTTCCAGTCTCCCCAATCCCGCAGACTTTTCTTAGGACCGCGGCCCCGCCCCCAGTGATGTCAGCGGTCCTTCCCTCAGTTCCCTGACACAGAATCTTGCTTAAATAGCACAAAGCTGTGCGTTAGGTTGATGTCTCTGTCCTGTCTCACAGCTGCATCGAATCGCCTCTTCCACATACACGCATGCAGCCGCCCTTGAAGCCAGTCTCCGGGCATACGGAGTTGTTTGCTCACTTTTAGGCTGACGTCTATTGACACAGGAGTGAGCAATTCTGGCTTAGGGAAAGTCACCCGCCATCCCTGCTGCAAAGTCTGATGGTGTTCATCACCATCAGAAAGTGCTGTTTCGCCACCGAAACAGAATTCTGAGTTTTAAAGTGTCTGTTTTGACAGTTTCAAGACATTCATCTATATTTTGAAGATCTTTGGGTGCGCGCACCTCACCGGAACAGTGATCTTAATGGATGCACTGCAAACAGCGATAGACTGACTTCTTTACAAAGAGGGAACCCAGCTTCTTCCACAAAGGCTCCAAAAAGTAGCAGCCAGGCTCCAGTTAGCGCGGACGATCCTCCCCTCAGCTTAAAGTCGGGGTGTCCTGAACAGGAACCAGATCATGAAAGATGTCCGGAGAGGAGGCAGCCACTACCAGCCTTCGCTCTGGGATAGAGAATGGAGGATACTGTCCTTCACATCCACTGAGGGTCCCTCGTTTGGGCCAACGCACCTCAAAGCCTGGTGGAGGCTATGATCTATGCAATCCTACAGCCTCCCAGGAAACCTGAGAAGTGCTGGAGATGTCCCCATCTCCCCTGCCATTTCTTTGGAGGTCCCTTAGGCTCCAACTTCTCCCCAGCCCTCAATTTTTCCCTGCTCCTCAACTCCTCAGCACCCTCTCAGATGCTGGGGCTGTGGGGCCAGAGACTGCGCACTGGAGGTCTGTACTGGGTCCTGGGAGAGCCCCCAGGGAGTCCAGCACACAAACATGCCCCGTGTTTCCCCTAGGTGACTAACACGTGGCATAAGAGACCCCAGAGGAAAGCCAGGGGCCATTCTCCCAGTTTTTCCTTCTTGTGTTTGTGTCCTGAAGGCGGCCGGCCCTTCTCTGCTGGCAGTTGACATAGTCTTATGCAAGCTTGCATTTTCCCATGCTATTTTTCAAGGGAAAACAGCCATAGTGACCCTAGGAGCCTGCTGTAAGACCTGAAGGACAGGCGGACTGCAGCCTCTCCCTACTCCCTGGCAAGCACCAGCTAAGAGTGTTACTTGTGATTTCACTTTCCTGGAGAGCTGGCTTCCCACATCCATCAGGAAGGAGGCAGTGTTCCCATTACTGTGGCTTCACAGCCCTCCATCTAAGGGCTTAACACACACAACAAAAGGAAATAAGACACATGTCATTTTAGCTCTGTACTTCACAAATAACAACTAGGATATTTGAAATTAAAATCAAATAGGATTTCTTACAAGCAGAAAAGATAAAAAGATATAAGGAATGAACACATATTGTAAAAACACAAAATAATAAATGGGCCTAACATATACCCAGAAAATGTGTGTGTGTTATTAAAAACAGGTTCATTTTATATATACATATGTGTGTGGTATGATATATATATACAATAGGCAAGTTCATAATTCAGACTGCCTATTTGCTATGTGTCCCAGAGTTATCACTGATGAAGGAATATGCATATTCTTCATTCATTCTTTAGGGCCCCTAAACTGCAACTTTTAATCATATAGAAGTCTTTTTAGAAAGTAAAAATAATTTTATAAAACCTATTACAACCATTACGGAAATCAGTGTGGCGTTGTCTCAAAACAAAACAAAACTACCATATAAACCAGCTATACACTCCTGAGCATATAGCATCCATATCCTATTGATGTAAAAGAAGCATAATGTGACAGAATGGTATTATAAAGGACTTACTAAGAGTCTTCTTAGAAAACATTGAGTCACACAAGTGGAATTTAGCTAGAGGAGTGCTTCCTTGAAAATACCCCAAAGATAAGTAGCCTGCTAACCAGACCTTCAAGAGATAAGGGAAATTTAGGATGCTAGAATATAAATGACTACTGACCAGAATTGGCCAGCCATTAGGCTCTGGTTCCCATGACAAAGGAGAGAGCTGGCCGACTTATGACCAGTCGTTAAGCTCCAATTCCCATACCAAAGGCATATCTCTAACAGACAGCTCATAGTGGGTACTGTCCTAAGTATCCACAAGTAGGGACACAACGGCCATTAAGTCCCCTATGCTCTCATTAGGGAAAACATAATTCTGTCAGGTGGGCAAGATGACCCTTGGCAACAACTATTTGAAAAAGAACAATACTGTCATACTCAAAACAACTCTTTGCTGTGTAAATTTCCTATCTGCCTAAGCAGCCAGACTTGCATGTTCCCATCTCGGTTTAAGGATGACAGTGTATATAAAATGTGTGTGCCTAAGCATATATTAAGCTAACGAAATCTTCGGTTGGAGGCTGGCCCTTCCTTCATTTCTAAATATATGGAGTGACTTCTCACCAGGAAGGCGTATTATTTCCCTAACACTACCACAGACATACCCATCCATGCATGTTCATTGCTGCCCTATTCACAATAGCAAAGACATGGAACCAGCCTGGATGTCCATCAACAGGTGACTGAAAGTGTGATACATCCACACAATGGAATTTGATTCAGCTGAAAGAAAAATTAAATTCTGGAATTTGCAGGAATATGGAGGGACCCAGAAAGTATGATATTAAACAAATTCAGAAGATAGCAACTACATGTTTTCCTTATATATTACACATTCCTAATGTGTAATGTATGTTTTATGTACATAAAGGGGGTAAATGAAAATAAAGCCTAAAAACCTAGGAAAGATACCAAAAGAGGGTAAAAAGAGGTGCTGAGGACAGTGTGGAGGACAAAAGGACATATGTGATATGAAGACAGAAAAAAAGACCGAGGGAGGTTACGGGGAGATTCAAGGGAGGTAAAGAAATGGGCACGATGAGAAGGAATCTACTAAAATACACTTTGTTAGAAAACATCACAATGACATCTAATGCCTTGAATGCTGATGTTTTAAAGAAAAAAGCTACAAACTCACTAAAGTCCTCAAAAAATAAGAAAAAGAAAGAAAGAAGAAAGGAAGGAAGGAAGGAAGGAAGGAAGGAAGGAAGGAAGGAAGGAAGGGAGAGGGAGGGAGAGAGGGAGGGAGGGAGGGAGGGAAGGAGGAAGGAAGGAAGGAAGGAAGGAAGGAAGGAAGGAAGGAAGGAAGGAAGGAAGGAAGGAAGGAAGAGGGAGGGAGGGAGGGAGGGAGGAAGAAAAAGGGGAAAGGAAAGGAAAGGCTCCAGTGTGCATGGGAATGTTACTATGGTCACCATGCTCTACTGGTCTATCTGCCATTAATGAGATGGGGGTAAGAAATAGCTTTGAGCTTCTTGACAGGCAACACATAAGAAGAAAAGAGGACAGTTTTTTGTTGTTGTTGTTTTTTGTTTTTGTTTTGTTTGTTTGTTTGTTTTAGTGTTTCCCCACAGGGAAACAAAAGGAGGGGGCAGGAGGGGGCAGATCTCCAACCTCCCTATTGGTGGGTTTCTTCCCGTTAGACAGTAACGGACTCCTTATTTCCTCTCACATGCCCATGCTGTTTTCATCTTCACTTTTAGGGCAACTTAGGAAGGTTCTTCTTTCTAGTTCCTGATAAATGTAGTTGTTCTCTTGATGCACATCTCTAGGAAGAGAGGAAGATTTGGGGTTTGTTGAAAAAAAAAAAAACAGATAAACTAACAGAGCTCACTATCTCAGAGTTACAAATGTGTTATCCAGGTTCCTTTGGGCACACATTGTTCCTGGCTTCTGCACTCACTGTCATGCTTGGATGTGTTCAATCTGCTTGTACACTATAAAAGGTGGGTAGCATGGCTTGATTTGCATTTAACTATTATCTGTGCTGTCAAGACTTTGTGCTTCCAATCCAAACCAACTCATCTTCATTCTATTTCAGTGGTTCTGTTGTCTGCCATTATTGGTCTCCACGTGCTTATGGCATCAAACCCTGTGAAGCAAAACCGGGGAGCCAGGCCTTCAAATGCCCTGTCCCCATGTCATTGCACCTCAAGGCATGCCAAAGAACAGCTGTCCTCCTGCAGTTCCTGAGTATGGAGCGCACAGGACAGATATTTGTGTCCAATGTAGAGATACGACTATCTCAAGGAGTCTCTTGGTTAAAGTCTTCACAGCCTGATGCCAAAGAAGGAGGCATAATATAACAGATGACTAAGCAGAACTTAATGAACCAGAACAAAATTGAGTCTTGTGTGGCATTTGCTAAAGTGGAGACTTTCCTTGAATTTGCTGGCATATACCCTCTGTACTTTCTGCAAACCCAAGAATGTAATAGTTTCTAAGTGAGTAGATCTTTTAGAGTAAGGATCCTAGGACCTTAAGGCCAAGAACCTTCCTCCCCAGTTGCTCACTCTTTCTAGCTTGCACTTGTTCTCTCTCTCTCTCTCTCTCTCTCTCTCTCTCTCTCTCTCTCTCTCTCTCTGTCTCTGCCTCTCTCTCTCTCTTTCGTCTACCACCCCCCCCCCATATCCATGTGAACTAAAGTGGAACTGGAGCCTAATACACACCAGACACTTTGTCACTAATCTCCAACTCCCCCTGTCCTAACCATAGTATTCTGTATGTAAAGAATGTTCAGAAGATACTGCATGTCCATTTTAGAAGATATCAACTCAAATTTGAAGATAAAAATAGGCAAACAGGCTTCTATATTTCTGTATTTATTAATTTTTATGTATTTATTGTGGAACACTAGTAGATGCAGTTTGGGTCTGATATTCAGGGACATCTGCCCACATGAGTAAGTGTTCTGTGGTTTCACACCATATCAAGACTTTGGCCACACTCTATCTTGTACTTTTCCATTTGATTTAGACTTCCTCTTTATCATTTTCATCCTGGCCGGAGCCCCCTAACAGCCTTCAAAGACAAGAATCCTTTCTCCTCCAGTTATTCTCAGAGTCTGAACATAATTAACTCAGTCTCAACTACTGTTTGGTACCAACTCACCAAATGTCTTCGGGGAGTCCCACCAAGAGAGCATGTGGCTAGACAAAGCCGGATGCTAACAATATGTTCTTTTCCGATGAGTTTGGTGGTTTCTTTTCTTTCCCGAGTGGGACAATTTGGACAGCTATCTGACTGAAACAGCTCTCCTTCAATATCGGAGATTAGCAGCAGGACCCAAAGAGGTGGGGTGACCTCAAAGATCAAAATATGACCTCACATTTCGAAGATGAAAGATTCAGTCTCAGATAGGTCAAGAGTAGCTAGGGCTAAAGAGGAAGTTACAGATGAATCAAGAGTTAGATTCAGCCAGTTCTTAGCCAGGGTGGCTCTCAGAAGGAGTATTGAATCTGCTTTTATGTAGTAATTTTCAAAAGATTCAGGGACCACTAATTAACCTTGATAAACAATAGACAATAGTAGATGTTGATGAAGAAGCAGGGGATGTTAGCTCTCCATGCATGCCACCCCCCTGCTCCAGAGCTCCCTTGATGCCCCGACAAGCCAGATACTGATGCATATGGTTTTGATTTATCTTGTGGTGTGTAAGTCAGTAGTGTCCATGCTGTTGGAACTGTCATCGGCCGCTCTGAAGCAGTCAGACATATACAATTGTTCCTAGTCAAAAAGGCATACTAAGCCTGTAAAGAGAGAAAATGTCACCAGCCCTGTACTCCTCCCTGATCAAATAGGTTGTCACAGTGATCAAAGCTTTAGGAGAAGGCTTAAGAACTCCAGAACACATAGCTTAAACCATGCCAAGTCCATTTTTATAGTGAAATTGACACAAAAGGTTTCATTTGGCTAGTTCGGAAATAGACTTGAAATCTGAACCAAGCCCAATACAACAAATACTGCTGAATGATGTCTGACAATTTTTCATCAGAATACTCCCTTAAACTGCCTTCCATGCATCGCAGAAAATCAGAGTGGCTTCTAGTCTTAAAAATCTATAAATTACATATTGTATAAAATATATTAAAGAATAAATGATAGGGGCTGGAGAGATGGTTCAGCATTTAAGGACTTGAAGAGAACCCCTATTCAGACTGGGATCAGCCATCTGCACTCACATGACCACTTACAACTGCCGGCAACTCTGGTTTCAGAGTATCTGATGCCCTCTTCTGGCTTCCTAGGGCACTAAGTATATGCAACGCACTTATATACATGCAAGCAAAACACTCAGACACAAAATAAAAACAAATCTTTTTTTAATGACAAAATATCCAATTACTGTCTATTTTAAATGTCTTCATTTATCAGTCAACATCTTTACTGGTCACAAACACAAAATAATCTTCATTGTTTGACAACAAAATCAATAAATGCTGGTACTTAAGAGTGTGAGACTTCAGTTAAAGCCTTTTCTACTGCCTATCTACCCAATTTTCAGGTCATATTTGGGGGGACAGCTACTCCTTGAGGACATTTTCAGATGTTATTCATTATACAAAAACTAATCATTATCCTGGCTAGAACTTACCACAGCCACAGCCCCACCCATTATCAAATTGCCAACTGGCTCAAGAAGCTCCCTAAGAGGACCATCCAGAGAAAGCTTTCTCAAAAGCTGTTGTGGGAGCTGAGTTTGGTGATGAAAACTTGTAGTCTCAGCACTCAGATGGGGAGACAGGAGAACTGCAAGTTTCAGGCCAGCCTGGGAATAATAGTGAGATTCTCAAAACAAAACAAAACCACCAAGGGAGGCTGGCAAGATTTACAAGCAAAGTCAAGAGCGTCCTCTTGTGGGGATGAAAAATAGTGATTTATTTTCTCCCCCTTCATTCTCCATTTATTTCCCCCACAAGACTACATCTTAGAGAAGGGTCACAAATAGACAGGTGATAATACAGTTGATCTCAGCCAAAAGGCGACAGGGCAATAATCCCAAGGAGGCTGAATATTAACTTCTCCTCTCCATAGGCTGCAGGATTGTAGAGATCTTTACATTGTCAACATAGGACTTGGTAAAGCCAGTTGAAAAGCCCCAGGGAGGCCTCACCAAACTGTCAGAGGGCTTCTAGGGGCAGCAGGCTCAACTCACAGATACCAAGACAAACTAAGTATACCACAAAGCAGGGTGGGAGCACAGCTCAGTAGTGGAGTCCTTGCCTAGAACACACAAAGGTGATCCCTAGCCCTGAGGGGGGCGGGTGGGGAGTGGGGGCAACAGAGGCTTATGCGTCCTGGACAAGAGACCACAAATGGAAGCAAACAGGCAGAGAAAGCCAGTGTGACAAGAGCAGCCGAGTGGTATCTGCACCGTCAGACTAGCCCACCCACTTCTCTTTAGTTCCCAGTGCAAAGTCTGAAAAGAAGACAGGATGGACAGGTAGAAAGTACGGCGTGCACCACTGTTCATCCTGCCATCTGGCGGCCGTATGGAGGAACTGGGTTAACCACGCCCTCTCAAGGACACCTGGGAGGCCCTTTACCAACAGCCACAGCTGGAAAGACCAAGTCACTTATGGCCCTCCCTAGAACAGTCTCCACACTTCTGGGGGAAACGACAGCTAGCAATTCCAACTCACTGCCCCTTTCTTTCAGCTCTGTATTTCATTGGCAAAACCCGTTTGCCTTGGTCAAAGGAGAAAGAAGGGCTCCTGGAAGGAACCTGTGGCCAGGGAGGAGGGTGACTGCAGGAGGCACACCCATTGTTTTGACTACTTCAGTCCTTTCCAAGGCTGTGAGGAAAAACCACCCAGAGGTTGTGCCAGTCTTTGGACCTACCTAGGTATCACTTGTTATAAGCATGTATCCATCTTGTCAGTCCCCACATAGTTACTATAATGAAGACTCCATTGGAGCATGCAAAGATGAATGGTGGTGTGTACTCTGTACTTAAGTGCGTAGGAGTTTGAGCCCTCTGATCTGTTTTGCTTGCTTTGTTTTTTTTGCAGGCACTAGGGCATGGACTGTCTCTGTCACCTTCATTTGTCTCATTTGTTCAAGGAAGGAGGTGACTGACAGGCAGCCCAAGGTTCTGCCTGCAACTAGCCACTGCCTGGGGAAGGGCTTCATTACTGCCTGGTCTGAATTCAGAGCCTTGCTAGCATGAACTGCGCAAGCAGCCCCAGCCCTCTTTTGGCCCAGGATCCCTTTCTCACCCCCCAAATTATTCATGGACTATGTTAGTGAAGTTTCCAAGGAGGGGAATGAGAATAGAGGAAAAGTCCTGAGTCCCACCCAAAAAAAAAAATCAAGCATAGACTAGCCATTAAAAAGCAAATACCACCACACAATTGTTCAGGCCTGTGAGGCTGAGATTTATTGAAAAATTTAAGTATGAACCTTTAAAATGTTACAAACTTGTATCATTCCGCCTGCATGTATGGACCAACATCAAGTAATATTGCTGCATCTAAGTTAACTAGGTCAGAAAACTTATCAACCAGCTCTTCGGCTGACAATAGACACATCAGTGCAGGCAAAGCGGACAGACTTGGGCTTCCTGCACACAATATTGCGCATACAACACTGGTTTTCAAGCTAGAATTCCTGAGTTGAACTTTGACCTGAAAACACTCAGTTCATTTGCGTGAAAATGAGGCAGGACACTTGTCACAGGCAGCCAGCCTTGGCTTCATGCAGACACCATCATTGCAGCCACATTCACTTCTGGAAGATCAGTGGTTTGTCCCTTCACAGGATGCTTCTTCACAGAAAAGTGACCTGGTGGGCAACCACATAAGAACACACACAGTTGAGTGTATCGATCTTCAAAGTATTTACAACAGTTTTTTGTTTTGTTTTGTTTTTAAATCAGTGCAATCTGCTTTTCAAGATTCTTGGCTTTTTTTTTTTTTTTTTTTTTTTTTTTTGGCTTAGCTTGGCATGGAAAAATCTGAATATTTGTTAAACACTTGTTATTGAGGTTTGATAAAATCGAAAAGAGAATATTTATTCCCGGCAAGGCTGGGATAACACTGGATTTGACCAGGTAGTAAGCACATAAAAACATGAAAAATGTTGTTTAGACAGGTAAACACAGGATACATTGGGCTGGAGAACATCTAAGGCAAGGAGATGAGAATTGAGTACTTTGGGTTTTTTTTGCCTCTGTCTTTGGTTTTTTGAGATAAAGTCCCAATCTCTAGATAAGCCCTAAATCTAGCAGCAGTCTTCCTGTCTCAGTCTCCCGAGTGCCACGTCAAGCCCAGAACAAGGTGTTTTTCATACTGTGTTCAGATGAGAGACAGGTTTATTTCTGCTAACAAACGACAGCTTGAAGTGTCTTCTGTGTGCTCCCTTGTGGTGGGTGGGAATAGAAAGGTAACTGAGCAGCTTTCAAATTACAGAGGGGTTGGCAAGAAAGCTCTGTGGGTAAAATGCTTGTTCCACAAGCCTGAGAAAGAACCTGAGTTTATATCCCTAGAATCAATGTAAAAACGCTGGGTGGCGCGTCATGTGCCTATTACCCCAGCATTGATGAGAGCGAAGTCAGAGACAGGCAGGTCCTGGAGGCTCATTGGCCAGCCAGTCTAGCTGAAATGGCTTCCTCCAGGTTCAGCAAGAGACCCTGCCTCAAAAAATAAGATGAAGAGTGTCTGAGGAAGACAACCTCCACACAAGGCAGGTCTGGCCCGTGCACAGCACACACATATGCATGTATAAGTGGCACACAAACACCAAAAACAATTGTAAAAAAGTAACAGAATGATTCCAATGACGTTTTCACATATCACCCATACTTTTTAAAGACTTAGAGAGGCATCGCTGGTCGTTTATCATAATAAAATTAGACAACTAGCATGCTTCTTACTAACCAGAGAGCACTGGACATCTTCACAGTCATCATTTGCTTGCATATAAAAAACATTTAGGCAAGGAAAACACAAGCATTTTACAGAAATTAAGCAAACATCTTTTTGCCCTATTAAAGGATATATACCTCAAGTCTGGCTTTCACTGGTATTTCCTCAATAGACTGACTATTTCATTATACATCCTCCAGGGGGCATCCAAACCCCAGAGAAAATCCAGATGTTCCCACTCAGGAATGTGCTTGTGGTACACTAAGTTGGGGATCTGAGTCAGTAAGATATTGACGTCTCTGGTGTCTGCCAGCCAGTCTCGGTCCCCGCTCCACAAAGCAGTGGGTACAGACATGTCTCTCAAGTCATACAGAGGGGGGTAACTCTGCAAGAAAAAAAGATTCACAGAAATCTTTGTAATTGTTCTTGTTATTGTTTTATAAATGTTATAAAAATTGTAATAAATGCAATCTCCATTGAAAAACAAATGTCTAGTAAGTCTGACCTGAAATTAAAACAAATAAACAGACAAAACCCACACATTTTGAGAATCACTTTCCTGTTTTTCAGGCAGTCATGACAAGGAAAGAATTGGAGCTGTGGACATGTTCCCCTCAGCCACACTGTAGGGACCATTTAATCCTGATTGATCACCATGGTTATCCCTAGATGTGGATGCAAGGACCCAACTGAGCAGGAAGGAGCTGTGTTCAGATCCTCCTACATTCTCCCCCTGAATGTGAGAAAAGCCGCACAAACCCTCCATGGCGCAATTTTCTAAACTTTAAATCACAAACACAAAGGGCTACTTTCTAAACTTTAAACCACAAACACAAAGGGCTACTTTGGGAACTAAGAAAAACAGAAAGATTTTCATACTGCAGGGAACTCGGTGCTCAAAAATGGGAATTTTATTTTTGCACAGAGAAGAGGCTTAAGCCCTGTAATAGGTCTGAGGTCTCACCTCCAGCAAGCCGCCAACAGCCCAGGGCGTCCCGGTTCTAAAGTGTATGCTTATGACCCTACCGAATCCCAGTGGCCCCTTATCTACAGCGAGAGAGGATGGGGACAGGAGACCTGCACCATTCCACCACTGACAGATCTGGAAAGATCTGAGTGTACTGAGAGAAAACACCTTGCCTAGCCAATTCTGCTGACAACATTCCCCTGGTAGCTGAGCCCAACCAAGTTCTGGAAACCCAGGCTGGCTTCTTTAGTAAGTTTTCAAAGCTTATTTTAATTAAAAGTTTTACCTGGTTATAATGAAAATAATTCTTGTCACTGCTTCCCCAGTCATAAGCTTGAAACTTCTGGTGTTTAACAACCTAAAAACAATAAAATTTGGAGGAAAAAAAAGTTAGCAGACACTGAAGTTTGAGATAATATCATAGGTTGCTACAGTCAGCCAGATCTTCAGAAATCAAGTTATACCCAAATCCAGGTTTATTCATCATTTCCAAATTTTATATATATAAACATATATATATATATATATATATATATATATATATATATATATATATATATATATATATATAAAATTTTGGTGGGGGAATTGAGACAGGGTTTTTCTGTGTAACAATCCTGGCTGTCCTGTGCTGTGGGATGGTCTGTATGTCAAATGTGTTGCTCTGATTGGTCAATAAATAAATCACTGATTGGCCAGTGGCTAGGCAGGAAGTATAGGCGGGACAAGGAGGAGAATAAAGCTGGGAAGTGGAAGGCTGAGTCAGAGAGACACTGCCAGCCGCCATGATGAGAAACAGCATGTGAAGATGCCGGTAAGCCACGAGCCACGTGGCAAGGTATAGATTAATAGAAATGGATTAATTTAAGCTGCAAGAACAGTTAGCAAGAAGCCTGCCATGGCCATACAGTTTGTAAGCAATATAAGTCTCTGTGGTTACTTGGTCGGGTCTGAGTGGCTGTGGGACTGGCAGGTGAGAGAGATTTGTCCTGACTGTGGGCCAGGCAGGAAAACTTTAGCTACAGTCCTGGGACTCACTCTGTAGACCAGGCTGGCCTGGAGCTCACAGAGATCCACCTGCCTCTGCCTCCTGAGTGTTGGGATTAAAGGCGTGCACCACCACACCTGGCTCCAAATCATTATTTAAAATAAAATTAAAACAGTGCTCTGGTTTCCTTTACTCCATGACTGAATTTCCAACTGGATAGTTGGGAAAACAGCTATGACCTGAAGGGTTACCCCCATGAGATGAACTTTATCTGTATGGACGTTTTACACTAAAATTTGCTCCTTAGGCTTTCTCAAAGAGGTAGTGATTTTACTTGGAGATGTACATGCATATTGATATTTCAGACTGTGATCAGCTACTGTATGTACAACAGTGGTCCAGTAAAGCTGTATCACTAAATGACATTGTAACTATCACAGTTTGTGTTCAGTATACTCTATGATGTTCAAACAATAATGACATTGCTTAGTGAAATGTTACCCGAAATGTATACCTCTCCTTAAGAAACGCCTGACTATACAAACATAAGGTTATGTTTTTGTCTATCCTACTTATCTGTATGTATTATTTATTTAGATTTTGAGAGAGTATACATGTGTACACTGTGTGTGTGTGTGTGTGTGTGTGTGTGTGTGTGTGTGTGTGTGTTACACACACTTGCATATGTATGGAGGCCAGAGGTTGATTTTGGGTATTTTCATCAGTCTCTCTCTCAATCCTGCTTTTTGACACAGGATCTCTCTGAGCCTGGAGCTTACTGATTGGCTAGGCTGGCTGGCCAGTGAGCCCCAGAAATTTTTCCTGTCTCCTCATCCCTAGCACTGGGATTACAGGCACTGCCACAGCACCCTGACATCAAACTCAGATCCTCATGCTTGTATGCAAACATTTTTGCCAACTGAGTCATCCTCCCAAGCCCATTTGTTCATGTTTTAATGACTTACTAACTGAACATTTTTCTTCAGACCTGGTACACAGCACTAAACTTTTCTGTACGCTATCACAATTTTAACGAGCGATACTACCACTATGAAACGATAAGAGTATGAAAATATCAACAAAAATTCATTTATTTGTGAAATGTCAAACAATACAAGCTTATATTTCCCTTAAACGCCCAAATTTAAATGGATTAACCCCAAAATTGTCAAGTCAAGAGAAGTGCAAATTGTTCATTTTGGCCACATGATGGGAACTGGCTAAGAAAAAACCAAACAAAACCAGACATCCTTTGTCAGAAATGTTCTTGATAGCTGTAAAGTTTCAGTTCGCATCAACTACATACATCATAACGTATTTCTTTTTGATAGGATAAAATCAGTGTGAGATTAGAGACTACAGGGAAATGCCACTAGACACGTTTAGCATCCATTTTTGCCATTGCAGGTGACAGGTGTTAAAATACTTGTGACATACTGAGCAAAATACAGACAGACTTACAGCTCCTGTGACTGCATCCACTTCTACCTCTAACTGCAAGAGCTAATGCCCCAGTGCAGCCACGGTATGCAGGTTTTCGTTTTCCACACTCTCACATGTCATACGTGTGTACAAAGCACCAGGTCAGTAGGAAATAGCTTCTAGCTCAGCCTAAGTTTAGTGTGCTCAGTGTCCCTTGGGACTTCAAGCTACCAGCACTGTTTTTAAAAACTTAATCAAATGTACATTTTTTTTCAACAAGTTTCAAATAGTGGATGGCATCAGAATGATCTAAGGTAGTAATTAATATGCAGATCCTAGGAACACATTCAGAATTCAGATCCTGGATGGATGTGGGACAGGCCCAGAAAACTATTTTATCAGTATCCTCAGTAGTGTGGCTAACACTGTAAAGCTAGGTGAGGACAGGACTCTTCCAAGAAAAATAAGTACCCAGGCTCTGGTCAGCGGTCAGGAGGCGAGAGACAAGAATAGGTGGGACCCGGTTATAAGCTTGTCAGATTTGGCTTGGAGGTTGATATGGTCAACCTTGATTGTCAATTTGATGAAATTTGGAATCAACTAAGAGACACCTCTAGACATGTCTGTGTCTAGGAGGGTGTTTCCAGGAAGGTGTATCTAAGGAGGATGGGAGATCTACTCTGCATGGGTGGTATTCCATGGATGGGACTAAATGAAGAGGAAAATGAGCCAAGCACCCGTATCATTTCCTGAGGCCATCTGACAAGTACCAAGGTCATCTCAAGAGCCCAGGGGGAGAGCAGTAACAAGAAAACACCAGGCAACGGCTGGACAAAGTACCTCCTGTATTGACAGAGGGACACCGCAATGAGCAGAAGGGCAAAGGGAACAGTGCCCTCTCCACGGAGTCATGGGTTTGGAAAATGCTGAAACCCCAAGGTCAGCTTGGCCAGAGAGCAATGTTATGGCTCTTAGCCTACAGTCTCTAACCCTGGCCAGCTGCTTAAAGGGGCAGATGAAAGAAAGGGGCTGGAATTGGAGCAGATGTTGAGGTTACAGCCAATCCAGCTGCTCTCTCCCAAACCCAGTGCCCAGTGGGGGCCCTCGAACACTGAGGATGAAGGAAGGACCTTACTGTGATGACAACATAGCATGGTCTCAGGGCAGCCACAGTTTCAGCGTGGCCAGGGGCCCCTGAGAGGCCAGGCAGAGTGGTTACTTGTGAACTGTTGAAGCATGGGGCATACCACACATGGGCTGCTGGTGGCCACTACGCTGACAAGTAGCTCACTGTCTGCCTTCAGAGTGCCTCAGCCAGCCGGCGGACATATTTGGGAATGCATTGATTTCTGAGGTGACAGAAATGAGGCCTTTTTGAGACATGTCCAAATAGAGAGGTAAAATGTTCACACGTGTCGGGGGTTAGTATGAGAACATAGGAAGAAAACAAATGATCATATACGAAAATATACTTGAGAGTAACAAGGACCTGAAAGAAGGGCATTTGTGAATTTGAGAGCCTCCCAAGGTCTAAAGCATCTCGTTTAAGTGTTAAATGTGTGCTGCAATCATGGCATGGTCAACCTGCATTCTGGGGACCCCTCTTCTAAAGAAGCCACACAAAACTCTGTCACCTGACATTTAGCTTTCCTGACACAACAGTAACCGAAGAGGAGGCTCCTTAAAGAGATGCCTAGAGAGGGCAGTTCATGTCAGCCAGTGTCTCAGACCACACTTCTTCAGATCGGGCTCCGAGGCAAGAAAGGAGGTCAGCGTGGCACCCCCCCCCCCCCAGGGACGTGCACACTTGGCTAGTAGTAGAAGCTGATGGATAGGTTTTCTAAAAATAAAGATCTTTCTGAATAAAAGGGACTGAACTACTGATAAATATGATAAGGATAATCTCAAAATCATTATGTTGAGAAAAACAGCCAGATAAAACTAAACAAATACATAATACTGTACACCTCTATTCATATGAACTCCAGAAAAGGCAGAACAGACTGCAGTGAAAGAAAGCAGATCAGTTGCTGTGTGAGGAAAGGATTTACCTAGGAACATGAGGGGACTGTTGGAGGTGGCAAGTATGTTTCCTATCATATTTGAGGCAATGGCATTACAGCTTATGCCAAAATGTATCAAGTTGTACGATGTAAATAGCACTGTCATGTATATCGCAATAAAAATGCAAAAATAAAAACCCAAAGTACAGATTCTCCAGTGCAAATGAATTAGAACCTCTGTGGACACAGCAGTCTGTTTTTGGTTTTTTAAAGTTTTTATTTATGTTTCTTTTGTGTACATGACGGAGGGAGAATATGCACTTGTGAAGAGCAGAGGACAACTTTTTGGGAAGCTGGTCCTCTCCTTCTACCTGTATGTGAGTTCTGGGGTTGATTACAAGTTGCCTGGCTTCCAAAGCAAGCACTTTATCTGAGCCATCTTGGTGACCCATAGGTTTTATTTTATTTTTTAAAATACCTTACTTATTTCAGTTTATTTATGTATGGTGTGTGTGTTTGTGTGTGTGCACGTATGTGCTCGCACATGCATGCACAGTATACATACAGAGGTCAGAGGACAACTTGGAATACATTCTGTCCTTGGACCTTGTAGGTGCCAGGGATCAAACTCAGGTCATCAGCCTTGGCAGCAAGTGCCTTTATCCACTGAGCCATCTCCTAGCCCCATACTCTTCATTATTAAAGTCAGTGTACTTCCCACGTCTTATTTTTATTTGAAAGAATGCTTTATTAAAAGGTGTAACCCTTAAGGAATGAAGTGTTTCTGGTGCAAGTGTGTCTGCCCGGTACTCAGAAGCTGCTATCTAAGGCACCTTTAGAGCATCTTGGTTTGAAGCTTAAACAGCAAAGTATTTCACACCTGGGATGAGGTTAGCTGGAAAAGACCATTCTCAAAACTATGCTCTAAGGCAGAAGTAAGTCCTCCCTTATTGTCAAGTGGGAAAAGGGGAGCCAGTTGTAAAGCCATTGGTAGGAGAAAAAAAGTAGTCCCCTTCTTTTAGAAATGATTCTGCCTAGAACCGCTTCTTTCTGAAATGATACAGCAAGAGACATCAAGTAAACGCAGAGACATTTCCTACCTCAAATGTGTACTTACTATCTGTGTAGGATCATTAGAATAATTTTATTTCCATTTTAAGATACTTTTCTTTTTGATCCATATGTGAACTCTAAATGCTCTCCCACTGACATACACTGCTTATGTGATAAAATGATCCAAATTCGATTTTAAACTTAGTGACTCCCGTTATCATACATGAACGCTTTGGCTCGGGTTTATCCACTGATGTTCTGGGCACGATGTGTTCGTGGGTTAGTGCTGAAATGACAGCTTCTACCTCCGGAGAATCCTATTTTATCAAACATGAAGTAAATCTGGTACACAATAAAAAAAAAAAAAAAAACGGGAGGAGAAAGGAAAGGGTCATAGGAAAGGAATATATAATCTGGAGTGGAAATAAAGGAGAAAGAAGTGAGGGAGAGAAGAGAGCAAACCTCTGCCTGACCACTGCCAAGTGAGCCCACGCCCAACAGTGTGTATCACGAAGGATAACTAAAGTGCCCCAACTTAGTGACAAGCACCCTGGACTGTAGGAAGGAAACAGATGCGTTGTTTTGTTTTTGTTTGGGAAAGGCGTGCAGGGGACTGCTCTGGGAATCCATGGCTCGTCCAGCACCAGCTTTACTCAACACAGACTTTACGCGTGCCCATCTGTAACCCTGGCGTGCTTACCTGGCTCCAGTGTAGTACATTTTGCACAGACGTTCCTGCAGGACAGTGTGTTGTATACACTTCCACTCTAGACTGAAAGATGAGTGTGAAGAGTTAGAGAATGAAAACAGGGTTACGCTGATATGCACTAATACATTTTCCTCTTCAAAAGATAAAATAATACTAATCTATACATAGTCTTTCAGAATATTAATCTCTCAGAGGTCAGAATATATCTGACTGCAAATACAGGCGATAAAAATGCACACACCTGCGGAGTGCAGAAAAGGCAACAGTGAGGTAAAATAACGCAAAGGGGTACAGGTTGCAATCACAGGTCATTTTTATCTTCTTAATGCTTTCCTAAAGTTCCAAACTTTACAAACTTAAAGTCTTCCTTTAATCATTAGGAAGAAATAAAAATATCCCTTTAAAAAAGTCTCTACCGCCTTCATTGCAGAATATTTTGTGGGGGGCAGGATCTGACTAGATAGCTCCAACTTGAACTTCAGGTCCTCCTGGCTTAGTCCCCCAAGTGCTTGGGTTACAGACTGCACCACCACACCTGCCTTTACTCCAGAATTTTAAAACCCTTTTCAGAATTCAACACTCTAAAATATAAATACATTTAGAAACACAAGCATGTTGTAAGCCAGAGATTTACACTTTGTAACAAGCATAAATACATATATATAGACAAATATATGCTAATGCGTATGGTATATATCTCTGTGTATATATGTATATGATGCTCCAGATTTAAACACACATAGCTTTTTTAAAAAGAACACACTTCTAGAATAAATGCTATATAAATATTGTGACTTGTGACCAATCCACACATTAATGGTTTCTATCTAGGTTCTGTGTAGGAAGCTGACAGGAATGAGCTCGAAGGCAGCAGCAGATGGCACCACTTGCTAAAGTTGATTGTTGTCTTTCTTTTTGTTGTTGTTGTTTTTGTTTTGTTTGTTTGTTTTTTCAAGACAGGGTTTCTCTGTGTAGCTTTGGTGCCTGTCCTGGGTCTCGCTCTGTAGACCAAGCTGGCCTCGAACTCACAGAGATCCGCCTGGCTCTGCCTCCCAAGTGCTGGAATTAAAGTCATGCGCCACCACTGCCCCATGATTTTAATGTTGTGTTTCTTAAATGAAAGACTACAATGTCTGGGTCCAGGTCTGCATCTCTCATACAAATAAGCACATCTATAAATAATAACTGACAGCTGAGATCAAGTCTCAGTGTCAATGGACATACGGTGTTTAAATTCTTCTCATTGAAGCCACATATAAGAAAGAAGACATTTGTGCAAAGCTCCCTCATGATGACGTGGGTGCAAACGTGAGTACTCAGCCATTTCAGCACTGCGTTCTGGGGTAAAAACTGTCTGTGTCCAAACAAGTCCTGTAAAAGAAAAAGAAACCCAAGAATGGGTCAGCATTGCAGCCTGATGTACCAGCTTCAACATCCCTTTAGACATACAGACATACAGGATTCTCCACAAGGGGCCTCCAGAACACAACGGCAATCAACCCACATTCAAGCAGGGAACCTGTGAGATCTTTCTGGACTAAGTCAGATGCACTTAGAGACATGTACTGAAGTTCCCAAAATGAAAAGATAGAGGCAGAAAGCTATGTAAGTTTATAGTAGACCATTATAAAGGGAGATGACCATGACCATCTGTTGAAGGGCTCTTCCCAGCTGTTTAGGCTCTGACTAAGTATGTTTCTCTCTAATCCAATATTAGCCAAATCCAGCTGTTTAGGCTCTGACTAAGTATGTTTCTCTCTAATCCAATATTAGCCAGATCCAGGCCCCCTGCAGGCTGTTTACTATTGTCTGTTTGTTTGTTTGTTTCAAAACAGGGTCTTGCTGGATAGCCTTGGCTGGCCTCAAACTCATGAGAATCCTGCTGCCTCAGTCTCTCGAAGGTGTGAGCCATCATGAACGATTATTGTTAATTTATTAAGAAATATTTTTATGATAGTACAACACTTAAGATTGACCATTTGAATCATTTTTAACTGCTCAGTTCAGTGGCAAGCACATTCATGCTTGTGCAATTATCCCTATGATCCATCTTCAGATTGATCATTTTGCACCTTGTACCTGCACCCATTAAACAATTACTCTGAACCCACTAGATAGTTAATTACTTCTCACTTCCCCTGCTCCCAGCACCACATGAGGTTCTGTAAGTTTTAGTGGAATACAGCCACAGTATCAGTTAAATGAATTATCCCTGGCTGCTTTGGTAGACAGGAATAGTCAACAGAAACCACTTGGCCCACAAGGCCAAATTCACTTGCTCTCTGGCTCTTTATAAAAGAAGCTTACCAATTCTTAGTCTACATTGTCCTTAACCAATAGTCACTGAATCTGTGCTCCTGTAGAGCCAGGCCATCACTACATTCTCAAGGCAGATCTTCTTGTACTATGCAACAGGAGACAAGTCTACCTTATATGGAACTCAGATCTGTCCCTTTGCAATCTTGCTCACACCCACTCACGTGTTGTGAGCACATACCCACCATTCCAAGCAAGAATGAAAAACTCAAATATCTACAAAAGAAATGTTGTGGGTTGAGTTATGTCCCCTTAAAAGGCAGACATTTATGTTTTAACTGTCAGGGTTTGAGACTGGCCTTATTTTGAGATTGGGTCTTTTCAGATGAATCAAGTGATAGAGAAGTTGGATCTTCATGTGACATGATTAGTGTCCTTTTAAAGAGGGGAAATCTGGCCACAAAAAAAAAAAAAAACCAGACATGTACACAGATAAAACAGCAACTAACGATGAAGGCAGAAACCAGGATGATGATTCTACAGCCAAAATGGTCAAAGGTCACCAGCACACCACCAGGAGGGACAAGACATGCAGCCCATTTGCCTTAGAACCTAGGAGCGGGACACAGGGAAGCTGTAAACACAAATGAATGAAGCTGCACACGCAGCCTGCTTCTCTGCCTCTGAGTGGATGATTGGGGAATATCAACAACTTGACGAAACTGAATGTTCATGCTGAGCTCAGCACTATGACTACTACTTGCTCTACTTGTTCTGGCTTATCACTAATCCACAGAATGGCGAAACATAGCTTCCTTTTTCCTCCCTTTAAAAAATGTCAGCTATCTGATCTGCTGTGTAAATATCACACTAGTTTAAATGGATAATATTGTATTCTAGTTTCTTCCAGAAAACTCGGTCATCCACAGACCGCCTGTGATCTCTGTCTGTCTTAGTTAGGGTTTCTCTTACTTCGATAAAATTCCATGGTCAAAGCAACTTGAGGAAGAAAGGATTTATTTCAGCTTATAGTTCCACATCACAGTCCATTATCTAAGGAAGAGTCAGGGTAGGAACTCACACTGGCCAGGAACCTGGAGGCAGGAACTGATACGGAAGCCATGACAAAGTGCGAGTCACTGGCTTGCTCCCTCATGGCCTGCTCAGTCTGCTTTCTTCCAGCATCCAGGACCACCTGTCCAGGGGTGGCACTGTCTGCAATGGGATGCTCTCTCCTGCATCAATCACTAATTAAGAAAACACCCCCCAAAGCTGGCCTACATGCCAGTCCAGCAGAGGGAATCTCTCCATTGAGTTTGCTCTTCCCAAATGACTGTAGCCTGTGTCAAGCTGACATTAAAAACTAGGCAGCACACTGTCAAATCAATCTTCTGTTGGACAATGTCTCAAACCTGAAAACAGACATTAGGTCCGAATGATCTTTCCTGAACAGCCACACAAGAAGTAACTAAAAAGAACCAGGAAGTAAATTCCACAATGGAGAAAAGGTCATGTGACATGGAAAGTGAGCCCATTCACAACTCTTGTCTTAGTGTGTCTACATAAATCACCGGACAACTGCACATACTTTTGAAGTTCTCTATTTAGCAGGATGATGTATCATTGGCTCACATCACAGGCTGATGAAGGATAAAGTTGACCTGGTGCCTCAGAACTACCGACCCAACTACTACTGTAGCAAACTCCACGGAAAACACATCAATGCATGTGATATACACAGATAAAGGAGAATTTGCCTTAAGTGTTTGTAGGCATGATCATATTGACTTCAATGGGTTTGTAAATTATACTTTCGTATTTTTTTCAAAGGATTAGAGGGGGAACACATTACTTCCACAAAAGTGACATGTACTTTTCACAGCAGCTTAATGCAATGGTTTTTATGACTATTTATTCGTTTGGTTTTATTTTTTTGTTTGTTTGTTAGTTTTTGTTTTTACTTTCCCGGTGTGTGCCCCAAAGCACTCTAGTCTGAAACCATGATTCCCAAATGCCAGGCCCATAGTCTTCATTAGAAATCATGGAGAATGTTTTGTAAAAACACAGATCCCTGATCTCCACTCCAGATTTTACAGAACACCATTTCTAAAGTGGGACGGGGGAAGGTGTGGCATTTTTAGGTTTACAAAGCTAACTCATAAACTCAAAGGAACAAGCTAGATTTATAAAAATGCATTCCTACAGCAACAACCACACTCTCCTGTATCCACTCTAGAGCTCCTCCCCCAAGCTAGATGTCTACCAAAGCAGTCAACTATATTAGCAGGTCTTCATAATCAAAAACTGCCTATGTTAATGAGGAAATCAATTCACAGGTGAGCTCTCCATGGGAGAAATGTTCAGTCTGCAGAACAATCTATAGAGTTGGATACCACCTGCGTTGAAACAAAACAATATATTTCTCTTGGTGCATCTCTGTGTGCATAAATACATTTGTGGGGTCTGTAGGACCTAGTATTCAGGAATTACTTGTAACTTCTGAAGTGTTTGCAATGCAAATCAATACTTCTATTAACAAGCCAGTCAAAACAAACTTTTATCAGCATGTTTGCTGGTGCCCTGAATTCCTACCACAAGAGTCTGACTAACTGTAGCTCTTTATAACCCCCAACTTACTGTGTCACAGTTACAAAAACAATGAAGTATAACAACATTATAGTCCTTCTACCTCGTTAAGAGTCTCATTAAGAGCATGGTATATATTTCCTTTAAAAGACTTTAAAGTGGCCTGAGAGAGAGCAAAAGCAAGAGAGACAGAGACAGAGAGACAGAGACAGAGAGAGAGCAAGCTATGTTACACCTACCTCTAAGTAATAAGTCACTTAATAGCAGGGGCAAGTTCTAAGTCCCAAGTTCTCAAGGAATATTAGCATTGTGCAACCACCACATAGTATCATTACACAATTCTAGATGGGACAGGTCAATCACTTGACACAGCTACTTGATGTAATCAAAAAATGTGGTGAACACGAGATTCACGAGGCCACTGCTGGCACATCATGTCACAAGCCTTTACAATAAGCATTTTTGCAAGATGAAGAAGTACGTGCTAAAATAATGATTTAAAGGATAGGATATAAATAAGTCAGCAATAGTTATTATCATTATCAAGAATAGCATTCTGCTTTGCTTCTGTTGCTGTAAAACACTCTAACCAAAAGCAATCTGAGAGAGAAAGGGGTTTATTTCATCTAACACATCCAGGTCACATTCCATCATAGGGGGAAATCAGGGAAGGAACTTAAAGGTAGGAACCACGGAGATTCTTGCTGGCTCACTCGCAGGCTAACACTTAGGTAGCTTTCTTATACAACCCAGGGCCACTTGCATAGGGATGATGCTGCCCACTGTAGTCTGAGACTTCCTGTATTAATAGTCAAGACAATATCCCATAGGCATGCCACAGGCCAATGTGATTTAGGTAATTTCTCAATTAGGACTTTTTTTTCTCAGATGACCCTAGGCTGTGTCAAGTTGGCAGTTAAAGCTAACTATGGCATAAATACTAGGCATAATTATGTGCCCTACACTTTTATGTAACTCTTGTGACCATAGATTTTTGTATGCTAGCATCACCACAAATATGTGAACTATATGTTGGACCACCACTAGTTAATAGGAAGTTTTCAGTTTCAGTGTAATCTGCTGGGCCCACAATCCAATGCATGATTCCTCAGTGTCAAAAACCCATTACAGGGCTGGAAATGCAGCCTTTAAAGGTTAGACTTACAACCAAACCATCGACTGTATATAACGCTCTATAGGATTTCGAGTATGTGTGTGTGTGTGTGTGTGTGTGTGTGTGTGTGTGTGTGTGTGTGTGTGTTTATAAAATACATGGCACAGGAATAATGGATTGTCCGTTCTTAATGAGCTTAAACTCCTTCTCATGAGTGCTGCTTCCCCTTGGAATGCAGCTTAGAAATGAATAGTTCTAGGGGTGAAGCACTGATACGCTTAAGGGCCAAATCATACCTTAGATCATTTTCAGCATGGCTAGCGACAGGCACATAGAAATGGCATATTTCTGGTCTCCTATCCCCTGTCTACCCCTGTGTACCCACCTGCCCTGTGGATGAAAAGCAACTTAATGAACGCTTAAGTTACTTTTTCAAAGACTTCCTTGTACCTTCTTTGTAAGGTGGATAGGGAGCTGAACTAGTGTGTTAACTATGAATACGTGCAGCTGTGTGTCTAGTTAATAACATGGTTCCCTAGGCACCTCTGCAGGAGGAGGGTGGTAAGTACACTCACTCACTGTTCCCGTAATAGCATACACAGAGGACACTGCCAAGTCTCCACTAATGACTAAGTTTTCAGCTCAGAAGAGAATATCTGAGGAGAAGGGGGATGGGTGTGACCCAAGTACCTCAATAAGAAGGTCTGGCAACTGTCCAATCTTGGTCAGAGGGCTCATGGAAAAATGGAGAGACACCACGGGAGCCATGGCGAAAAACATTTTAATCTTCTTTGCCAGCTCGGGTATCTGTGAAAATGCTATAAAACCTGTGGGGCAAAAGAAAGAATTAGATTGTCTAGTACTGCCTCCACAAAACAGAAGGGTCACTCATTGTGCCCTACAGAGGAAGTCCAGTAACCAGCCACACATGTTGAACACTTGGACAGCCCTCTCAAACATTCTGGCTCAGAAACACAGAATTTAGGTCCAGATTTCAGCCTGCAGTATGCATGGAAATAAGTCCAGGGAAAGAGAACCAGGAAGTAGTCCGTCTCCATGGCAATGTGAATCTCTACAGCTCCACCCTACACTTCTACCCCGCCCTAATTTGCAAACCATCCAAGCAGAACACCCGGGACTCGGAAGCCACATTTAGACTCCCTCACTGTAAAATATTTTTTACACTTCTCTCAGATCTCTCCAAGCTACTTGTCTCTAGAACACTTTAGAAATAACAGACTTTAGACAAGTCACCTAGTCATAAAAGGGGTAACGTTGTCCCTGGAATACTTTAGAACAATGGACTTCAAGAGACAAGTCACCTAGTCATAAAAGAAGTAACATAAATAAAGAAGAATAGAGAAGAACATGCAGCGTCATTTTTCTGGAGGGGGAGGCAATTTAACAACATGTTAACACCTGGAAATCACTCATACTTTTCACTTTGTGAATCTCCTTGCAGAATGTACTCTGAGCAGATCATGTGCCATGAACACGAAGGTGTTAGTGAACATGAAAATGGCAGAATTTAGTAAGTTATGGAACATGTGCCCAGCCTCTCATTAGAGAAACTTGCTTGTTAAAATTAATGCTAATTTCCATTTTTTAAACTTTGCAAAGTTTTGTACTTTTCTTTATAACAAAAACGTATTGAACTGAGAAGACAGCTCAATCCATAAAGTGCTCGCCATGCAAACAGAGCCTGAGCTTAAGCCCCAAAGCCCATGTCACAAAGCCAGGTGTGGTGGTCTGCAATTCTAGTTTCAGCACTAGGACGGTGGGGACAGGTGTATCCTTGAGGCTGCCTGGCAGTTGATCTAGTCTAACCAGTGTCTAGCCCAGGCCAGTGAGAGATTCAAAAGAACAAGATGGGCAATGCCTGAGAAGGACTGACAACCAAGGTTATGCTCTGGCCTACACACACATAACACACACACACACACACACACACACACACACACACACACACACGCAGAAACATATTACTTTTATAATCAACATAAATGAAAATGCAAATAGCTTTCAAAAACTATAAAGTATAAACTTTCATCTTGTAGTTGTGGTTCACTTAAGTTTATTTCTTTAATTACTGATTTGTTTATTTTAGGTAGTGCTAGGGGATAAACCCTGGGGTTCAAACACCTTAGGCGAGCACTCTACACCGAACTACACCACAGCCTGGCACTGAACATTTAAGTATATTTTCTTATTGACTCTTTAAGGTTTCTGACACTGGAAAACTTCCCACTTTTCTGCCCTCTCACATCCCTACATTGCTTAAATTGGAAAACACATAACAGGACATAGCTTACATCAATTCTTTCAATTTTAAGATACTTAACAATTTATACTAAATTCTGAATTTCTGTAGATTATGACTGAACATTCCTTGCTCCACTCATGATTTCTGCTTGGCATTTAAAAAAAATCTGTATTTGAAGTAACATCATTTTTGTGTGACATCACTTCACTTCAATGACATATGGCCTTTTCCCTCTTCATTGCATACATACCTATGGTGGATCCTTGAGAGTGGCCCAGATAAAACACTTGTTCTTGACCAGTTGTATTCACAATGTAGTTAATTGAAGCAGGTAGGTCATATTTTGCCATCTCATCAAAACTACAATCCAAAAGACAAAGGACTCTTCAAATGACATAGCACACAAAAGAGTAGAACAGCACCCAGATACTTGGCATGAAGTGTGTTAGCACACAGAGCATGGCCAAAGAAGCCTGCATGAGTTCAGAACACAACCATGTCAAGGACCAAGGAAGTCCCCTGCATTCCCTTCCAATTGTATCTCCTGAAGGTAACACCTCTAATTTTTCACATCTATAAATTAGCTTTATTCACTTTGCATATTTCCTGTAAATGGGATTATGTAACCTAACTTCTTTCATACCTGGCTTCCTCCATGTTGGTACATGACTATAGCTGTTTATTCTCATGTTTTTATGTTAATATACCATACTTGGATCATTGAATGTACTGCTGGCATGCATTTGAGTATCTGTTGTTATGAGTGTAAATGGTGTTACAATATACATTTTCTAATAAATGTCTTTTGGTAAAAGTTCTCACTCTTGTGATTCATGACTAAGGTAGCTTTAGTTTTATCAAAAGGAAGCATCCATAGGGCCAGCCTTCTATAATACCTGCTACACTATGCTGTAGTCTTTAACTAGGTAAGGGTGTGTGTGTGTGTGTGTGTGTGTGTGTGTGTGTGTGTCTTAGATGAGGAAAGTGACAATCCAGTTGTTAGAAAGCACTTAGAATATGCCAGGCTCTGTGGAAGCTCCTTCCTTGAACCCTTTACTTTAGGCCCAGTGAGTTTATGGTTTATGAGAGGCCTTTATTATCCCTATTTTATAGATAAGGCAACAGACACAGACAGTTTATAGCTGTGCCAAGTGTCACATAGCAGTTGATTGGTAGAGCCAGGAGTAAGAAAGAGAGAGATAGAGAGAGAAGTAAAATGAACATGTGAGTATGTGTGTTATGGGGAGGGGGGTGCCTGATATTTAACCTAGCAGCTCCTCCCCCATGCCAGGAATGTTAAGAATAACTTAAGAATGCCTAACTGAATGTAATCACTTATGCATTCATTTATTTAAATTTACCTTCATGTTGGTTATTAAATTCCTGAGAAGTTTCACAACTGTTCAAGAGACATCAGTTTCCTTATACAACTTGACAGTTACTCCTAAATCCACCTCCCAGCTAAATTTCCATGTGTCTAAAGATACCGAGTCATAATCAACTGTGATGTACCTGAAGGCCCAGAATTCATTCTGAGAAACTGAAAGAGTCGTGTGTCTCTGAGACCAGGTGTTCCCTCTGCTGTTCCCCATCCACACATCAAAACCAGCATCGGCCAGAATGAAACCCAGGCTGTTATTGTCAATGTTCGTGACCCAGTTACTAGAATCTGCCAGAAAGCCATGCTGAAGATATACGACTGGTCTGGGACCTGAAAAACATTGACGTTTAGAAAGTGATATATCCAATCTTCTCAGCAAACATGATGTCTTGCTAAGCAGTCAACAGTGAAGAGAAACCAAAGCAAACAGAACAACAGAAACAAATGAGCAAGCTGAGGGGCACATTTCCTTGAAACAGTGCTGACAAGGAGACAGCAAACTCCACTTCTTTTTTTATTTTTTGCATCTCTGCTAACAAACCATTGACTTAAGCATCAAAATAAAATTCAGTAGATTTGGGGAACTTGCAAAATGTTTCTATAATTTGCTCACAATGATTCCAAACAAAATTGGTGTGGTAGTATTGTGTTCCCCAAAATATTGTGCACCCTAATAAACTTATCTGGCGTCAGAGAATGGAACAGTCACTAGATACAGAGGCTAAAAAATGGTAGCACTCACACCTTTAATCCTAGCCTTCTGGAGGCATGGATCTCTGTGAGTTCAAGGCCACACTGAAAACAGCCAGGCATGGTAACTCACGACTTTAATCCCAAGAAGTGAGCCTTTAATCCCAGGGAGTGATGGCAGATAGCAGAGAGATTATATAAGGAGTGAAGACTAGGAACTAGAAGCTTTTGGCTGGTTAAACTTTTAGGCTTTGAGCAGCACAGTTCAAAGAGCCATTCAGATGAGGACTCAGAAGCTTCCAGTCTGAGGAAACAGGATCAGCTGAGGAATTGTAAGGTGAGGAAGTTGTGGCTTGTTTTGCCTCTCTGATCTTCCAGCGTTCACCCCAATACCTGGCCCAGGTTTGTTTTTATTAATAAGACTCTTTAAGATTCATGCTACAAACTGGGAGGGAAAATGTCACACACAACGAGATGGCTCTATCCACCCACAACGGCTGAACCCTAAGCAGAGATAACAGCAACTAGAAGAGTAAGAGGATGGCAGAAACACTCCCGAGTGCTTTGGGCAGCGTGGATCCTCATTTCTAACATTTGAACAGAACTAAGTATAGACGCTGAGTGGCAGTGACATGTCAATGTACACCACTGAGGGTGTGCTTAAAAGATGAGGCTATGTGTGTACAGGAGCAGAGGCATATGGGAAATCTCTCTCTATTGATGTTTATAGCAGATTTAGTCATTGCCAAAATTTGGAAGTCTTGGTTGCTCAACCGTGCATCTACTTGATTTTGAAGTGACCCTAAACCTGTTATTTAAAAAAAAAAGTATAATTGTAGAATAAAGTCCTATGGAAGAAGAAGACATGAGTTTGAGATGGGAATCTGAAGGGGAACACAGAGGAACTGCGGGGTAGGGGGAGAGTAGGTATGATAAACATGTATGTGCTCACATATTAAATCCTCAAAAATGTTAAAGAAAGTTAAATAGAAAAAACACACACATGAATTCCAAATGTGTATGTGCATTTGTCTTCTATTCACCTCTTCCTGAGACAGTTAAACTGCCAGAAAAACAAAGACTTGGAGGTACAAGCCCCTTCCCTCACCCTCAGACAACCTGACCTCGAGAGACTTACGGGGCGCGATCATGCAGTCACTCACCAAGCAGAGCCTTATTCAGCACCACCTGTATGACAGGGCCTTCTTCTCAGCACTGGAGACAGAGCAAGGAGCAAAAGCAAAAAAAAAAAAAACAGCACCTTGGAGAATGAGCCAACCCCGGGTCCATTACCTTCTTCACTTTCTAACGGTCTCTTTAAGGCTATGTTGGCAAGACGGAATTTACTGCAAAGGGTCTACCTTCAAGGCACTGTGCTAGATGTACCTTCCCTGCCTTCAATGAAGATTTTAGTTCATCTTGGGAAATATGAAAAATAATCATTAAAAGTTTGAAATTATAAACAACATGACAAAAATTACTGAAACTCCTGCCTCTGGGAGCTAATCCAAAAAAAAACAAAACAAACAAAAAAAAATCCTGAAGTATCATTTGTCTAGCCAAGGGCAGGCAAAGTGACTTCATCCTGGTCACCTAAACAGCTACCACCAAGCAGGCTGGGGACAGCAGCCCTACGACAATACACAAATGCTGCCTGTGTGGTGAGGTGAATTTCGGGTAAAGTTAGGCTTGGCAATGACTGTGGTTCACAGGAGGAAGGCTTAGTGTGTGGGAAATTCCTCCTGCCTCCCAAGACACGAGTCTTCATGGGAAGCTACTTCACTCCAAAAAGTCACGGGGAACCAGCTGAGGTCTAAGGAAGTAATAAAACCAAGGGCAAGAGGAAGGAGGTCAAAGTTGAGTGTGTCAGCATGACACAGAACTCAGTTTTCACGAGCCATAAAGTCTCACTGGGTTGATTCAACTTCATAACTGGTAGCCAGGGCCAGTGAGTGATCTTAGACTGCCAGGCTAAGGGGAGCCTTGCAGTTCCTAGGGAAGGTTATGACCTCAGCCCAGTGGCCCCACCTCAGGAATTAGCTTTAAATGGTAGAATTCTTTGCCTGACCCAGGAACTGCAAGGCCCTCTGCAGCCTGGCATCTTAAGTTCCTTGCTAGTTTGGGAAGAGTGTGCACACCCCACAAAAAGATTGAGTATCTTTCTACAATAGCAGATTCTAAACACACTGGTAAGAGGGACCTTGAATGTGGTATGTACCCATTTCCATGGTTCCTTGTGAGGAAGTACAAGCTAGAGCTTCCCCTCAACTTACATCTCCCAGAATTGGTTACATAACTCATGCAGTCCACAGGAGCTCAGTACCCAGCCAAGCGGGACCTAGGCTCCAGACAAACCCCATGTCCAAGGGCTGGCACAACCATCCCTGAGGTAGACTTCAGTCTAACAGCTTTCTGAACAAACTCTCCTCACATGATAACCTAAGCAAGCTTCTACAGTCTGAATGGCTTACCATACTCTATTGTTCAAAACAGCTACCAATTATGTTCGAGGCCTATGTCGTATATGGCTTACATTTTCATATCCATGTTAAGGATAAGGCGACCCCACATGTGGAGAAAACAACTGGCCCTAGAACATTCAGTCAGCAGTGTGCCAACACTGAGATCCAGGTCTATCTCATGTCAAACGTCTTGCTTTTAGCCAGTGATCTAAAGGAAAAGTAATTTTAAAAACTAAAGTAGAAAAGAGGTATGCACACAAATATTAGCTCTGTCTCCAGCCAGCTCATGGCAAGTCAAGTAGCCTATGCCAAAATTTGCTATCTTCTGAAACAATCCCAAGTGATTATGAAACAGACACATCACTGGCTTTGGCCCTGATCTGGAGAATGAGGAACTCCATGCACAGAGCCTGGCCTAGAAGGCCTTGTTTTTGAAGCTTCCTTGGCTATTCTTAATCAGCCCACCAGAGCTGTATTCAGATCTACTTAAAGGGAATTATGGCCAGACACTTGATTCAGCAGTTGGGCCAGGGCAGAATGAGTTACCTAAAATGCCCAGGAAAAAGCCAAAAGACATAGACATCCCCCAACAAGCTTCCACGGGGGATCATTAGGACCTCCTCAATGATTGGTAAGAATGGATTGTGGGGTTAATAGCTCGCTGGTACAGCAAAGCCTAGTGTGTGTGAAGCCCCAGGCTTGCTCTTCAGTTCCACACAAATTAAAAACAACAATTGGGTTTTTACTTGTCCACAATAAGGCTCCTGAGTGAATTTTTATAGTCTAATTTTAGTTTGAAGATTCGGCCTTAAAAAAAAAAGTTCAAATACTATAGATTTCTGTCCCTTTCTGCTGTAGTGACAAAATACCTAAGAATGGTTAATTTATAAAGACAGAGATTTACCACTTTGAATTCAAGGCTCAGAAGTCTAAGGCTGTTGTTTTCTTCATTATCCCATGTGGTAGAAGTTGGCAGTGTAAAAAGGCATGTGCCTTAACCCCCATAACCTCATTTTCCTCATCTGTGATACAGGCTAACCAGAATCCTAACGATTCATTTGATGATTCATGTGTGACAGGGGGCACTTGGCTTGTCCACAGCAAGCAATCAGATAGTTATGTGGCCTCTGTCAGTGTCCAGGCCTTCACCTCTCAAAGTCTCTCTGCAGGAAAGGGAGTGATCTACACTGCCCGAAGGAACACAAAACCCTGCGTCACTAGGTCCCATCTCTAACGTTCTGTGCTGTTCTCCACACCCCCAGTGACAGTCACTGTGACCATTAAGCATCAACAAGGCAGCAACGTGACCCACACCGTTCACTGCAGGGCCTGCAGCAGCTGAAGCTGAATCTGGCACAGGGCGCACACAGTAAAACGCAGCAAACACATGACGGAGCAACACTTTCCTGATTCCTACCCGCCCACCCACGACATGACTCACCCTGTCCACACTGTGCACACCACCCACCCAGTAACCACTCAGTACTTAGCTGTTCCAACTGCAGATCTGCTGTTATAGTCTAGCAGTAGTTATGTTTAAGGCTTCCTTAATAAACAATGCTGGCAATCTTATTATAAGACATTGTTATCATTGTTCTATTATATTATAATCCTTGATAATTTCCTACCATCTCTAGTGTATTGACTAAATTTTATCATGGGCCTAGTTGTATAGAAAAAATATAATATCTATGGAATTCAGAAGTATCTGCTGGTGATACTGAAATATATCACTCACAGCTACGTGCAGACCATGAACTGTCTAGGCACCGGCACAGACAGAGGGAGATAGAAGCATTCCAAATGCACTCCGTAGAACACTGAATTACAGAGATTCCTGCATAGTCAGGATGGTGAGATACCCTTTCTGTCATTCTACTTATTTTGCAGACTGAATTTTGAAGAGAAGACCATGCCTCCACCCATCCGCCCCTTGCCACACAATTAGTATATGGTGGATAAAATCTGTATCATCCAACATCAAGGTGCCCATCATTCCTGTCTGGAACTGCCTTTTTGCCTTCCCTGCCTTTCCAGACCATCAGAGAAGCTGCACATAACCACAACATGAGTCCACAGTTCAGTGAATGCTGAGAAATGATTAGCTCTGGAGAGCAGCAGAGAGGCTCACAGAGGGAGCATCAGCAGGGAGCGAGCATACACAGAGATGGTAACACCGGCACCCGGCTTCCAGATGGTTCTACCCATTGTATGCATCTTCAGCATCTTCTGCCCACAGTAAACAAATTTAGACATCTTTCTGGAAACTCTCTTCTCTCCTTGAAGTTTAGGATAGACTCTCTGCCACAGAAGACTGGATGCTAAGAAAGCAGTACTGGAGATCGTGGTGATGTTTGAGAGATAAAAAGAGAAGGTTCAGTTTCAAACTGTGCAGATGCCTCACTGTGAGGGTAAGGTGTCTCATCGTGCAGGGTAAGGTGTCTCACCATGCAGGGTAAGGTGTCTCACTGTGAGGGTAAGGTGTCTCACCGTGAGGGTAAGGTGTCTCACCGTGCAGGGTAAGGTGTCTCACTGTGAGGGTAAGGTGTCTCACCATGCAGGGTAAGGTGTCTCACTGTGAGGGTAAGGTGTCTCACCGTGAGGGTAAAGTGTCTCACTGTGAGGGTAAGGTGTCTTACCGTGAGGGTAAGGTGTCTCACTGTACAGGGTAAGGTGTCTCACCGTGAGGGTAAAGTGTCTCACTGTGCAGGGTAAGGTGTCTCACTGTGCAGGGTAAGGTGTCTCACTGTGCAGGATAAGGTGTCTCACCATGAGGGTAAGGTGTCTCACTGTGCAGGGTAAGGTATCTCACTGTGCAGGGTAAGGTGTCTCACTGTGCAGGGTAAGGTGTCTCACTGTGCAGGGTAAGGTGTCTCACTGTGCAGGGTAAAGTGTCTCACCGTGAGGGTAAGGTGTCTCACTGTGCAGGGTCACATGTCTCACCGTGAGAGCAAAGTGACCCGTAGGCCTTACAGCAATGATGGGGTAAGTATTATTTTTCTCAGGTAACAGATGAAGAAACTCAAACTCGGAGAGGTTTGGTAAGCTGCTACCCTCACTCTCTCCCCTGAGGTGGTGCTTTTAGTATGCTCACACGAGGTGATGCAGCTTCTAGCTGTGCCCTCCACAGACTTGGTCCAAGGCTTCTCTGAGCCCAGAAGATAGGCAAGCCTTGACTCAAATGTGACCTAGAACAAGGGACATTTGGAATCTCCGATGCGTCACTCACCCCAGTCCCAAGAGGGCTACAGAAGTACTCGGGGATAGGCTGAGTCCTTGGGCTGCAACATTTTCGGGTTTTTGTTTGTTTGTTTTTGGTTTTTGGTTTTTTTTGAGATAAGAGTTTCTCTGTGTAGCTTTGGTGCCTGTTCTGGAACTCAGTCGGTAGACCAGGCTGGCCTCGAACTCACAGAGATGCGCCTGCCTCTGCCTCCAGAGTGCTGGGGTTAAAGACGTGCGCCACCTCCACCCGGCAGGCTGCAGCAAATTTTCAAAGCAAATGAGTCAGAGAAGACTTTGGCCTCCACGGGGCACCAGCTGCACTTAGCCCCATGGGGAAGGCCATAATTACCCATGTTATCATCCATCTGAGTTCTTGTTGACCTAACTGCTGTGAAACAAACACAGAAGATATAGCCCCAGCGGCCTGATCTGTCCGGGGAAATCTCTCAGACACACGACATTTAGCAGCAGCTAGCCAAGTCGGGGAGCGAGTGGGGTGAGGAAAGGAAGGGGCAGGCAGAGCAGCGAATGCTCCTCTGCGCTACACTTCTCTTTACTCCAACCTCAAGCAGAGTATGGGAGACAAACTGCACAGCTACCACGACTTAGTACCACAGCTACTCAGTCCAAATGTAATCCCCTCCCCAATGCACCATGAGAAGCTCAGCAAGCCTGAGCACGCGCCCAGCTCAACCTGCATGTGCTCAGTGCCTCTGGCACAAGGAATTACATGCCATATTATGCGGGCCTACTGAAGCTGCATTCGTTTTTTTAAAATGTAATTAATTAAATAAAGCCAGAAACCCACAAATGGCTCCCTTCAAAGGGAAGCTTTCTCTAAGGGAAAAAAAAAAAAAACCAAAACCTAGAATTGGTCAGGGTGCTAACGTAAATAACCAAATCAAAACAAGGGCCCGGAGGCTTTTCTGTGGTAGACAACTCACAAGCCATGCTATGACCTTCACCTATGACTCAAATGGCTCAGTGGGCAACCCCTGGGGAGACTATGCCCAAGCCACAGTTGAGAAGCTGCTTCTGAACGCCGCCGCCTGTAGTCCCACAGCCTAGGACGCTCCCTCACCAACCAGACCATCAGATGCAGAATTGTTCAGATACAGATAAGACTGTCTTCAAAAACTTGCTGATTTCTCAGTTAGGCAATTAGGAGGTAAATCTGTCTTGTATTTTATTTTTAGTGTTGGCACAAGTAGTATTTCCTTGTTTTAGCTAAATAAAGTCTATATTATAATGATCATGGGATCAGCTTGTTCAACACTTATTATGTAAGGGCAGGTTGTCAATTCAAGGAATACTGCCTCCACAGTCAAAATGCCCAAGTGACTGCCCTTTGCCTTGACTGTCTTGAGTAGGAAATGAGTTATAGATCAAGAACAAAGATCTAGTTATCTAGAAGTCTGCCAGGAATATGTTATAAAGATACAAGCTTTTCAAATCCTTGGTCCAAGCAGGAAATGACAGCTTTGGATCATTAACATTCAGCATGAAGGCTGAGCAGATAAAAACAAAACCACTTCTCTTTAAATGATTAATTTCTGTATTTCAGTTCCCTTAAGCAGTCAGCAAATACAGTGGTGGTTAAACATCTGTTGAGAATGGTTCCTTAAAAGTGGGGAGATGGCTCACTGGGAAAGGGTACTTTCTGCGACAATGTGAGGATTTGCGTTCCAATGCCCCACCACCCACATACAAAACCTAACAGAGTATGAGATGGAGACAGGAGCATTACCAGGGCTTGCTGGCTACCAGGCTAGCTCCAGGCTCAGTGAGAGACCTTGTCTCACAGGACTAGGGAAGAGAATGACAGGCAGGGAAGAATATCTAATGTCTCCTCTGGCGTTCACTAGGCTGTATACACACACACACACACACCACGCGCACGCACATGTACACATCAGATAAATGTACTTTAAATGGAAAATTGCAGGCATAATTGCCAATAGCCACAAGTACAAAAGTCTGTTGCTCTGGATGGGGTGAAAAGTGCAGACAAGCAGCCAGGACAGAATATTAAGGAACATATGTGTCTTCATCCATTAGACCCATAAAGATTGTTGCCTCACAAAAATCACACAACAGCTGAGCTTTTAGCAACTTCATCTGCAACATGGCATAAGACAGAGGAAGTCGGAGAGGCTGGCACAGGAGGCAGCAGGCAGCAGAGCTTACAGCAGGACACGGGGAGAGCAGACACCTGGCTAAGCCCTGTGTTCACACAGAACCTGGGACACTCGAGGGAAGCTATTCATACTGCCTGAAGAGCCCACTCATTATTTATCTGTAAACAAGTGTTCCCTAAGAATGTCATCCTGATAAATAAATAACATGTTAATGTATCTTATAATTACCTGTAAAGAATAAGGCTATATAGAATTATTTTCTATATGCTAAAAGCACTAATTTCATAAAACATAACATTAAATTTCCATATTCCTGCTTTGAGATTCTTTTTCTCTGGTACATGGGTACCCCTCCCCCTCTCCAAAAAAAATGTGAGTCACTGAAGATTCTCTCAGTTTCTGCACCGTCTTAAGTACCTATCTGAATAGTAACAAGAGCCTAAAGTGAGATGTGGTTAGAACAAGGAAGAAAGGGATTAACAAGGGATATTTTGCAGGTAACCTAGAGACGGGAATCAAGAATGATTCTGCACAGGTTGTGGATACAGCTTGGCAGCAGCGCTTGCCTAGCACGCACAAGGACCTGAGTTCAATCCCCAGCACTGTCAAACAAACAGAAAATGACACTGCAATTTCTAGTCTAGGTCATTGGAAGGACAATGGTGCTATTAACAGGAAGTCAGAAGGGAAGTAGCATTCACGAGATTGGTGTCATTTGGGGGACTGTGTATTCTCTTCAGCTTTTTTGGCTTTCAGCATGGCAGATTAACAGCCCTGAACACACTGTTCTTCAATAGACATAATAAAGAGCCTCTGTCCAGGACTTGGGCTTAGACCACAAAGAACGAACCATAGGAAAGGCATCTATGCAGTACTTAAGAAAATCAAACCTCCTTTAGAAAATGGAGCCACAGAATTCCTTGAAAAGCCCCCTCCGAGGCTGGCTGGTAAACACACAGATAACTGACCTCCCTAGGGGATGTGGGGGGCTCCTCAGTACTGTGAAGGACCTAAAGCTAAAGCCAGCTGTGGCTGAGAATGCTCTCAGGCAGTGTTCCGCATTCTGAAGACAAGAGGATCTACTTCCCTAGCCTGCAAGGGACCACCTAATGCCTCCAAAGATTGCTGTCTCTTTGTTTGAGAGGGCACCTTCCCTCACCTCCACCTGCCAGTGTGATGTGTGTGCACAAGACAGGAGCCCTGCACGCTTTAATTACAGTGTGGAGACAGAAGTGGGGAGTGGATGCAGAAACAGAGGTGGGACATTCTCTCAGCATGGTTTTACCTGGGATATTTGAACAATGGCTCATATGAGTAATTACTAATTGACTAAGTACTTTATATGAAATAAAATCCATATTTATTTGTCTTTAGATAGAATCTAAAACCTATGTATGGGTATTTTCTAAAAAAAAAAAAAAGGAAGGAAACTAAGATCATGTGCTTGCTCTTACATAAAATATATACTTTATGTTTTTGTGAGCAGGAAACACGGATCAGCGCAATTCATCATTCATTTTGTAACAGATTCACAAGGGAAATACAATAGTATAGAGCTATAAACACTAAAACCAAAACTCAAATGAATTTCAAAAAGAACACTCCCATAGCCACATAAGCATTATTTATTGTCTCATGATAGGCAGAACCTAGAGGAGAAAGCAAACAGACATATCAGATGACACAGAAAAAGCTGAAGGAAGATGTTGATGCAAAGCTCACACTCGCCCAGGATTTGTTGTCTGCTTTGAATAATCCCTTGAGAAGCATGTGAGGCAAAGAACACTCTGTGTAGTTTAAACGCTGACAGAAGACAGAGCCAGCCAATTACCTTAACCCAGACCTTATTTTTTCGTAGAGCAATAGGCTACATCTTGAGAGACGATTGAAAGAAGTTCTATTATCCTGACACCTGTTACCAATTTCAGGTAGTTCGTCTGGAAATGCCATCATCTCATCAGGACCACAGTTTTGCTTGCGTTATAAGTTGATCAAAAAAGGATAAAAATATATGCCCAGGTCCATATCGTTAAGGCAAATCTATAAGAACTTTTATATACTCCTAGTAAAATTCATTGTCAATACATTCATACATAGAAAGCAATTTTTCAAAACTCTGTCAAAAACACAATTCATATAAATTCTTTGGGGGGAATTTATCTCCTAAATAAACTTGCACTATATGTATATTTTTTGTTTTGTTTTGTTGTTTTGAGCAGCAATATTTGTTAATTGAAAATCAAAGTAGTAGAAATATTCATTAACAGAACACTTGTTAAGCAAATCATGATACAAACACACAATAGAATACACTTACTTTTAGGCAAATGCTCTATGAATTACTGGTAAAATCTCTGTGATGGTAAATAAATCCACTTTTTGTGAGTTTGCTGATAGCAAATAAGTAAACAAACAAACAAATGAAACACTGTGTCCTTCATAGCACCTTTTGAACTTAGAAGGTGGCAACAGAAAAATAATCCATATTGGTTTCCAATGAAGGTACAAAGATTTTAAATGAAGATATTATACAAGAACACATTCTAAAAACTAGAAAGTAAGATAGAAAAAGTATTCACTGTATATTTCTTGATTTTTCTCATATATTATTTATATATTATATATATATATATATATCTTACTTGAATATATTATAGTACTTAAATATATTACCTTTTCAAAAAAATGAGTAATTTTTAAACTGCTAAAGGCAACTGTTTAATGCTCAGAACAGTTCATTAGATAAATGCTTCCTTGAGAAACAAGAGAAGTAGATATTTTGATACTCTACATGGAATCTGACCTTTGAACCTAGTACAAACTATGAAATTGGACACGCCAGTCTGGCTTTAAAACAGTTACCTCAGCTTAGCTGGTACTTTGGCCTCCAGCCTGCCCAGTGGCAACATTGTCAAATGAAGCCTGAATTTGGTCACCAACTCAGATAATACGGTGACTTCCAATACATCTTGCCACAGAAAACACCCATACCTTTGTCAGAATGATTCTTCCGCCCATGAGGGATTCTGTGAAGACTCAGAATATACCCATCCTCTGTCTGGACTGAGTGCTCCTCACCAGTGTATCCCCAGTACATGATGAGTTCAGTCTGGGGAGAGAGAGGACAACAGACATTCTATGCTGGATTCTGATGCTTCAATCTCCAGAAATAATAGGCACAGGAGAAAACAGATGCAATGACATTTTTTTAGCTTTTTAAAGGAAATCATTGCTACTTGAGTCTGCTCAATCTAGTGGCCAAGAGCCCATCTCAAGACCCAATCTTTTACACTCACAGGTATCCCATCATTCTAGAATGTTCCACACCAAGTGTGTCAAAGTTGGGGCCTTGTTTCCATCGTGCCTACCAGGCACAAATAAACACTTCTTTTCTAAATATGTCAGCTAACACTTTTCATGTTTCATAAAATTCCTAGCCTAGGCAATAAGGCTAAAAAAATTTCACTTTCATCCATGGACCCAGAAACTATTTACTAGAACACCAAGGTGAGGATGAAAGAAAGCTGAGAAATCTGAGAAATGGGAAACCATCATCAAATTCACTTCTCTACAAGGAAAGGTCCGTGGAAAGTGTCACTGGGAGCTCAGTGGGAGAGCATAAATCAGTTACTTGGAAGACTAAAATGTTCATTATCCTCTCTGTCATAAATACCTAAAAGACGTTAATTTCATTATTCCCTTAGGAAGGAATTGTTAAAAGAGGGGGATGTCAAAAGAAAGCTTAACCTTGGCCTGTATCATGCCATACTATCCTGTCTTCCTGGAAGCTTTCTGTCTTTGCAGCCACCCAGTTCTTCAGCTGGGTCAATCCAGTGTCTATTTTCAAGCTGCTGTCTCTTTAATAATCTATATTTTCTTGCTATTGTATTCTTATGTGTGGTTTCCCAGATTTCACTGTTTACTTAAGATTACTAATTTTGAAATTAATTCAGGGGTTAATTTTTTGCTTATATCTTCTAACAATTCATTCTAATACTTTCACAATTGTATTGAGTTATGTTCCCTGGATAGTCTCAATCACAGCCCACGTTCAGCACTCAACAAAAGCATTCTTGTAAAGGGCTTGCACAGTTTTATCAGTTTTAAAGTGTGTTTAAAATGATTTAAAAATGAAATTACTAAAACACATTATTTAGCGTAAGCCCTGTACCGTGTTCAGCAGTCTAAGGAAGCTACTTGTGGAAGTGGTGTCTAGTGGGGAAAGTCTAGCAAATGGCATCTGCAACTCAGAAAAATCGAAAAGCATAATGAGCCATGAAGAGATTAGAATTATGATTTCCCACAGCTCACAGAACTCTATTTAAGAAAATAACACTTGGCATCATTGCATTTTAAAAGTACGTGACTTTTAGAAACTCACCACGTTCATGTTTGCTTCAGGGTCCACAGCTGAGACAGACCCCATGGGGCCCCCAGAAAGCAGGATCCCAAGGACAAGGCAGACCACCATGCCCATGAGCCCCATCTTCCTCTGTTTAAACCAGCCAGCTGAATTTTACCACACGAACACGCATCAACAGATCAACTCCTTCTTTGAAAGCATTGAAGCAACTGTAGGAAAAAAAATCTAAGCTATGAAACAAATGGTCCGCGCCGTCTCTGGAAGGGGAAAACATGGATTTGTTTTTACTAAGGAGCCCCCAGAGCTACCACCCACAGTTAATACACAATACACGCTTCCTCAGACACCCACTTACCATCTCTTTACAAAGCTAAACAAACTATTGCTAGAGAATCAACATGGGGAGGAACTTAGACAGGGTAAGAAAAAGGAAGAGCCATAGAATTCCCCACCTTTCCCCCTCTGCTTCGGATTTAAATATATTTTCAAGTTCAGCCAGCATCTGTTCTTGCCTACCACTATCTCTGCAATTTGTTCTTTCCCAAAACTGTATGTCAGGATTCAAACCCAAATGACTGAATGGGTAAGCAAATTACATCAGAGGTATACATAATTCAGCAATGAACGCACAATATGGACAAATCTCAAAATGATTATGCTACATAAAAGAAGTCGGGAGGTTGGAAAGAGGTGAGAGGGAAGGAATTGTTCCAATGTACGTAAAACTTGAAGAAAATGTAACGTAGTCCATACTGACAGAAAACAGATTAATGCCTGGGAAGAAAGACAGGAGGGGACAATCCCAAGGATCATGCACAGGGACTCTTGAGGGTGATGCCCACCTTTATACCACTGAATATACTAATTTCCCAGGTATTTGCACATGTCAAAACTTAGAAATTTCTAAATGTCCTGCCAGTCTACTTTAATAATACCCCAGCACTGTTGTTTGAAATAATGAATGAATAGACTCTCCTAAACCAAGTATTCCACGTTTCTGAAAATTGGCTCTCAGGAGATTGCAGTGAACTGACTCCCTTCAGCAGACACAATTTCTCCTAAAGTTATTTCTCCAAGGAACAGTGAATCTCTGCATTCTAGACAGAAGATGATATTATTTTGAGTTTGTGCTGGCCAAGCAAGCTTACTGCTTTTAGTTACCAGCACGGCGTTCTGTAGCACAGTCCAAGGCTACCTTTTATCTTAAGGTTACTGTCCCAGGCGTCCTTCAGTACTAGAGAACAACAACAACAACAAGTCTAAAAGAGGGGAGGGTGTGAGAAAGTTCTCAGCACAACTTAAAATAAGCCGGTGGTGGGAGCCGGTTTTACAGATGTAGTCTCCAAAGCGCACTCACTCCAGAAGGGTGACAAGGAAGCTCTGCACACACAAGATCACCCAGTAGACTTTCCTTCCAACACAACACTGTTGCTCAGTAAACTTGACAAGAAATCTCATAGAAGATAAGGCTCTGAGCTGTTTAGTGCGCTATTCTAGTCTCTCAGAGCACCTTTATCACAGTATTTATTTATGGCTTTGTAACAATCCAACTCATTATCGGTCTGCCTTTATTTCACCCCAGAAAGGAGGAAGGGCGGAGCTGAAGGCTAACTCAACTTTGAACATCCAAGATTCTGCCAGGTCCTGCACAAACCAAATGTACAGGTGCTGTTTATAAAAAAAAAAAAAAAAAAATGGGATGGGACAGCTACGCCGTTCAGTGACAGACGAAAATATGGGCCCAGTGTAGTTTTTCAATTACTTTAAGCTATTGGCAATACCCAGCCGGCAAACAGCGCCACCTACAGTCTATTCCTCTACCAACCCGACAGTACTAAGCCCATTTTTCAGGATAACAGGGTCACACCAGTCAAATACTGAAAGCAAAGAGCTAGCTAGTGTACAGCAATATCACTGGGGTTTTAACAGGACCCACACCCAAGTTTGCTGTTGACCATGTGTTTGGCTAACACTACCTAGGAGAGATAACGGGAGGAATGGACGAAGAAGACTAAGAAGCAGACATTCTATTTGTCCCCCAGTCCATGAACTCTGGGCAGGTTCCCTGATCTGCGATCGCGCCTGTCCAGGAAGCGGGAGGGCTCTCGGGGAAGGATAAACCATTTTTGGGAAAAACCCAGGGCATTGCCACCCTCAAAGCACTTGCAAGTGCCCGAGGCTGAACTCGCCCGGGAGCTGAGCAACTGGAGGCCAGAGACCGTGGTGGGACCTCCCCCACCAGCCCTTGGGACCCTCGAGACACCAGCTCCCGAGCACGCTGCACCCAGCCAGGCCCCGGCCATCACTCACCCGCAGCGGTCTTCCAAACTCTTTCCAGTAGCAGTACCCACTGCAACCCAGGAGAGTGTGCAGCCTGAAGTCTACATGGACATGGTGGGAGGGCCGAGCCTGCCCAGGTCTTTAGCACAGCCAATCAGAGCAGCCTACCACCGGGAAGTGCCCCGGTGACTCCACCCCTCCCGGCCATCTGCTTAGCTAGCCCTAGCCGACTCAGAGGAGCATGCGCCTTCTAACTGGCACGGCCCAGCCCAGCCTGGCTCTGCTCCGAGCCGAGCTGCCTCCTGCTCCAGAGCTGGAAGGTACTCTGTACACTCAGCACTTACTTAGAAGAGCATCCTTAACTTTTTCCTTTTATGGCCCCTTTTCATTTCAGAAACTGTCTTTCAACCTCCACTAGATAGGTATACAAAATAGGTACACAAATTAAGCATTTTTTGATAATAAAAATTAAAAATAAAGAAATTTATTTTAAAACAGGTATTTGGTATTATATACCTATATATTCACATGTGTACATATAATTATATATGTATAATTTTACCATTTTTTGGAAACAAATTTGTGTACTACAGACAGGTGTGCTTATTTTTATATAAAGAAATCTTGACTGAATACTTGATGCTGCAGGACCCATTCAGCATCATCCACAGTTTTCAGAATTGATTGGTATTTTGGTCTTCTAATTGTCCATGGTGAGACCACTGCAGCACCTAAATATGTAGTACAGAATGGCAGAGGTATGGTTAGAGCCATTTCAAAACCTGCCGAAGTTCTGTTATAATCTCAAGCCAAAATCCAGTACATGGCTTTTTAGGAACCCAAACAATAACTTTTAAAACCAAACATTGTAACACCATAGACTCCAAAGGTAAGCTGAGTAATGATGGTGGGGAAATATTAAAACCCTTGGCTTTCCATAATTTAACTGTTATCATTGCATAAAGAGCAGAAAACTTTGTATGTGTGGTACAAACACCACAAGCCGTAGTATAGAGTGGTCACTAATGTGAACAAGGGTATTGCAAGCTGTCTGGCTGTGGTGCATGCAGGCACACACAGAACAAAGGGTGCGTGTTGCATGTTCAGAGCCAAGACTACAGTGATATTGTGCAAAATAACGTAGGCAAATACTGCCAGAAACACATCCACATTGTTACATGTTTCATTTTGGATTTATTTTTGGTCACCGCACATTCAGGAGCCTTTTTCTGTGGCCATTTTTTTTTTCGTGACATCCCCGCCCGTGGGGTTATGACCTACAGTTTAAGAAGCTGGGACATAGAACACATGAACTTTATAAATAAAAACAAATTACAAGCTTCACATAACACACTTACTGTGGATCCTGGCATGAAGTACTCACTGTACAGAATATGCTTTCTAAACCCCTATTCTGCTCACGTTCTAATGGGAAGAAACTCACTAAGAATAAACTAGAAGGAGCTTGTTAGCTTGGGGTTCAGTGGCCAAGGTGTTCCCTTTTCTTCTAACCAAGAAAACAAATTAGTGAAGGTTTCTCAATAGAGGCAGTTAATAGAATGGTTACTCTGGAAACTGAGGTCAGCTGTGGAGACAATGAGACTGTTAGACTATTCCAAAGACAGTCCAATCAAGAGTCAATGGTTTGGACAATGGTAGTGATGGCAGAGGAGTGAGCGAGCAGTCAGTTGTAGGGATGCTCATGAAGAGACAGCAGCACTTGCCAGCGGACTAAACGGAGGTAGGAGAGGAAGGAAAGGACCAAGGACAGTACAGTCACAATGAGCAAAACAGCCGTACCAGAAGCTAAATTGGAGCTAATACCAGGAAGAGGAGCTGAGAAGCTAACCAAGCTTGTTGTATAATAGATGTGTTGATTTGGAAATGCCTGTTGAAGAATTTCATCAGGTAAGTTCACATCAGAAAAGAAATTGGTTGCAAAGATAAAGGCATTGCTGAAAAGCTGAGCCAGGTGTGGCCGGGTGCCTGAGGGGTTACTAGCAACAGTGGGAAGGGCCGGGGCACAACAGGGAGAAGACAGTGTCATCAGAGATTGAAGACTGACTCGCAGCCTCTGCCACAGACTCCTAAAAACAATAGAAGGATCTAGAAATGAGGGGCTTTCCTTTCCCTGTGCCCTGGCATCTGTGGATGAAATGCAGGCTGAAAGCTGGGTATCACAGTAGTTTATGAAATGCCCCCATAAGCTGGGTGGACCCTCCACCCACTGTAACACAGGAGAGATCTGGGAAGCACAGGAAATGAACTGAGACCAATAGAAAAAGATGAGTCATTCACGTGAATATGCTGATGAACCCTAGGATAGTTAGGGCTAGAATTCAAAGTCAAGTTCCAAGCTACAGGTATTATTTAAGAATAGTAAGTTTAGATATGGAATTTAAAGCCATGAGACTAGATGAGATCTCCCATGAAGTCAACCTAGACGGCAGGTGCTTAGAGGTTCAGAAAATGAGAAGATAACTGGGGACCTGAGGATGTTGCTCTTGGCACCAAGGGAGAGGAAAGAGCCACCCAGCAAGTGTCAGTGATGGCTCCAGTGAGCAGAGCCCTGTGACTGAACAGCTGACTCCTTGTGATAGGAAGCCCTTTTCCGTGAGATCTCCATCCTCAACCAGACCTCTGTATCTCCATCTTACATAAATAGAAATGGAATTTAGAACTGTTATTTTGCCTCAGGTCACCGAGACAGAAAGTGATGTCACCTAAATGCAATCCAGGAAAACTAAATTCACATCATACTCTGTGAAGGAATGAGCAAACAACCCATACTACCAAGAAGTTTCTCCATCCAGATAAGGGAGAGCTTACCTACTTCTGGCTTTAGGCCATTATAAGCCACAATGACTTGTGAATCACCCAGATGTTTGCTATGAGAGGAAGCTGCTGCTGGTGGTGGTGGTGATGGTACACGTCAATGTGCTCAAGGTACGCTTGTTTTGTTGTTGTTGTTGGTTGCTGCTGTGGTCCTGGAGATAGAAGCCAAGGCTTCACATATGCTAGGCATCATGGTTAGCTTCAGCTGTCAATTTGATGTATCTATGAAAAAGGAACCTCAACTGAGGAAATGCCCCCATCGTATTGGCCTGCGGGAATGTCTGTAGGAGCGTTTTCTTGATTGCTAATTGGTGTAGGAGAGACCACTGTGGACAGCTCCATCACTAAGCTGGTGGGCCTGGGCTGTATAAAAATGCTAACTGAACAAGTCACAGGAAGCAAGTCAGTGACAACCAGCATCCTGCATAGCCTCTGCTTCCATTCCTGCCTCTGGGTTTCTTCTTTGTGTTCCTGCCCTGAATTCCTTTGATGACAGACTGGAAATCTGTAGGCTGAAGTAAATCCTTTCACTCCCAAGTTGTTTTTGGTCAGTGTCCTATAATAGCAACAGCAAAGAAAATAGAGCAAGTACTATACTATAGAACGGTACTGTCTTTTTCTGAAAATACCTCTTGCCTTCAGAGAGACTGAACTTTTGCCGGACCTTGAAACCAAGTTGACGATCTGCCTTGAGATCATTTAGAACTATGCAGTCAATCTGCTGTACTACTGTGTATTCAACCTGCTTCAGTTTAACCTGCCTTGAAGAACACATTGTAACTAACCTGGCTATGTCCTGTACTTTTCATGTAATCAGCTTTTATAACCTAAGATAAATGCATAACTTTAATCCTAAACTATGCTCTTTTCCATGGCCCTGACATAACCTAGAATAGTGTGTGTTGTGTTACATTGTGTGTGTGTGTGTGTGTGTGTGTGTGTGTGTGTGTGTGTGTGTGTGTGGGTGTGTTATGGTAATGATTACTGCCAAGAAGTTGATAACAATATTAAACAACAAATATGGACAATAAATATTGGAAGCAACACGTGGATGTTGAATAGTATCTGTGTTCAGTTTAAGTGCTCTTCTGCATCAGTTGGAAGTCAGTAAAGCAACATCTTCCCTTGTGAAATTCTAGTAAAGAATTCTGTAGAAAAAAAAAAAAAACTTCATTCCTTTCCCATACCATGTTTTCTGTGCTGTTCAGTAAGTACAGAGCAAAGTCCTTTGTTAGGAATAGGCAAGACAGACAGGCAACAGCAACAGATCAGACGACAAAACAGAGAAGCTCTAGTCTAGTCCACTCTGAGGGAAATTCTCTTTTGTTATTTTGTAATGTGATATCCAAGCAACAGAACTACAACCCCAGCCCCAGGAGAGGCACTTTACATTGTAAACCAGGTTGACAAATACTGAAACAATAATGCTTTTAGAAATCCTGCTTCCAGCCATAATGGAGTAGCAATGGCCAGACTTGCTCTCCTATCTTACACAACCCAGGAAAACCAGCAAGTTGTGAAACAGTAGTTTCCTGCTGGACAATACACAGGGCAGGAGAACAACCTCCAACAGAAGGAAAACAAGTGAAGTGCACCGAGCGCCCAAAAGATTGCCCGCAGAGAACTCACGGTTACAGAGCAGGGCAGCAACCCAGACACAATCCAGCACTTTATCTCAGTGTGGGAGACAGGAGACTTCAGGAGGGCCGAGGCAGCAGACTGGAGTGGAAAGGCCTGTATAGGAAGAGCTCCCCTGAAATCTTTGATTTGGTATTAATCAGATCTTGCAAGTGAAGAAACAACACTACACTAAATTGGAGAAAACTTAGTTTTAGGTTAATGCTGTTTAAAATACGATTGCTGGACTAGATTCCAGATGATCCTTTACTAAGGTGCCCCAACAATTCAATGAGCAAAGAATAATCTTTGCAACAAATGACATTGGAAATCTTGGGTAGCTGAGTGGGAAACATGGGGCCTAGTCATAAAAAAAGTCTATTCAAAACGGATCATGACATAAATCCTAGCGCCAAAGCCATAGACCTTCTGGGAGTCAGTGTGAGAGAGAATAAAGGAAATCTCGGGGAATTTGAGATTGGTCAGTGTGGCGGTTTGAATGGGACTATCCCCCAGAGGATTCTTTATTTGAGTATTTGCTCTCCCCCGCCCCCCATTGATGGTTGGGGAGGTTTAGGAGGTGTGGCCTTATTGGAGGAAATGTGTCACCAGAGGTGGGCTTTGAGCTTTCAAATTCTCAAGCCAGGTCCAGTATCACTCTCTCTTCCTGCTACCTGCCAATCCTGATGTAGAACTCTCAGCTACTTCTCCAGCACCATATCTGCCTGTGCCGTGCTGCCATGCTCCCTACCATGACGATAATGGACTAAACCTCTTAACTGAGAGCCAATTTCAATTAAATGCTTTCCTTTATAAAAGTTGCCGTGGTCATGGTATCTCTTCACAGCAATATAACCCTAACAAAGATGCCATGTATTATATTTAACAACACACGGGGCTGATGAGATGGCTTAGTGGGTAAAGACTCTGGCCAGCAAGACCAATGACTTTAGTTCAATCCCATGACCCCACATAATAAAACAGGAGAACAGATTCTGAAAAGTTGTCTGGCCTCTCATCTTTACTTGTGCTGTGGCATACCTAAGTATATATATACACACACACACACACACACACACACTACACATGACACAGATTTTAGGGATAATAATAATAATAAATAAAAATACTGAAAAACTGCTTAAGCAACTTCTGTAAGTGCCTATTTGTTGTCTGTTAGTATCAGTCATTCAATTATATATGCGACATGTGTCATCCCACAGGCAAGCCAAATTAATTGGATAAAAACAGAAAAGCACAAAATGTACAAGAAGTTCATCAACAAGAGAAAAATCTCTAGAAACCACTGTGTATACATCCAGACCAATTTTGGCATGTAATTACTTAATTTTTACAAGAACAAAACATTTTGTATATAAAATGTTCAGTCCCATTTCTTAGGATTGCAAGTGTTTGCATGTGAGGTTCTTATGATTCATTCTGACTAACAAGTCACTTGGTTTGTATATATTTCTGAGGCTGAAAAACAATTTATGTCCAGATCTAAGAATATTATCTGGAAGAAAAAATGGGAATTATGTTTATAGCCATTGATTATGTATGGTATTTACATACGTAATCAATGGCTATAAACATATATCCCATTTTTGATCTTTAAAACTTTTTAATCACGTTTTTATTGTAAAGCAACTTTGTCCATTTTAAGTTATTAAATACTTTAAAGTTTAAAATGTATAATCTTTGCAAACCTGGAATGTCGGCAGCAGTAAGTTTGCTGCCTTAATTTTAAATGCCCTTTTTTTGTCCTGTCCCAGTTAAGTTGTTTGTGTGAAAAATGTGCAGTTGGGTTCCGGAGGGTGCTGGGGATCAGTTCCCCTGTGGTTTTTCCTGTTTGGAAAACAGTGTCCGGCTTGCCTCCGGATACAGAGTAACCATTCCTTGACTCCTGCTGTTAGAGGGGTATATAAACCCATGTTGGTACGAATAAAGAGAGCTGCTTCCCTGACGAACTGAAACTGGGTGTCTAGAGTGCTGTTTAACCTCGGCGTCCCTCGCCAGATTTCGTGCTCCAGCTGTGCGGGCCGCAGCACTGGAAAGATTGTTTTTAGGATGCTGAATTACAACAGTAATTCCCAGACACGTATGTGAAAACTAGAATTCTCTCAATCATTAGTAACTGTTTACTGAACACATTGATTCCAGCAGCATTACCGTGCTGTTTTCTTTTTGCAAGTGATGCTTGATGTAAAGAAAATGCCTGACACAGGTCATTTGGAGACATTTAGTTAACATTTCAGGTTTTAGATGCTGCCTCTGAAGGGAACATTGCTGGTATGTGATTTGAACAGAGGTCATCTATTAGTTAAGGCAATTACTAGTACATTTGTCCCACAGATTCCATGGGAGACCATTTCTGGAGCCCTGATGAATATCAAAATTTGTAAATGTTCAAATCCTTATAAAATGCATAGTGTTTGATACAACCTAACCAACTATGTCCTTCCAGATACTTTGAATGATGTCAAAAGTAGTATTTATAGACATTTAGTACGATGTAAACACATATAGATAACGGTCATTCTGCATTGTTTAGGAAATAATTGAGTGACAAAGGAAAACATCTGTACATGTTCAGTTCAAATGCAGTTTTTTAATATTTTTAATCTATATTTGGTTAAGAATACAGTTGTAGAACACAGAGACATGGAGACCTGATCATAACTTCTCCATCATAACCATAACTTCTCCGTTATAATGTTATTAAAAGGATCACACAGATGTCCACAGAAAGCAGTAAGTGGTGCCTGGCACAAATACCCGGTAACTTAACAATTGGTACTCATTACAGTGAGATAGTCCTAGTTTAAGAAATGCTGCATGATTAAAAAAAAAAAAAAAACCTGGCAAGTACTCAAAAGGTTACATTTAGGGCTACTACACAGCCCAGCACTCCTACTCCTAAGTATACACTTAAGACAACAGAAACATGCATGTATGAAGACCTGTCTGTGCACATTCATGGCAATATTGTTTGTAGCGATGAAGCTTGGAAACTACCCAAATGTCCATCAATTGATGAACAGAAAATTACAGGTGATATATTCACATAGTAGATGTTTGGCAGTAAAAAGGAACAAAGTGCTGACTCAGGCTACACCCCAGACGACCCTTGAAAAGCCCACATACTGCCTGATTCCATCTCTGTGAGATGTCCAGAAGAGGTGAGGTCATGGATACAGAAAGCAGATCATTGGTTGTAGAGACTAGGGTAAGAGAGAAATGGGGATTGGCTGCTAATGGGATAGGATTTGTTTGGAGAGTAATGAAGGTATCTTGGAATTAAATTAATTAGACAGTAGGATGACTAAGCCACACTCCTTAGAAAATTAAAACCCACTGAACTGAGCAGCTGGAAAAGGTTGTGTTTTATGGCATGCGGTTTATATCACAATAAAGCCACTTAAAGACATGGGCTTGAGCAAGCTGGTGCGAGAAGCATTGAGCTGTGATTCACATCCTGGTGTGGTTTGGCAGTCTATCGCTGCAGTAATTTGGGGTTTGCTGTTGCAGTTTACCTTTCTACAGCTCTGGGTTTGTAAAATCACTGCCAGAGGTGAGGGACAATGAAGAGTAAGGTGGCTGGGGTGCCATCATGTGCAGCCTCAAAAACCCCTGTGACAACTTCGGCTTTCATGAATGTGGACATGTTTGTCTTTTCATCCATCCATTCATTCATTCATTCATTCATTCATTCATTCATTTGTGTGTACGTGTGCATGTATATGACATAAGTATGTTCGCACATGTATGTGTGTGTAAATACACTTGTCATATGTCTGTGTGTGGAGGCTAGCAGTCAATGTCAAGTGTCTTCCTCAGTCACTCTCTAGTTTTTGAGGCAGCTCTCTCACTGAACTGACTAGACCCACTAGCCATGCGTTTTAGGGCTCTACTGTCTCCAAGTCTCCTGTATCTTCCAAACATGTGTGCGGGTTTTCACCTGAGGATTGGAGATCCTAACTCATATCCTCTTGTCTACACAGTAAGCCCCTTTACCTACCGAGCCACCTCTCAGGCTGTGCTGTTTATCTTAACGGATTGTTATTGAGGAATTTATGTTCATAATATACATTTATATGATATTATAAAACTGAGTGGAAACACAGTTACATCTCAATATGATCCACCCAGGCTCCATCACACCATAATTCACATTTCTGTGGGTTTTCCGTTGGCATACTATCGTCTGAAGAGCGATCCATGGTTTAGAAGCAAACAAAATGCAGAGAAGACAGAAAAGGGAGAATGTACTACAGCTTTTTGTCTGTAGTGTTCATTTTGTTTAGATGAGGAACAGGGCGAGGGCAGAGACTGGGCCAAATCCTTGAGACCTTTGTAAGGAAATGAGCGAAATGTAGCAGATCTGTTTCTCCCACAGTGTCCCCCTAAGTCCCTGAGCCCTGGGAATGGGGAAGAGGAGTTCATTGTAACTTCCTCCCAACTGTAGCCTACTAGACTAGTTCCATGATTACACTTAGTACCTCTAGTCTTTCCAAGAACTGGAGGAGGATTTACAGAATTCCCAAAAGCACACAATTAAGCAACTTCCCAGCTTATTCCCTTCTTCTTTGTTCTAACTTGTGCGTCTGATGCTCATTTACACTGAACAGGTTGAACTTGTTGGAATGCAGCCACCAGGAAACAACCCTCTTTCCTGCCCGTTCCACATCCCATCCTTCATAGAATCTTATTGTGACCCCTCACCCTGCCAGGTTATTCCCCTCTCAACTGCCACTTCAGAGTTTGTCTCCCCTTCTCCACTCCAAGAACACTAAAGCTGGTGCGTAGCCCTGGGAAAGGGGTGGGTGGCCTTTTCATGTCCTCTTCCCGGCCTCTCTCTTTCCTGAAGTTCCCTTACCCAGTCACTGCTTGCCTGTTGAGAAGCAGCAGAAAACCAGATGCTAGAAATGAGAGTTTAGAGGCCAGTGTTTACAAATGATGCTCTTGTCTCTGTGGGCAAACAGTATTAATAACTCTCTCATTTAGTACACACACGACTGCGCCAACTTTTCTGGAATAAAACTCAGAGCACGCCATCTGACAGCCGCAGACCATTTTATGAGCAGCAAGGTAAGAGTTAACTGGGACTGGACCTCTGACAATCCTTTCTCCACTGACCTCAGTATAGCCTTAGAGTCTGTGGACAAGCTGTTCTCATGGCCTCCCCACTCTCTGCACTTAAGGTCTCCCACTCCTAAGACACTAATACGCTCACACACTAATACTCCTATCCATCCCTATGGTGACCATGGAATTTCAATAGATTTTTTTTCCCCTCTTTGGATCCCACTTCCAAGTATGCCTTGATTTTTTCATATCTCCATTCTTTGGCTGCCATGAGACTAACCAGGAAGTAACATTGAGACATGACATCCTTTACAAAGTTCTTACTCAAGAATCACATAATCAAATTACAAGTCTCTCTCTCTCTCTCTCTCTCTCTCTCTCTCTCTCTCACACACACACACACACACACACACACACACACACACACACACACACACATCCCTCATGTTTTAAGTAAGTCAGGAGTTTGGCTTGAACCACCTTCATGACTGTCCTGGGCCATGGGTTGAGCACTTCTTGGCAGAGTGGGCCTCAGGCCAGCAGGCTGACATCTCTGAGGTTCACGTAAGAGTCAAACCTCACTCAGAAAGACCTGCGCAACAGCAAGGTCCATAGGTGAGGACTACCTGAGAAACATTGTCTCTAAAATCCAATTGAGAAATCCAGCAGCTTAATTTCCTACGTTAAGCATATTTAATTACTGTTCTAGTAAATTCCATTAAAACAGGTGTAAACTCTTTGCTCATTTCTCGTCAGATATCCTAATGAACGAATGGGGTCTAGAATTTCTTCTCATGTGACAACTGGTTTTTAGGAAGGGAACGCCACTAAACTGCTAAGCTACTAACTATAGCAAAGCACAATTGTAGTCATTGAGCCCACTTAAGGCACAGTAAGCTGGCACTGTTGATAGCTCAGAGTTGGGAACAGCCAGCAAGTGCTTCTGTAATGTTTCCTAGCACTCCTCATTCTTTTCTTCCTGGAACTGTTCTTTACGAACAAAACCCCACAATGTCCTCAGTGAACTACTTACTGTAAGTGGGACACAGGAACACCTGAGCGGGCTGTAACTCATGAATGGTTGGTACCTACCTGGGCCCGAGGACTGAAGCTCAGTAACTCTGGGAAACAACAACAACAAAAAAGAGAGATCAGGCCGGGCGGTGATGGCGCACGCCTTTAATCCCAGCACTCGGGAGGCAGAGCCAGGCGGATCTCTGTGAGTTCGAGGCCAGCCTGGGCTACCAAGTGAGTTCCAGGAGAGGCGCAAAGCTACACAGAGAAACCCTGTCTCGAAAAACCAAAAACAAGAGAGATCAAACGGTGTGTGTGTGTGGGGGGGGGGTGCTTTTTTTAGGATAAACCTGGTAAGCATGTTTTAGTTTCTCCTTGTACAGCTTGTGGGGCTTATTGAATCTGTGATTTGATTTATTTTAGCAGTTTTGGGGCACTCATGATCTCCTCAAATATTGCTTGACACTATCTCTCTCTCTTTAAGTTATTATTTTATTATGTGTATAAGTTTCACCCGAATGCATGTCTGTGCTTTACATGGACACTTTGTGCCCACATAGGCCAGACTAGGGCAGGGGAGTTCCTGTAACTGAAGTTACAGGCAGTTGTGAGCCACCCTGTGGGTGCTGGGACTCGAATCCAGGTCCTCCGGAAGAGCAGCCAGTGCTCTTAACCACTGAGCCATCCATCCTGGCCTCATCTTTTACTTTTTGACTCCCAGTTATGCATCTGATTGACTCCAAGGCTGGTAATTCTCATGTGTTTTCATCTCTTGCAGTTTTCTTTTTCTCCCAGTTTTTTCTATATATTCTTTACTGACAACTTCTTTTAATTAAACAAAAAGTTACATAGGGTTACATAAGATGAGTTTTATGAAAGTATACACTGTCTTTGAACATATCCCCCCCCATATTCCGCTGCCCACAGACAGTCTCACCTCTGCTTACATCTGACCTATCTTCTCATCTTGCTCCTTTGGCTCTCATTTACCCTCCATATTCTGTGATACTCTGCTTTGATCACTCACCACACAGTATCTGACTATGGCCTGTCCAGTCTAACACAGGAGAATTTTGTTAGCAAACCCTTGACCCAAAGCTGAATATCTCCCCCACTGCATGGTGATTGCATTCCTCTCTGAAAAACAAGAAGAAAGGCTGGGGGCAAAAACAAACATATGAGACAGCAAATACAGCTCTGCTTACAGGGTGGGAAACAATAATTTCGTCTACCAAAAAAGAGATGCCATAGAATCAACTTAGGATGGAGATGAAACTGGCAAGATCAGATACATATAATCTGGTGAAAGGGTTTAACCACTGGGCAACAGAGAGAGGTATAATGGATTGTTATGATGACATTTCACTACTACTGTTAAATCGAGGGAGTCGGGTGCAAGGAGAACTCTATGCTGGAGCTGGGCTGCCCAGAGGCTGGAAAGTTCAGAAAGGCTTTGTAGAAGAATGGATAAAACCAACCCTCTCCCAGTTCCAGAAGTATTTTGGCTGCAAACTCTCAAAGTGAGAAGCTAAGAGCGGTGGAGAAGGGCACCCCCTGGCGACAACAGCAGGATCCAACGGGAAGCCGTGCTAGGGTAGAGTGTCACCCCAATGCAAGGCTCCCAAGGAGCGGTGTTTCTTCCATTTAGGTTGCTTTAGTGAGTGCAAGCTCCCATCCTTAGCAGAGTGATGTAGGGGCTCCAGGAGATGCGGCTCGCTCTAGGAAGCAGTAGGGCATCCCCCAAAGGATTCAAGTATGCCAAACACACACACCTAACTAATGCCGTAAATATTTAGGAAATAAAGTGAAGCAAGGCCTTTGAATGTGTAACTCTGACTAGGGTAGCTACTGTTCCCGCAAAGCCGCAAGTGTGGGCGCGGAGCACACCAGGATGCCCGGAGCGGTACCCGGGGGGTCTGAGCTGTACCCACTGACCACGCACCCACCAGCAGCCTCCGTTCTGCCAAAAAGCAAGTCCTGACTGTCTGCGGCTACCGCTCTTTTACCTATCAGCAAGACACACCGAGAAGAGACCTAGAGATAGATGGTCATTGCTCTTAGCAGATGTGGATGGACTTGACCTTTGTTTCCCTAGGCTGCCACGAGGGGGCGCGGGTGGACTCCGGGTCCTGAGCCACGTATGGGTGGCCCTCCTACCCAGAACTCAGCTCGAACAGCAGGCTTTCACAAACAGTTGTTTTTTTCCTTCCGCTCCCGGTTGTTTATTTCAGAAAGAATGCGCCAGAAATTGAAGAAACTTTTTTTTTATGCCCCACAATCTCTCAACTCTGTAATTCTATTAACGTGTAACGTGTTAGCGTGTAATGTTCTCCCCCCCCCCCCCGTGTGTGTGTGTGTGTGTGTGTGTGTGTGTGTGTGTGTGTGTGTGTGTGTGTGTGTGTGTGTTTTGCTGGGTTGGTGTTTTAAAGTGACAGCTGATGTGGGAAGTCCTCTCTTTGTGGAGGTTGGGAGGACACAAGGAATTTTTTTTTTCCTTTCCTTTTTTATTTTTTTTAAGAAATTATTTTCTGGATTCAAAACGTTGGTAAAGGAAGGGGAGAGATAAAGGGTACGAGTAGGGACTGGGAATCTTGGACTGTGGAGTAGTTCAGAGATGAGGAAGGCACCCTAAGGCATTTGTGGTTTGTATAATCTCGTGTGTGGAGGATACTTGGGAGTGCTCAAACCTGACTCCCCGTGTAGATCAAAGCAAGCAGTGTAAATAAAGTCAGGAAATATCAACAAAGACTCAGAGAAAACGAAAGTGCCTTTTCCAAAAAGGTAAAGCAGTAGCTGAAAAGACCACGCAGAAGATAAGACCTTGTTCCTTCGAGATACTCTGAACATAAAAAATACCTAGGGCCATAGAACAAGGGTAACAAACTTCCACCCGGAGGCCAGATATAGCTTGTCCTTTGCTTCTGTAAATAAAGTTTTATTGGATCAGATGCTCACTTATGCTACAAAAGCAGAACGGACTAGTTGCTTACAAAGCCAGAGAAAATGTTTATTATTTGGCACTTAACAGGATCCAGAACATTCCTGGGATTCTTGAGACATGAGAACTAGTAACTACTGGAGATTGTGTGCTAGCAACGCTTAGGAAAAACACAGACATCCACATGAGGATTTGTTTTGTTTGTTTGCTTTGTTGTTGTTTGAAATAGTTCAGTATTTTTTTCCTTTGGGATATAATTTAAAAATAAAAAGGTTCTAGAATAAAGGGTGATCTCGGGATTTTGAATTTTTTTTGTAAGAATATCTGCATGCAAGCCGGGCGGTGGTGGCGCACGCCTTTAGTTCCAGCACTCGGGAGGCAGAGCCAGTCGGATCTCTGTGAGTTCAAGGCCAGCCTGGTCTACAGAGCGAGATCCAGGACAGGCACCAAAACTACACATAGAAACCCTGTCTCGAAAAACAAAACAAAACAAAACAAACAAAAAAATCTTCATGCTTGTTGCTTTTAATTGCTTGTGCTAGAGAACATAAGAAACTCAGTTTTTAATGATCAGAAGAAATGGGAAACATGTGGATATCATCATTGTCAATCATTTGGGGACAGCTAGAGGAGCTGGATGACCTCAATTGGGAGGCCCAGCGGCCAGCTTTGTCTATGATACCCAAGTCCAGGGAACCTTTGCGTTGGGTGCTTCTAAAAAGTACATCTCTGCTCTTCTCATACCTGAAAAAGTAATACACCAATTAAAGAGAGAGACAGAGAGACTTCTGTACTGGATATCTGAAAAACCTAAGATACATTTTTCTAGTATCTTGATTCCAATATAAAAGGTATTTATTCACTTGTTTTGAAAAAATGCTTTGACTGATGTGCGTTCTGGTGGAAGCTCCACCTCAGCCCCTGGCACCCATATAGCCAAAGAGTCTGGAATGTTCTGGTGGAAACTCCACCTCAACTCCCCTCCCCCATCTCTCTCTCCCCAAACCCTGCCCTGTCTCAAGCCCTCCAAACACTGCTCCTACCCCAGAGATGCTCAAGACCACTCCCACAGGATATTTAAACTGCACCCTAGAACAGGATTTTTTGATCTCTTCCCCATCTCCTCTTTGAGGGCCAGAAAATCACCCAGGAGCATTTATTTTATCCATTAAACCTGGGCTTTTTCTTAGTTCAGTTTGATTTGGTCTGATTTGAACTGCTGTGTCAGCGTAGAGGCTTATCAGTGTGTTTCCCTTAGCATTCTAGCTCTTGACCCATAGATTGAACTAATGATCCTGTTTATAGCCACTGGAATCTGGTACAGTGATTCTTGAGCCTTGACAGGATGAGCAGCAGGCTCAGATGAAAGGGAGATGGTCACTGTTGGGATGGAGTTTCCTCAAGTTTTCTTTCTCTTAGAATACAAATAGATGCAAAAGGATTTCATTTGTTGACAGCTGCTGCTATTACTAGAGGGCAATGCTGGCACAATTTCTCCTTCGTCATTCCAGAAATAAAGAATGTATTGTATTCCCCAATGTTTATTTTACAGTGAAGACATTCTACCCCTGAAGACACTGCCAAAGGGCTCACAGGGCAGTGCCTGGGCTAGAACAGAAGCAGAGCTTTGTAATGTGTCAATCTGGCTAGTCTGGATGGTTCCCCTGAATTTCCTTCTCAGTCAGGGCTTTTGCATTCTATTTGGAGAGTAAAAAAGAAGCAGTTGTGTTTATCTTCATGCTTGGCAGCAGACACCAGGTATTTTTGCAGTTCCTAACACACTGTATTTACCTGCTGGCTCAACTCGATGATGTACAAGACCTATAACTGCTCATTTGTCCAGGTCCTTTGACATTTCTACGCTGCAGTCCAGGTATGTGCTTAGCTCCGTGACAGAGGTTCAGCTTTGCAGTAGGAGCTGACCTAGGTTCTGGTCTAGAGAGACACCAGCCTGTCCTTGCTCATCACCCTTACTGCCTGCTTTGTGGACTTCAATGTAGCTGACACCTCACAAAGACTGATACAGGAAATGAAGCAAGAGCCTCACAAAGACTGTTTCAGCAGCGCCTACAAACACCGATGTTGACCCAAATCCCTTTAAGTTCTGTTTCTCTTTCCAAACTGTGACTAATACAGAGAAGCACTGAAGAAGGCTGGGAATTGGAAAGCTAGCCAGCTAGTTTCATTTCTGCAGATTCCGGCTGTCACTTCGTGGGAATTATTTCTCTAACTCTTGAGGGCTTTAAAGTATAGGAATTGTCCCAAACGTTCCTCTCACTTCCTTTTCAGCTCCAGGGCTACCGGTTGACTCATTTTTTTGCTAGGTATATGAGACGCTTTATAGATACCTCTCTGCAATGTATAGAGATTACGTTATGACTTCATATGTGAGGCGTGGGGCCACCACGGATCGGAAGTATGAGTTTTTGATTCCATCCTGTTAATTTGCAGAGAATGTTTTGCTGAAGTGGATTAAGCTAAAAAGAATTGTTTGAGACATGTAGGTCCTGGACAGGCTAAAATTACCCCCATCATTGTAAGGTAAAAAGGGCACTTTCAGTACATTTTTAAAAATTATTTTAGGTGTATGAGTGCTTTATCTTAATGTATGTCTGTGCATAACGTGCCTGCTGCCCTCAGGGGCCAGACAAGGGTGTCAGATCCCCTGGGACTGGAGTTACAGATAGTTGTGAGCCGCCATGCGGGGTCTAAGTCTGAATCTGGATCCTCTGGAGGAGCAGCCAGTGCTATTAATCATGAAGCCATCACTCCAGCCTCTGCAGGTACATTTAAGGATGTACTCTTTCTTGGAATGGTGTGTAAGTTTGGGGTCAGCATTTGTAACACTCTGCAAATATTATCCCTAAATGTATCATTTGGTGGCGTTGTTTGTTTGCTTGCTTTTGTTGTAACTTGATTGTGTAGTTCTGGAGCGTGAACTTCAGAGATGACAATGTCAGGTCAAAGGTTGGACATACACTCACTCAGGCCACTTAGTCCTGATTGTAGAGCCAGAGCACCAGAAGCAAAGATCCTTTGCTTGCAATGGTACAGTCTTACGCAAGTCCCCTCTGTATACCTTTGTAGTCTATTCCTGGGCATCTGAAAAAGAGATAATGACTACATACATCAGAGATTAAACATAATAGATGGAAGACACAAAACAGTTCCTGGCTCATAGTTGGCAAGTCACTTTTAAAAGGTTGTCAAGGAGTTCAAAAGAGGTAAAAGAAATGCAGCTCAGGAACACCGAATCTGAAAGCCCTGGAGAGTGTCCCACAAGACCAGTTCATGGGAAGAATATATCTGTCTATGTCTATATCTATATATCCCATATATATGAATTTGTTTTGAGGATAATTGGCTGTCTGGGAAGAGATTCTGACTTCCAACCTATTCTCACTGGTTAGTGTTCTCAACCAAAAAAAAAAAAAAGGTAAGAAAAAAGACCTGAATGGAGAAAGGATTTATTTTGGTTCATGGTTGCCTGGTACCATTGTGTTTAAACTTGTGGCAAGACAGAAATGTCACAGGGGAAGGGCGTGGCAAGGGGAAATTGCTCACCTGGTGGCCTTCAGAAAACAGAGAAAAGGAACAGAAGGGGCCAGGAACAAGGATCCATCTCCAGTGACCCATTTCCTCTAAGAATGCCCCTAGTTTTCACTCATTTGAAATAATTCTATCATTAAAAGTCCATCAATGGATTAATGTATTACTTAGGCAAGAACCCTCATGATTCAAAGATTTTTTTTTGTTAGGTTTGAAGAAAAGCCCCAAGCACCCCAAAAGGGCAGGCCCATTGACTATGCCCAAGATTAGAGTCTGGGCTCAGCTCAGGATAGACCGTGATTCTCAATCTGTGGGTCAAGACCCTATGGGGTATTGTATCAGATATCCTGCATACCAGATATTTGCATTAAGATTCATAACAGTAGCAAAATTACAGTTCTGAAGTCGTTAAGAAACAATTTTGTGGTTGGGGTTCACCACAATGTGAGGACGTGTATTAAAGGGTCGCAGCATCAGGAGGGTTGAGAACCACAGGGGCCGGGAAGCTGACAGGGAGACAAGGAAACAGGAATTGCTGATGGCTAGATTAGAGTTTACTCCCAGAGACCTGTGACAAGTGTTTCTTTCTGACAGGAAGATCCACTTCCCTACTTCCCTTTGCCTCTGGCTGGTGAGGCATCTGGTTCCCCACTGACATGCCTGTGGTGGACACCAAAACCATAGGGCTCTTCTAGTCCCCTCCCCCACTACTCCAAGTTTCCAGGCTGTTCCAGTTCATAGGCTCCCCCCCCCCCCCCCCAGTTACCTGTTTCTCTTTATAAGCAATGTCTCTGTTTTGTTGTTGTTGTGTTTTCGAGCACCTGAGTCTCCTGCTGCCCCTCCCACACCCCACCCCCAGATAGCTCTGGCAGTTTGGATACATTTTTCTTTTTCACTCAAGAGCATTTCTGTTTGACGTTCTCACTGTGCTCTCGCTTACACTTTTAAGGATGAGCTTCACCAGCAGGCAAGTCGAACTTCAGTCCAGGAGCCTTTGGAGGACAATTCATGGACAAGCTACAACAACAATTAGTTGTGATGCTATTCCTGGCTGAAAGATGTTGAAAGCCTGAGGATACTGACTTCCTTTGTTTACATCTGTTGGGAACACTCTGTGGTTTGACCTTAAGCTGGGATGAGTTCATCTCCCTTCTCATTCCCCATCTGCCCTCTAGAAATATTTAGCCTTCATTGCATCGTTTTCTTTCACAAGATCAATAAGTGTTCTGTGCTTTTATTTGTTCTTCAATTATTCTCAGAACTTCAGGGATAGAGAACACTGTCTAAAATGTGGTTGGAATTTCAATAAGTATTGAGCTGATGAATGAATAATTAGTGGATTTATGAATGGATGGGGATGGATCCTCAAAGATGGGACAGAAAAAGCCAAATATGGGTGCCTGGATCTCTTCTCAGCGTTTCAGAAAACAAAAATCAAGAGGAAACAGAAAAAAAAAATGTGCAATTATCTATAGAGAGAGGGAATTGTTTGAAAGAGCGTCTTTGGTCATAGTTGGGTTTCAAGGTCCGTGGCAATAAGGTCCCTTGTCTTACTTAGTTTTTGTTGCTATAAGACAAGAGTCTTACCATGAAGCCTGAGTTGGTCTCAAATTCCAAAGTCTCCTGCCTCAGCCTCCCCAGAATTAGGATTCCGTGTGTACTGTGTACCGCACCCAACCGAAGTGTCTTCTTTCATCCATTTCTTTGTCTCCCCAGAAAATAAAACAAAACCCAGTCTGCAGTTTGAATTGTTCTGTTCCCCTTGAGGTTATTTTGCAGTAATAACATCTCCACCTCGCCTGCTTGCCTTGTTTCTGTGTTTGTTTTATGGAGTCTCACAACTATACTAGGGAGGTCATTTGAAGCAGAGTGTTATAGAAATAGAGGCACAAGAGAGGCTGTGTTGCCGTGCTGAGAACCTTTCTCATGATCCTGGCTCTCAAGTTTCCCTTTCCTTTGTCAGTGTGACTGGGTCCTAACGTGGAGGAAGGGCCCTCGAGAGAGCAGCCAGGGGTCACAGCCTGAGAGAACACAACTGACTTTCTTTCAGGGAGTTTCGGTTTCTTGGTTCTGACTGACATTCCCAAACTGAAAAAGAAATCACAAGACTAGTCTTTTGCATAAGTGGCCTTGACTCAAACAATAATTGTCAAAGAAAAGCCGCTGAGATTTCAGCTACCTCCCAGAAGGTCTGTAAACAAGCTTGGAGATGAGCTCTAGGCTTCGGAGAGCGCTGAGGGAGGCTCTGCTAACATTCACCACCAGCTTTCAGTGTGCTAGGCACCATCCTCTGCTTTTCTCAGTCGAATCTCACATAAGCCTTCTGATATGGGGTGACAGGAAGCAGAGGCAGAGAGGCCAAGGACACACAGAAAGGAAGTAGGTCTATTTTACTTCAGAGCTTGGAGACTTGATAATAGCCCAAAGTGTACAATTATGAAGAGAGGCTTCAAGTAATCTGTTATGCTTTGGAAAAACAAGAAATCTCACAAATTATGATGAACTTTCAAAAAATGTCCTCTTAAAGTAGGATTAAAACAATAATAACAGAAGCATATGAAATACATACTATATGCACACCTATGTAATGTCTAACATATTATTTAACATATGGTGATTATATGGTTTTTACATATAAAATAAAATAAAAATAAGTGCTATATATTAATATAAAAATAATTTTAAATGATATTTAAATGAGTCACAATAATTTTACATTTCTGTCTTTATTTTACAAACAAAATAATTATATTTGTATATTATATGAAATTAAAATACAAAAAAATTATATAAAATATATTATAAAAACATAAAATAGAAGAGGGATTATTTTTTGTTGGGGGGGATTTGTTTTGGCCAACAATAAAATACATGACAAGATGGTTTGTTAGAAGTATCATGGAGATAGTTTGTTTCCAGAAAATGGCTGGGAGTTGGAAAAAAGAAGGGTAGAAATATGGAAGTTGTACTAGTCGTGGGTTTTGTCTGGAGTCAGTCCACTTGAAGTGTACTGGTCACGAGTCCCGCTGTGTCCAGTGCGTTCCCTGTACTTTAAGGATAACCGAGACCTGGCTTTTCCATAAGCCCCCTGCTCTTTTCTGTGACTCTAGTCCTCTCCTTTACTCTTACTGAGCATTGAATCTGCCACTGGGTTAGCTCAAAGAGCCTCGTCTAGCCCAGGAGGGAGAGTTAATTAGCAGATGGATGAGGAATGTGAGAAAGAGCATGGAGTTGAGGCAGAGGTTGAGAAACACCGTCAGGGAGGAATGAGCTCTTTAACTTAGTATTAGCTGGTAGAAAACAGGACAAGATGGAAGAGCAAAGACTCTCATTGCTAAAAGGAATCCGGATTTCCCCAAACTAAGGCCCTGTTCCAGGACTTCAAGCCAAAACACAGATGATAACAAACAATGATGGAGAAATCTATCCACACCCTGAGAAAGAAATTCCACCCCCACCCCACCCCACCCCACCCCCCCATCTCCAGGGAAGGAATAAGATTGACAGTTCAACGTTGGTTAAAGTTAGGAATACAGTGGTTGGTAAGGAAGTGGTCAGGTTCCTAGGAGTGACAAGGCAATAACACTGAATAGGTCAATAAAAGAAACCAAGAGATAAGGAATCACGAGACAGTTTCATTTGTTCATGGATTCAATTATCTGAAGTCAATTGTGATCTAAAAATAGTAAGTGAAAAATTCTCTAAGTATCAACAATTCCTTTAAGCGTGCACAATTTTAGGTAAAATTAGAAACAAACAACCACCGTCCAACTCTGTCCCACTCAAGACATAAACCTCCATGTCCCGCATGTCCATGCTATATATGCTACCATCTAGTTAGTCAGTCCCTCTCATTTATCAGGTTGACCATCATAGTATTATACTTTGTGTTCAAAAAAACCTTAATTTATTTAAGAATAGCTACACAGTGCAACAGTGTCAAAATTAAGCCATAAAGTACCTTCTTAAAGTGAAAGGGAAAATGAATCACTTGTATGTACATATAGAAAAAAAATGTATATAGAGTCAGGTACTAACCAGGGTCTTAGACATCCTCAGAAACCCCTGGGGACCATACGCTGCTTTCAAGGGTCTCTTTTCAGGTAGAGCTATTGTTTCTGAATAAGAATCTCTGTTCTCTACTTGGAGATCAGCTGCTTCTAATCTCTATTGGTCCATACTGCATCCTCTCATCTACAGACAAAGCATCTCAGGTGGGTCTACAAGTTTCTACTACTTAGAGCCATGGCTCACATTCATATAGAAATTGGAATTTGGAAGTTTTCTTCAGCATCTAGTTTGTGTGTAAGGTGAATTAAAAACATATTTTTAAAAATTTTAAAAAAGAAAAAAGAATTTTTCCTGATACATTTGTCTTCTTTCTGCTCCAGAATAAGTGGAAGATTCTGAGCTAAACTCCTTTAATGATATTCTCACTGAAGGGAGGTCCAATATCCTATTTGGGAAATGATAGCTGAATAGTGACTATCTTTCTCTTTGTAGTTATAATCTTTTTGGCAAACTTTTTATTCAATATTCTGTAGTTGTTTAATGTACATTTAAGTGGTCTTATGAGGGGATCAGTTCTTATCAATTCCCAAGGAAATTTTAAAAAGCAAAAGATGGCCAGAATTATCCATTTGCTTTTTGGGTTTCTGAGGGAATAGTACTTCTGTATGTATCTTACTTCAAGTTTTTTATATTGTGGGCATTGAGACTTCAGTGAGAAGAAAGGAACCCTGAAATCCTATGGCTAGCACACCCTGAGAACCCTCCAATAGCCAGCTTGTCCACATAGGCAAGCCACTCATCACTAGTAGCTACCAAAGTACATCTGGAGGGCTAGATGTTTATGAAAGATCTTAGAATTGCTTGCCTCATTCCCTGGGAAAATGAAACAGAAAGTGGCCTTCAGGAACACTTTTTCTTGAAAAGTTACAACATTAATACAAGTCAAAGCTTACAAACTGAACATTTGTTTCTTGAAAGCAACCCATCATATTAAATATAATTAAACATTGTAGTTGAAATTTTCTCAAGTCCAGCCTGGCCCCGTGGTCCTGCAGCAGCTTATAAAATAATCACTCAGAAGCTTATATTATTTACAATTGCATGGCCTACGGCAGGCTTTTTGCTAGCTAGCTCTTATAATTTAACCCATTTTTGTTTATCTATAAGTTGCCATGTGGCTGTGGCTTACCGACACTTTTATATCTTGCTTCTCCTGGCGGCGGCTGACATCTCCTTCTCAGACAACACCTTTCTCATTCCTGTCTCTCTCGGATTTCCCACCTGCCTCTAAGCTGTCTTGCCATAGAGACCAAATCAGCTTATTTATTAACCAATGGGAACAACAAATATTTACAATGTACAGAAAGACACCCCCTAGCAAAACATGTTTTGCTTTTTCTCCTCACAGGAACACAAAACTTACAATGGGGAACCTAAGCAAGAAAAATGTAAAAGGTGACACTGTTTTTTCTCTTAGTAGTTTTTGGGTAATTTATGGTGGAGAGTCTCAGCCTTGAAAGAACCCTAGGAAATAGGTAATATTGTTCCTCTACATGGGAAGAACTGAGGAATATGAACAGAGTGGTGAATGCTGGAGAGAAGCCCAGGTAGTCTAGATAGTCTTCTCTCCTTAGACATGTTGTATAAGCTCTCTGAATCTTTGAGGGGGTCCTTGAGGTGTCAGACTTGAATTACTTGAAGAGATGAGAATGAAAACCGAGTTCAGATTGATTTTTGTCAACTGGGATCAGACTTTAGGGAGTCAAATGCTAGGCAGTTTATTTTCAGCATATTTAAAACACAATACAGTTTGGGAAATGGTTTCCAGGCCACAATCATTACAACTCCAGGTGCACAATAAAGTTTAAGATGTGACTACTTAGAAACTCCTTTACAAAGTACATGTGACCATGAGGGTGTGTTCTACAGTTGAAAGGTCTAGAATCTAGTTTTCCTGAAACCTTCTATGTCAAGCAGACATTTTTAGATTTCTAGTTCTCTGGTATCATAATTCTGACCCTCCCTGAAGTCAAATTTTCCTCTCCTTAAATTTCTTTACCCATACTTCCTCTGAAACATTCAGTCCCAGTTCCTCCAAAATATTCAGTCCCAGTGGAGTTCACAAACAGGAAGTTTAAGACTCCTGAAGCTTCCTTTTCCTGCGACAGGAAGCCAGTGAGGATGAAAGTTGTTTTTTCTTGCCAAGAGAATTTTCTACTTAATATTGCAAGCACATGTGTAGCTGCCCTTCATCAACAGCCCTGTGTTTCCTTCTCTGAGGAATCTACAGTCAGCTCATACAGATTTCTGCCTTGGCCAGAACACTAGAGGATATTAGAGCAGTTACCAGCCATTGACCAGTAGGTAAAGCCTATGTTACCGACTTTTTGTTTTGTTTTGTTTTGTTTTAAATTGATTCTTTGAAATTGAATCCAGTATCTGTAAAAACCTCAACATTTCCCCAGAGTTCTGGATTTTGATACTTGCTTAAATACTCAATGTGCTTTAATGGAGAGTAGAAAGTGTTTGCTGTTAGTTCAGATGTATTTAAGTCCCATGACATTTTCAGAGCCACACAGCCTTTCTGCAATAGACACCAGGAGAAGCTCAACCGTGAAGTGGCCTGCACGAAATGGGAGGCACATGGCTGATGTGAGCACAGAGAAAGGGGCACGCCTGTTTCACTCTGCTGTCGCCCCACATTTTCATCAGGTCAGGATGTAAGCGAGGCCGACAGCATCTTACAAACTCTTGCTTCTGTGTTTGGCATTTCAGAGAGTCAGTACATTAAATTATTTGAAGGTAGCATAAATTGTAATGGGCTCTGGACTAGACCTAGACAATTCTTCTCTGAGGACCCACAGTGGGTTGATTAGCTAGAATCTATATCTCTGAAATCCCCACAGCCTCCAGAGAAGCCGGGCTTGATCAGGTGATGCCCACATCTGTCCTCTGCTTGCTGTTTTGTTTTTAACCCTCACTAATCTTTAAGACGGAAAGAAAACTAGATTCATTGGAAACTTTCTTCAGGGTAAAAATACTATTAGTACACTAAAGAAATCTTTGAAAACGAAAATGAGCATAAGGAAAAAATTCACATTGTCCTTCTGTCATCAAACACAACTAAAACACACTATGAAATTTTATAAAGTTGAAGGTAGATAAGATACTTAGCTTCTTTCTAATCTATTTGCTTAGTGCTGCACTAAAATTTCCCTTGTCATTAAAATTTTAATGACATAAATATCATGATGATGTTGCTGTTAAGTCCAAAGTGGAGGGGGGGCGGGGGGGGGGGTGTCATGCTGTTGTAAGAAAGCAGAACCACTGCAGAGGGAGGTGAGCTGTAATTTGGAGTCTAGCCTGTGGCAGCATAGTGGAAGAGGTGAGAAGGGCCAGGGTGCTTGGGGCCTTTGATATTCAGTTACTAGGGACCAGAGAAGCCTGGAGGTTAGTATGGGCTTTGATATAGAACCACAGGTATATGGCAGCAGAGTCAAATGTCCCCTTTGCCACAGGCAAGGGAAGGTAAGTGGCTCCTGTTTCAGTAGAAAACCCTATCTATTCACAGGTCCCAGTGGAATGCTGCCTGTGAGCTTTTGTCTCTCCACTAGCAATGGTCCAGCTTGAGTCAAGACTGTCATCTTGGACCAGGTCAGGGAGCATGCCTTTGGGGGTGCTTGGGGTTTTTCCCTCTGGACCTAGCACTTGTCATGTATGAACATGTTACCAGTTTTTCTCTTCCCACTTGCTTTGTCCATCTCTCCCTTTCTTCCACCCACCTCCCAGGTTCTTTTCTTCTCCTTCCTTCTCTTGTTGTCATCTCTCCTTTATCCCTTACCTCTTTTTTCCTCGTCCAGTCCGCATTTATTTTGTAGCTAAATCAAATTTTTGCATTATTTAATTACTTAAACCTATCAGCTTTGGGGTAGGTGGGACAGTGGACTCCCAGCTCCACCTGACCCTGTTCCCTACTCTACAAAGGCTTCACTCGCTGAACAACTCACTCAGTGACTCTCTTTTCCTTACCACCATGCCTTTAAATAATGTGAGTATATTGGTGGTTCCTGGTCTTTTCAATTTTAGCCATTATATATTGATTTCCTAACACATAGCCCAACATACACGTATGTACATACATGTATAGATGCACACACATGCATGAACTCACACAAGCACACACACATGTACACACACAAAATAGATAACACCAAGATTAATGTTTGCATGAATAACTGGAAACTGTTCCTTAGTCATGTTCAGATATCAAAAGACCAATACAAGCTGGGCATGGTGGTGCATGCCTGTGATCCCAGCTCTCCAGATGTCAAGTAAGGCAGAAGGATTGTGAGTTCAAGATTTAACTTGCATTATATAGTGAGTTCCTGAAAAACAGGATCATGTCACATTAAACACACACACACACACACACACCACCTTTGACTGAATATTTGTTCTACACATTTGTGAGGGCCCACAGAGACCTCAGCTTGTGATTTGTTTTCATCTTGACTCAAGGTCAGAGAGTCCAAACTTGTTTCCCTCCCTGCAAGGCTGCATAATAGAATGTTTTGGCCAAAAGGTGTGGTTACCAGGTGTCTTATACTTTAAGGCCTATTTACAGGATGCTTTGTTATAAGGTGTGGTCACTAGATGTCTTGAGTATTAAGGAAGTGTTTACACTTGACTGTACTTTGTACTTTGAACCATGATGTCCTTCAAAGGGGAAAGTCTTTTTGCGCCCCCCACCCCCACCCCTTGCTTTGGGTATATACAGGCTGTGAGTAATAAACTCAGCATCTGTGGTATTGACCCAGAACCTCTCGAAGCTACCGTGTCTGGTTTTTTCTTCATCTACATCTATATTTCATAGTTATCATTTTCCAATTCCACACTCCCCCCTTCAGAACCCATTCAACAGGTCGAGCGGGACTCGAGACACATTCCTAAGATTCAAACAAATTTTATGCCCAAAGCCCCTGCCCTTTCTCAACACTGTGCCCTACAAGGTCTGTATCACAAATCTTTCAGGCATTGTCCTGTAAAAGTCCCTCATTTGCCACATACTTGACATTACTGGGTTTTTAGAAAACATGTCACTACATAGTTTAAAGTAGCATTAAATATTATTCATACAATAGGAATTTCTTTGATTATTATGTGTTGTTAGATTTTAAACTACTCACATTATAATTTTCTTGACTAGTACAGCTTTTTAACTATCCAAATGATCCTTGTCACACTTGTTGTAATGACGTATTTTCTGGATTATAATTTTCCCTTGGATGACGTTACCTCATCTAATCTCAATCACTTCCTTAAAGGTTCTATTTCAAACTTAGTTACATTGGTGTCAGGTCCAAAGGAAGTTCCAATGCCCTAAAATCCAAAAGGCAGATCATCTATCAAGAAACGAGCTCAACTTGGACTATAGCAGGATTTCTGGTGGTTAGATAAAAGACAGAATTCCTCAGGATGAGTGAAACCATTTCCTATCTGCCAAAAGGAGTCATTTCCCTCAGCTGGCAGAAGGGACATACGGTGGCTACCCATGGCACCATCAGCATATCCAGGCTTATGCTGGCCTCTAAGCTCCATCAGTATCACAGTACCTGTTCTATATTTCAAAGTCCATGCTACCGTCCTAGCCCTTCTCACCTCCTCTTCTCCTCTAAACTCCTTCCAGCTGACAGGCTCCTCTCCTGTCAGCTATCCATCCTTCTTATAACCCAGCTATTCCCATTATTCTCTGCCCTTGCTATACTCATCTGTCTCTCTGTCTGTCTATCATCTATCTATCTATCTATCTATCTATCTATCTATCTATCTATCTACCTATCTACCTATCTATCTTGCTATCTATCTATTGTTGTGCCCAGATCGTGACCCCCAGAGAGACCACCAAAGATGAGCATGCCGGAATGCAAAAGCAAGGTTTAATTCTGGATATCCAAAAGCAATACAAGCCTAGGCAGGGACTTTGTCCAATACATGCAACACAGTGGAGGCTGGAGGAAGTGCCTGCCTGTCTGCAAGCTCAGTTTTTAAAGGGAAAAATCACAAGGTTACATCGTTTAGGGGTGCTAGTACAGGTACAATTCTGATTGGCTCGCTTCTAGGGACTTCTAGAAATTATTTCTAAGGGAGTGGTTGCCCGCCACCATTTCTCATTGGCTGCCCTCAGGTGGGGGCATTTTTATGGTCAGTTACCCTGGAAACCAGGGAGAGGACATTCCATAGTCAGGCAGGCATTACCTCGTGACTACCTTGTGACTCTGTACTTTTACACTTGCTGGTTCTGGAATCTGAACTGACTGGTTTCAGTAACTAATGGCCTATTCCTAAAAGGAGAAATCTTAGGCCTTAATTTTAGGATGAAAGCATTTTGGTCTTATTTCTAAGATGGCTCATTGTGGTCTCACACTATCTTGCTATCTACTTACTCTCTCTTATTCCCTCACTTTCCCTTGCCTTGTTTACTATGCTATATCTTGATATCTCCACTATTATTTCCCACTCTCCCATTTCTCTAGTGCTGGCTATGGGCAGTCTTTTTCCTTCTCTCTCTGCTTTAGACTCTTCCGATGTCCCTGGCTGCGCTCCCCCTCTTCCTTTATCTCTCCCACCTACAATAAAACCCTTAACCATATCCATGAGCATTCATGCCATCGGTTTCTTTATTGCACTCCCTTGCACACCACCAGGGACTAAGTAGTCATCATGTGAATTTTCCAGAGAGAAGAGGGACCTAATTCATTCCATAACAGTCCTGTGTGTTGTCTTGTTTTCCTGGTAGATTGTAATATCCATGAAGTCAGAGACATGTGCACTGATACATTCCAAAAGTCTAGGAGGTGGTTGCAAAGTGCCTAGCACATCGTACTCAGTAAACATTTATTGATTATATGAATGAATGAAACAAATACTCTTAGTGTTCTATTAGAAACAAAGGTCAATTGCCCCAACACAAATTTATTTCTAAGTTTATCTTCTGCTTAGGGCTGTAGAGAAGTCATTTAGTTGTATCAAGTTCCTAGTCAAAGACGGCTCATCTGAAATCTCAATTTTTACTGTTAAGGGAATTCCGTAGTGGCTCAGTGGTTGAGAATGATTCCTGCTATCACAGAGGACCTGCATTCTGTTCCTAGCGCCAACTGTAGTGCCAGCCCCAGGGGAACAAATGCCCTTTTCTGGACTCCACTGGCACTCACGTATATACATGCATACTCAGAAATACACATAATTTTTAATCTTTGAAAAGGAAAGCCCTTAGTCCCTTTTTAAAAAAAAAAAATCAGAATGCCATGGACTGGATAGTACATAAAAAACACAAATTTGTTTCCTCGCAGTTCAGAAGGCCAGTGTAACTAGAATTGCTAAATGATCTTATTAATAAAAAAAAAACCCAAAGCCAGATATTGGGGTGAAAAACTGAGAAATCAGGGAATAGGACAAACCACAGCCAACCTCACCTCACTAACTTCTCAGCTTCCAAAGAGATCTACTTCCTGTATACCCATGCCTATATGCCTTTCTGTTCTGCATCTCACTTTCTCTCTTTGCCCAGCTACATCACTTTCTGTCTATCTGTACAGACCTCCAGACCTCTATGGTTAGTGCTGGGATTAAAGGCATGTGCCACCATGCCTGGCTCTATTCTCAGTGTGGCCTTGAACTTGCAGAGATCCGGGTGGATCTCTGCCTCCCAAATGCTAGGATAAAAGGCGTGTGTTACTATTGCCTGACTTCTGTGTTTAATATAGTGTCTGGCTTTTTCCTCTGATCCTCAGATAAGCTTTATTGGGGTGCACAGATAAAATATCGCCACCGGCCAGGATTTAGGAGACAGAGGGAATGCATCTGTCAAGATCATTCCTGGTAAGGAATCTCAAGGTGAAAAGGCAAAGAGAATGAAAGAGAGAGAGAGAGAAAAGCTCCCATGATAACAGTATCGATCTATTCATTGTTGGTCATTGGCTCCTATGACTCAACACCCACCACCCACCAGGTACCCCCCGTTCACTACACTGGCACTTGGGAATCAAGTTTCTAACATGAACTTTGGTGGATACACTTAGGCCATAGAAAAAATAAATGATGCTGAATTTCTTTCTGTGTTAGTTAAATTTCTGTGGTTATAACAAAATACCTGGGGCAACCAACTTAAAAAGAGAAAAGATTCATCTTGGCTCATGGTGTTAGAGGTCTCAGTACTTGGTCACTTGGGTCTGCAGCAAGCACATTATAGTGGAAAGAACAGGGCAGAGGAAGCTCTTGTCACGTGGTGACCAAGAAGTAAAGAATGACACAGGAAGAGGCTATTACCCCAAAATCCCTTTTAGAGGCACGCTATCAATGACCTTATTTCCTTCCATTGGGCCTATTAGTACCATCAACTAGGGACCAAGCCTTCAGGACATGGACCTTTAGGAGAGATATTTTATTAAACTATAGTAAATTTTGAGGAAGAAAATAGAGATGCAAAGCTGGTTGACTGACTACCTTAATTGTTGAAGTTCATTTGGAAGATCATTTTAAACATTTTGATTTGTCAGTGAGTACAGAAGGAAATGAAGCGGGTGAGAATTCACTTTCAGGAGTTGGCCTTCGTGTGATCCAGAGAATACATCGGGAAATTGTGTTATTATCTTTTGACCTTTGGGTCTATATATTCTGTAATTCTTCTGTCTTCAAAGGTATTATATGGGTCAGAGTTTCCCAACGGGTTTTAATAGGGATGTATTAGGTTGCCTTGCACAATTGTATATTTCCACAGTGTCCTTCTGTAGAGAGCCCAGAAAACCAGTGGCTGCTTAGGCCAAGTAGCTGAATGCCTGAGAATAAATGGGACCAATGATGACACGCCATTCCAGGGCTGAGGCCTCGAAGGCCCCTGCATAAGTCCTGGTGGACATTGGTGCTCAAAGGTTGAAGAACCCGAGTCTTCATGGAGTGTTCATGGGAGAGGGTAGCATTACAAAAGTTTAAGAGGTCAAGTAGGGTTTATCATGGGTGCTCATGCTGGCTTCCCCCTTCTGCCATGTTTTGGTTTCATCCTATAGGATGGTGCTACTGTTATTCAGGTCAGGCCTTCTCCATCTTGTTTACTTTCCCATTTGCCAGTGTTTTCTGGAAACACTTCCACTGTCAGAGGCAGAAGTGTGCTGTACCGAGACAAGCAGACTGCCAAGATTATCCAACACAGCTTTAAATAAGGAAAAGACAAGGACAGCACATTTCCCTTTTATCCCAAACGAGAGCGGCTGCTGCACATCGGGGCGTGCACATGCTAACTAACAAGCTGCCCCACAAGGTAGGTCCCAAGGGAGCCAGGAATGAAGGGGATGCCTTAAAGACTATTTGCCTCGGGATTGTTAGTGATTGTGACAGGTCATGGAATGCCAGACCATGTCATGCTCTGGAAAAAGAAAACATCCAAAGTTCGCCCCTTTTGGTTTCTGGTTAATGACTTTGGTTACTAATTATACTAGTTACTGGGTGCCAGGCATGATTCTAGAGCATTTCATTCACCCACCCACTTACTCCTCCCATCACCATGGCGATCTGGTAGCAGTATTGTTCCCAATTCAAAACAGGGGAAGCTAAAGCAGAAGCAGACAGTAATTTCCCCCAGAGAGCCACAGAATAGAAATGCAGATAGATGGATATCAGAGCTCAGGCTTGGAACTGTGTGTCCATTCATTCAATATCTGCATTTGGAATTCCTGCCACACCATGGAGTGTGCACCTACCGTTGAAGGAAAGGAGTTTCAGCTTAGCGAATGAACCAGAGGAAAAAACCTGCCCTGGGGAATAGAAACTGCTCCTTACAGTGGCCTGTGGGTCATAAGGGTGGTAAGAGTGAGGATGGGCTATCATGGCAATAATGCGGCAGGATGCTGGGGTGAAGGTCTCCTTCTCCCGGCTGATCACCCTCTGTGTTGCAAATCTAAGACATCAATACATTCTGACTCACAGCACAAAGCTGGACCCTGAAAGGCTTGGCTCTTTTTCAGCTCATCTGCCCACAGAAAGTGACATCAGTTTTACTTTCTGGTTTCAATTTCTCTTCTGTGGGGTCGGCCGCAGGGGAACAGGAAAGGAAACCGACAGCTGCTGTTATATATGGGTCTGCAACACTTCATTGGGAGTCTGAGGAGGAGACTGTCTGGAGCGTGCTGCAGCCTTCACTGAACCCTTCAACACAGCGGAGAGACACACAGCAACCATGAGGTATGTCTTCCCTTTCTCCGGCGGTGAGGAAAATGCTGCCAGCCTTGATGACAGATGCAAATCCTAAGCCGCCACAGTCCAGAGAGGCCCGTCCTGTTTCTGTGTTTGTTTATTGCCTTTCACACCTCTGTCTCTTTAGCTGTAAATATGTCCTAGAGATGCTCAGCTGCTTCCTGCAGATCTGCTTAGCTGGCAGCTGAGAACTGAGGCCAGAGAGAATTGTTTGATCTAGCAGGGACTTCTTGTAAAGATGGATCTGGGAGAATTGCTCTTGTGAATTCTCTACCCCCCTCTCTAGTTATAAAATTAAATTGAGAGTACCTATTTAGAATATTATTGCCAGGCGGTGGTTTCGCACACCTTTAATCCTAGCACTAGGGAGGCAGAGCCAGGCAGATCTCTGTGAGTTCAAGGCCAGCCTGGTCTACAAAGTGAGTTCCAGGAAAGGCGCAAAACTACACAGAGAAACCCTGTCTCAAACCCCCCCCCCCCCAAAAGAATATTATTTAACAGAAATGTTCTTTTTAGTTTTCTTTATTGTTAAAGATGTACTTGGACTACTAACCCTGCTTCCTGCTAATCTGAATTTTACTTGTAATTGCTGAATTAATCTCAGAATTACACAAGGGTTGCAAACTAAACAGAGTACAGGAAGGAAGGAGATCCTCTCACTCACCATCTCTCAAGATCTATGTCCTGCCTGGTAACCCTAACTCTGGCCCAACAAAAACGTGCGTGGTTGCAAGGTGAAAGGTAAACAGTAAAAGAGAGGGGCTGAGTACAGTCAGTTCAGTTCAAACGTGACCCTTGTCAGAAACTGTCATGATAGAATACATAGCTGACTTACAGACAGCATGGAAAAGTAAGTGAGGACACACAACACTCTGAGGCTTCTGTGCTGGGTTAGTTGTTTCCTGTTTATTTCCTTGTCTGTTTATGGGTAAGACTGAAGGGAATCTGACAGGATGGAAAAATCTTTCAGAGTCACAAGGGTACCCTGAAAAAAAGAAAGAAGAGTTCTTCTCCCAAAGAAAAGGAACTAGATACCTATAAACCTCCCCTGCAGCTACAATTCCTACCCTGGGTATTAAAACAAAAACAAAAACCTGAGAGAATAAAATTCAAAGGGAAATTAAAATAATAATGTAAAAGCATTAGTAAGTCACCTAAGTGAGAAATCACCAATGAAAGAAGTAGAAATGGGGGAGGGGTATGGAGACTACATTTCCTTCCAAATAAAAGCTTGAGGCATTGCTAGCATACATAATACAATTAATAGATGAAAGATCTCAAAGATGGTAAAATGGGTAAAATTCAAGAATGACTGAAAATAAGATATAAGCAGTGAAAATGAGCAGAGGTCCAAAGGACTTTAATTTATTACAGGCCATCCATGTTTGGTTGCAAACAAACATGTTTTCCTCACAAAAATCAAAAATGAAATCAGCCTAGATGTCCAACAACGATGAATGAATAATGAAGATGTGGTACATACGATGGAATTTTATTCAGTCATTAAAAAATAGGACTAACTAGCCTCTCCAAGGGATGAGCTGCCTAATTGGTTACTAATCAGCCCCAAGACCACATACACACAAAAGGTGGACTCAGCAGATTATATTTATAGATTTGTGCATTTATATATCCAAATATATGTAACAATACTCAAAGAAAAAGAGGCTATTAATTTGAGAGTGAGAGAGCATGAGAAGAGTGGAGGGAGCAGACACATGAAGAGCTGGAGGAAATAAGGGAAAGAGGGAAGTGATGCCGTTATATTTTAATTAAATGTATTTTTTAAAGAACAAAATGAAATTATGCAATTTGCAGAAAAATGGATGGAACTAGAAAATATCATATTAAGTAAGAAAAATCCAGATTCAGAAGGGTAAACATTGCATGTCCTCTCTCATTTGTAAATCTTAGCTTCACATATGTATATTTATGTGAATGTGTATAGATGTCAGGAAAGTAGAAATGGGATCAGGGTCAGGAGAAGACAGAAAAGAGACATTAAAAAAGAGGAGGAGAGAGGGAGGGTACCAGAACACATGTGATGTAAAAGTGAAAGTGGGAATCCTGCACACAGAGGATTTGAGAGAGGAATGAGGGCAAAGAACCAGAAAGAGAAGAGGGCCGGGAAAGAGGCAACCAATGCAAACTAGAAGATGCAAAATAAAAAATTTTAAAACAAAGTTTAGTAACTATCTTTTAATAAATGGTTAACAGAATAATCCAACAGCAGAAGAGAGTAAAAATGTGTAAATCGAAAGACGCACTCAAGATGATAGGCTAAACAAAGAAAACATGTTAAAGCCATATTAAAAGTTGGAATAGGGATGGAGAGACAGTTGGGCAATTACAATCAAATACCGCCCTTCTAGAGGAGCTTAGTTCTGTTCCCTACACCCACGTCAGATGGCTCACAACTGTCTGTAGTTCCAATTCCAGTGGGTACAGTGCCCTCTGCTGGCCTCTGTGGATACCACACTCATGTTCTCATTTCCTCACATAAAAAACACACATACTGTTAAAAAAAAATCTTGTAATTAAAGGAGAAAACTAGATGAGCCCCACCATCCCTACTCTTTGTTTTCTGATTTACTGGGGTGTGAGGAGGTCCAGTCGCATGCTCCTGCTGCCATGAAACCCACCATTCCTTCCCTGTCAAGATGGACTGAACCTTTTTAAATCACAAATCAAAATAAACCGTTCTTTCTTTAAAAAAATCTTAAAAGTTGGAATAATAGGAAATAGAAAGCAATTGGCTTTTCGAAGAGAAAGAAAGGAGCTCAAGTGGATTTGGATTTCTAAGATAACAAAGAATTTGGTCTCTGCACTGTGAAGTGTCAAAGGAATTCAAACGCGTAGCTAAGGGTTTCAAGTTTCAATGGTAAATAAGAGGCTAAGAGAAAAGAAGAAATTAAGTTATTATTTCTTAAAGAAAAAAGCTGCACAGTTAACCCTAAAGCTGCGCTGGAGCCCGAAGAGCCTCCGAAGCAAAGGCAAGAGCTAGCTCATAGGAGCAGTCTTTCTGGGAAACCCAGACTCCATCTAGGACTGACTCACTTCCTTCTATCGACTCTTCTGCCTAAAGTGAGCAAACACATGCTTCTCTATGCAGTAATTCAGACTCAAGTCAAATATTGGGAGAAAGGAAAGGAAAGCATGTCCCTTGGTTAGGTTTAGATTAACACTGTTTAGAAGGAAAAGAATATTTGCTGTGATCCCACCCCTTGCCAGGTGAACGTGTGGTGTGTTCCCCAGGTAACTGTTTCTTTTCTTCTATCCCACAGCACTACCGCTGAGAAATCCTTGGAGAGCAGGCTACAGCAGCTAAAATGCCATTTCACCTGGAACTTGATAGCGGGAGATGAGTCCTTAGACGAGTTCGAGGACAGGGTATTTAACAAGGATGAGTTTCAGAACGGTGACTGTAAAGCCACGATGTGCAACATACTGGCCTATGTTAAGCACCGCAGAGGTCAGAATGAGGCAGCGCTGAAGTGCTTAGGGGAAGCGGAAGACTTCATCCAACAACAGCATCCTGACCAAGTAGAAGTCAGAAGTCTGGTCACCTGGGGAAACTATGCTTGGGTTTACTATCACATGGGCCAGCTCTCAAAAGCACAGGCTTATCTTGACAAGGTGAGACAGGTCTGTGAGAAGTTTTCCAGTCCCTACCGAATGGAGAGTCCTGAACTTGACTGTGAAGAAGGGTGGGCCCGATTGAAGTGTACCCAAAACCAAAATGAGAGAATGAAGGTGTGTTTTGAGAAGGCTCTGGAAAAGGACCCAAAGAACCCAGAATTCACCTCCGGATGGGCCATCGCGAACTATCGTCTGGACTACTGGCCAGCACGGCAGGACTCCATTGACTCTCTGAAGCAAGCCATTAAACTGTCTCCCCACAACCCTTATGTTAAAGTCCTCTTGGCGCTGAAGCTTGAGATGATGACACATGAAAACCAAGGAAAGGAACTAGTTGAAGAAGCATTAAGGAATGCCCCAGAAGCAGCGACAGATGTACTGCTCAGTGCAGCCAGGTTTTATTACAAGATACATGACCAGGACAGAGCTATACAGTTGCTTAGAAAGGCTTTAGAATCCCTGCCAAATAATGCCTATGTGCATTACCATATTGGGTGCTGCTATAGATCAAAAGTCCTTCAAATAGTTAACACAAGAGAAATTGCATTGAATGGTAATAGAGAGAAGTTACAGGAACTAATGCAACTAGCAATTAACCACTTAAGGAAAGCCGAGGAGATCAAGGAGATGCATGAACGTTCCTGTGGCTATCTTGCTGGTCTTTATGCCATGACACACCAGTACGAAGAGGCTGATTATTACTTCCAGAAAGAATTCAACAAGGAGCTCACTCCTGGCCTTAAACAGTTGCTCCACCTACAGTATGGCAATTTTCAGTTTTTTCAAATGAAGCGTGAAGACAAGGCCATCCACCATTATATGGAGGGTGTGAAAATAAAGCAGGAGACAAAGCCTAAAGAAAAGATGAAAAGTAAACTTCAAAGAATTGCCCTAAAGCGACTCTCTGCAAATGAATTTGATTCTGAGGCCTTGCACATTTTGGCCTTTCTTCAGGAGTTGACTGAAGAAAGCCAGCAAGCTGCCAAAGACTCTGAGAGGGAAGTGGACTCTGAAAAGCCTGCTCCTTCAGCATCTTTGCACGAGGAAGGGGATGAATAGTAGTGACGTGGTACTCCCAGGGCTACTGCTGGAAAGAAATTGTCAACCCTTATCAAGTCGTCATTCAAAATATTTAACAACTTCATAGAATAAGCATGGACTAGCACACTGGCTATAGTATTGTCAGGATTATTGGGAACCCTACTCTCAGATGTCAGTGCCTGAATTGCTGCATCAGGGAGAGCTCTGTGAAAGGGACCAGTTGGAGGCATAGATACAGGGGCCTGGCAAACAACCTAGATCTCTTTCTATTCCTTAGAAATGGTTTCCATGGTAGCAGTTCTTTAATCACCCTCTGTGGAGGCTAGCCTTGGGTTTGTTTCTGTGTTTATACAAAGCAGCCAAATTCCTCATATGGGTGAGTTTTCCATCTTTGGATTATTTTAGATATTGCACAGCCTTGTTCTACAGAGATAACAATGTCTATCAAGAAGTTGAGGAGCCAGGGGCAGTGGCTCAGGACTGTAATCCCAGCACTTGGAAGCTGAGACGGGGGATTACAGTGAGTTGGAGGTCAGTCTGAGCATGACCTGGAAAGGGAGGTGCAGGGTGATGAGAATTATATATGTAAATATTTAATGATTATGTGCATTATCTTGTTAGTTTGAATGTGTATATGCCTATTTAGCCGCTATTATCTACCATAGTGACAATTGAAATATTTATTTCAAACTCGAGTGGAAACTCCAGTGGAGACCAGATGAAGAGAACACTGAGTTATCCTTGACGATTACAAACCCATGAAGAAGAAGTTTATAGTCACTATTAGGAAAAAGTCTCTGTTAGTTTTATTTTAAAATGCTCTAATGAACCCATTTGATGGAAGCTAGGAAGGCCGTTGAATAGGAGAATAACTTGGTGACTGAAAGCCTGGATGAAGGACTTAGAAAATGGCATGAGTATTGGGGGGCAATTTTTTTCCTCCATTAGAAATGTTAGATACTAAGAAATATAAAAACTTCTTTTAACACTGAGAAAATACTCAGGAACATCACAAAATTGGTAATTGGCATTTCCTAGGTAGATCTTGAATGACCTAAACATTAAGATTGGTGGGAAGCATCACAGAGTCAGCTGGCCCAGCATGAGGCTGTCAGCCACCCTCTGGGGTAGAAAATGTTTCTCTGTTGGGATTAGTTTGCCTTTAAGTATATATTAACATTTTATTCAGCAATTACAATATATTAGATTCATAGATTGTTAAAACCAAACATTCTAACAGCTGTAACAAAGTTCCATGTTATTTTAAATAATAAAAACTTTTGTATGTGGGGGCTGGAGAGATGGCTCAGTGGTTAAGAGCACTAACTACTCTGCCAGAGGACCCAGGTTCAATTTCCAGCACCCACATGGTGGCTCATAACTGTCTGTAACTCGAGTTCCAGGGTAGCCAATGCTTTCATACATACATACATGCAGGTAAAACATCAATGCAAATAAAATAAAAATAAATATAAAAAAAGTTTTGATGCATTTAAATCCATCAATATTCAGCATTTGAGTTTCTGGAAAAATAATACACTTTGTTAATAAATAACATGTAATAGAATATTATGTAGTGTTCTGGTTCAATAGAAATTTTGCTGTACCCTCTCAGTTTTAGACACAAGTATTGACAATAAACAGTGGCATAAATTTTTTTGCAGCCTTAAGTGTCTGTTGTTTCTTTTTATATTAGATGTCTGATATTATACCTCTGGTGCACAGGAACACACTCTGTCTTGACTTTTGTCCTAGTTTGCCTTTCTGTTGCTGTGACAACACAGACCAAACCAACTGGAGAGGTTTATTTAGCTAACAAGTTACAGGCCAATATTGAGGGAAGCCCAGACAGGAATTCAAGGCAAGAACCCTATCAGAGACCATGGAAGGATTTTAGGACGTAGTTTGACCACATCCTCAGGGAATGACATTCCTCTCCTTAAGGTTAGATGAGGATGTAACAAATGTATGAAACAGACATGAAAACATCTGATGTTGATATTTCTTTAGAAGAGAATCTGGAGTGCCAGCAAATGTGGGAAGAGACACAGAAATGCCTGCAGTACTCCTCAATTTCTAAAGAATAGTTAGGTCAAATGAAGTTCCCAGGCCTCAGATATTTTTATGAAGGAAAATAGCAACCTTGGACATGCTGGACTGTGAATAAGATTTCCACGGGGAAATGCAAACTGGTATCTGTTATCAAAGGAGCTGCAACAATAAAGTGAACCTGGCAGTGCACTGGTGTGCCCTCTGCCTTGAGTCCCTTGGTTTCCCATTTCACTCCTTCAGCATCGATCAGGAGGGGTGATTTGGCTACTTTCTTACATCTTTTCTCTTATATTCACCAAGGTAAGTGACAAGTTCCCAATAAAGCTTCCCTAAGTGCTAACAAACAAGCCTGTAAAATGATGGGACTCTACCTGCTGTTTGTCTTACTCCAAATCCTACACATCAACATTGACCACAAAACTGCTTCTGTATGTCTTGGGTCCCTGCATTGGGTTTGCACTCTGTGAGTGTCAAGGATGTTTTTAGGTGTGTTTGTTTGCATGAGTGAAGAAGTGAGAAACCTCCTCTCATCTCCAGCTTGTTCTTAACTAACAGCTTCCCTTGGTGAAAAGCCCCCTCCTAGCTTCTTCTTATAGCCCTCTTTCTTCTCAGGCTCAGAGCCAGGCCCTGAACAGCAGACTGAGTCATGATTGCTTTCCTGTTTCCTCCCCCCAACTCCCTGTCAGTTTTCCCTTGCTGTGACAAATCCTGAGAGAAACAGTGAAAAGGGGTGGGGTGGGGGGTATTTCGGTTGGTGGTCTTAGAGGTTACAGCCATGATTTGTTAGCTCTGTAATGTAGCTAGAGTTTTCCTGCCTGGCCCACAGTCAGGACAAATCTCTATCACCCACCAGTCCCACAGTCACTCAGACCTGACCAAGCAAACACAGAGACTTATATTGGTTACAAACTATATGGCCGTGGCAGGCTTCTTGCTAACTGTTCTTATAGCTTAAATTAATCCATTTCTATAAATCTATACCTTGCCACATGGCTCGTGGCTTACCGGCATCTTCACATGCTGTTCGTCATCGTGGCAGCTGGCAGTGTCTCTCCCACTCAGCCTTTCACTTCCCAGTTTTTTCTCCTCCTTGTCCTGCCTATACTTCCTGCCTGGCCAATGGCCAATCAGTGTTTTATTTATTGACCAATCAGCAACACATTTGACATACAGACCATCCCACAGCACTGTAATTTATGGGATTGTGGCAGCAGAGGGGCATGCTGAGAGCACTCATGTCATAGAGACCAGGAAGGTTAAGAGTGAAGCAAAGAATGGCTTGAGACAAGCTATCACCCCCAAGGACATGTGTCCAGTGACCTACTTCATCCACAAATTAGGAAAACACCAGTGGACTAAACTATCAGAGCCTTCCAGACCCTTCAACATGGGAGCCCTTGTGGAACAGTCCAAACCATATCATTCCATGCCAGTAGACTCCACTATATCCATCCAGTGAGAGCAGAAGCCATGGGAGTGTTACAGTCCCAATGAGATTTGTTTTAGCATCCCTCCCATAGATACCATCAGACCAGCATCAACCTGGGAATGATGGTTCCAATTAAAGACTACATAATCTTGGCTCTTCTTTCTTTTTTTTTTGGTTTTTTCGAGACAGGGTTTCTCTGGGTAGCTTTGCGCCTTTTCCTGGAACTCACTTGGTAGCCTGGCTCTGCCTCCCGAGTGCTGGGATTAAAGGCGTGCGCCACCACCGCCTGGCTTGGCTCTTCTTTCTAACAACACTACCCCATCACCTATTTCAGAGAAGGGACTTAGACTTAACAAGTAAGAAATTTTTCTGACGATTTACAGTGTGGCTGCCTAATCGCTGATAATCTGCACTTTTATATGGTGGGGCTGCAAAGGAAAACTGACTGAGATTCTTAGATGTACCTAAGTGCAGCAGGTATCAGGCATTCTCAGTTGTATACACACCTCCCTTTAGATACCTAGTACAGGACTTAAGCTTGGAAATTGCACCGGGTGGTGGTGGTGGTGGCGGTGGCAGTGGCAACAGCACACGCCTTTAATACCAGCACTTGGGAGGCCGAGCCAGGCAGATCTCTGTGAGTTCAAGGCCAGCCTGGGCTACAGAGTGAGTTCCAGGAAAGGCACAAAGCTACACAGAGAAACCCTGTCTCAAAAAACAAAAACAACAAAAAAAGATTGGAAATTGATGGTGGCTATGTCAGAGGGGCAACAGATGGCAATGGACTTCAGGGTGTCAGCCTACCAGGAGACGAATCCCTGATGGGTGAATCTCAGATAAGCAAGGCCCGACTCCAGAATGTCTTTTGTTTCTGCTGTGCCTTCACATATTTGCTGCTGCCATCTTGCTCTGGTATCTGGTATGGTGTGAATTGGTGTGGAGATCCCCACGACCTGTAATGTAGTGTGTTTATCTCATAGAAACATCACATTCTACCAGTCACTTTTACCTGTGGATTATTATGAAGACGATTTCTTCCTAAGCTGTGCTGCCTAATTGATAATAATAATAATACTTTAAATAGAGTTCTGATGATAAAAATAAATGCAAGGAAGTGTCACACAGCTAGGGCCTACAAGTTTCACCTAATGTCCTGCATAGATTACAGTTCAAATTAATGATTAAGGAAAAGAATTGAGTCCTCAGGAACCAGGCTGGCTCAAATTCTTTTAATCTTAATATTGGGAGTTGTGTTCACAGGTTTCAGAGTGTGTCATAGCTGAAGCAAAGCTTTGAAAATAACTTAAAGTTGAACCGAAATGTTTTTGTCAAATAGTTCTGAGGTGAAAAACCCAAGACAATCTAAAGTTTTAGAAAGACACATAGTTGAATAAGGAACTCTTTAAGGTCAGGGAACAAGAACAAAGCAGCCCAATTATCATTAGCTGATGTGCCTTTCTTGCTAGGATTGGTTGATGACCAAAAGTGATGATTAATTTCTTATACCTATTTTTTGCCCTCAATTTCCTGATATAAAAATCTATTAATGAGTGGGTATGCATCCTAAAGATTTAAAGTAGAGCTGACTGATTCTTTTCACATATAAAAGTTTGGATTTGTGATTCCTTTACGATTCCTTATAAGATTACCTTTCAAGATAAGTAATAAAGTGATTGGTCCTTTCTTTGTAACCGCAAAACACAGCCTGCCAGTAAAAGACTATCTTGCTTGCTTACACACTGGTAATCTATAACAAGTTGCTTGTGTAGGAATGTATATGGGTTCTTGGGATAGTTTGTTTTTCACCTGTAGTACATAAAAAGTTTAATCATGTAAAAGATATGGAAAACATGCTGGTTTTTACTTGTATTCATTTTAATCATTCACTTGAAAAACAGATTGTAACCACATTGTAATTTTTATATTACCTGAAAGATTTTGCTTGGGTATATAATCTGTAAGGGAAAGAATAATGATTGGGTTAAAATGAGTTAGAAGGAAAACATTAAGAATGAGAGAATGAGGAGGAGAACATCAAGAGAGTTAGAAGGAGAAGGAAAACATCAAGAGAGACAGAAGGGACATTTCTGGATAGAGATAAGAAAAGAGAATACAGAATACAGAATCAGAATACAACAGAAGAATAAAGAAGGAAACCATCAAGAGAAAGTGTGAGTGTCCTTTCCCCTTTACCCCCTCAGATGAAAAAGTCTTAGTATGCACTGACTCTGTGAATTCTCTTTGAGTCCTGCACTGCTGGGGACTGGTCCCCCACACAGCCATAGGAAGTCAGAATGGGGTTTACTAAAGGTTTGTGAAATGAAGTGCCAGTTCTGCCTTTCCTCTTTTGGAACCTTTGGGCCAGTTTTGCAAAGGACAATATGGAACAAGCAAAATGGAACACCAACCCCAAAGCCTCTGTTATGGCCTCATCTGTAGTGAAAATTAGAGCGTGCCTGAGTTTGCGTCATTTCTGAACTGGATGAATCTTTTAAATAGAAATTTCATTCCATTCCAAAGCTGGAAATCCCTGAGATCCTTGTAGACTGCAACACGATGCTATCAACTGTTTGCACAGGTGATAATCAAGAGCACTTGGAAAGCCTTTCTGCTTCCCTTTCTGCAGCCTCTGTCTTTAAATTAAATTTAGTGAGCTGGAGGGATGATTCAGAAATTAAGTGTTTACTGCTCTTTCATAGGACCCAGATTCAGTTTCCAGCTCCAAAGTAGGTGACTCACAACCATCTGAAACTCCACCTTCAGGGAATCTGATGCCCTTTCTGTTTCTGGCCTCTGGGGGTGCCCATACACTTGTGGACACACACACACACACACACACACACACACACACACACACACACACACACATGCACACACATGCACATGTAATTAAAAATAATAAGAGTAAATCTTTAATTAAAAATACAGTTCATTTAAATAAAAAAGAATAAAAATTAAAATTGTATATCCTCTGACTCATGACCCTCCAGTCCCTAACTCCATCACAACCTGCTTATATCCCTTCTGCTCTCTGATTCCTGAGTTCATTTTTAGATTCTGCATATACATGAAATTCTATGATATTATTTCTGTGTCCAGGCCATTTCACTTTCCATGACATCCTTCAGACCTATTCATGTTGATGAAAATCTCAGAATCTCCTCCTTTTAAAGACTGGATAGTGGATTGTGGGTGTATGTGTGCGTGTGCTTATGCATTCCACTGTGTGTGTACATGTGTGTGTGCTTGTATATTACATTGTGTGTGTATGAGTGTGTGTTTGTGCATTCCATTGTGTATATACATGTGTGTATATGCATATATATATATATATATATATATACATACATTTGCACTATATTTTCTTTATCTATTCATACATTGATGGATACTTAGGTTGGTTCCTGTCTTAGTTAGGGTTTTTATTGCTGTGAAGAGACACCAGGCCCATGGCAACTCTTATAAAGTAAAGCATTCAATTGGGGTGGCTCACTTACAGTTTCAGAGGTTCAGTTCATTATTATCATGGCAGAGAGCATGGCACTGTGCAGGCAGACATGGTACTGGAGCTAAGAGTGCTACATCTTTTTTTGCTGTTGTTTTGTTTTTTGTTTTTTCGAGACAGGGTTTCTCTGTGTAATTTTGGTGCCTGTCCTGGATCTCGCTCTGTAGACCAGGCTGGCCTCGAACTCATAGAGATCCGCCTGGCTCTGCCTCCTGAGTGCTGGGATTAAAGGTGTGTGCCACTGCTGCCCGGCGAGTGCTACATCTTGCAGGCAACAGGAAATAGACTGAGACACTCAGCAGTATCCTAAGCATAGGAAACCTCAAAAGTCTTCCTCCACAATGACATATTTCTTCCAACAAGGCCATACCCACTTCAACAAAGCCACACCTCTTAATAGTGCCACTCCTTATGAGATCATGGGGGCCAATTACATTCAAACTACCACATTTCCATAACCTGACTATTTTGAATACTGTTACAGTGAACATGAGAGTACAGATAGCTAACTCTTCATCATGACAATTTAACTTCCTTTGACTAGAATGGCTTCCTACATGCTGGGAGGCCATGGCTTTGTGCCTGCTATCATGAAGATTATCTAGAGGTTATCTTTGGTTCATGACTTTATGCTGTGACTTTGTGCATAGAGTGACGAGGGGCCTTAAAATGAAAAGACTGTTTTCCTTCATTAACATTTAGCTCAGAAGTCAGTAAGTATCAAGAGGAAGAGGATTCTTGACCCTAGGGTACCTGATTGAGCAAGATAAATCTTTATTACATTCTGATGCTTCATTTATCTGTAGGTAATTTGTTGGCTTCTTCAATTGGCCAAAACCATTTCTGAAGCAAAGCCAAGTGCTTGAAATTGTGTTTATAGCTTAATGTTCAAGAGATGAGCCTTCTGTATCAAGATTGAAGATGTCATGAAAGTGCCTAACACATGATTATGCATCCTGTGACTCATCTTCTCTTAAACATATGGAAGTGGGTGTATAATATGAAACCTGGGGGCTGAGAAGATGCCTAAGGTGAGGCAATATTCTCAGGAAGGCAGAGTTCTCACAGATACCTTTGGTTTTAAATGTTTTGATTAGTTTGAAGTCAACTTTTCACTTTTACACATTTCTTAAAAGGGAGATTTTTTTTATTTTACTATAATAAATTTCAATGTTCTTTCCCCACTAATAGGGAAAATGATTAATGACAAATAACACTGTCTAGTTACCACACACAACTGTTACTCATACATGGCAAAATCAAGTGCACTTCTTGAGCCAGGAGCTAGGATAAAACAAGAATCAGGAAGACAGAGAATTCATCCTACAATGGTAGAAGGTATTTGTTAAGTAAGGTTCTCATGTCCTCTATAAGAGCAGCAAGTCCTTTTGGCTGAGGAGCTGTCTCAGCCAAAAGGACTTGCTGCTCTTATAGAGGACATGAGTCTAGTTCTCAGCACCCAAGCTGAGCAGCTCAGCCACCTGTAACTCTAGCTCCAGGGTATGATATTGTTAGTTTTATGCAGCACTGTTTACCCTGTGAGGAAAAGTCATGAGGCACAATGAAACCCACTATAAGAGTTTATTAGGAGAAGGGAGGGACAGGAAAGGGTGTGCTTAGGCCTATTTGAGAGACACGTGAGGAAGAGGGGGGAGGGTACATGGGATCCACCTTTTATGGACTCCCCCATGCATATGGACCTACTTAGCTATGCCATGCATGCGTATAGATTACGTGATCACACTGCGCGCAAATTATGTGACCACACAGCGCATGGACTACATAGGAAATAAATGACTAAGTGTCTCACCAGCACATGCACAGTCATGTGGCTGTGGGGGCATGGCTACAATTCCTATCAGATATAATGTCCTCTTTTGGCCTCTGTGCATGCAGGAGAGATGGGGAGAAAGGGAGAGAAATCAATGAATCAGTTGATCAACCAACCAACCAATCAGTCAATCAGAGTCTCTTTCATTCTGAGAAGGGGAAGCAACTGAATCTATGTGCCCTTTGCCTAACTTGACCCCTTCTGTTGCACAGACCTTTTCTGCACTCCTAAGCAACATCTCTAAAATCAATATGCTTATAATGTGTAAATGTTCAACATACAATTTCCTTTTAATCAGAACAAAGAAGAAAAAGGCGGCAGGTACATCCTCTTTCATTTGGTATTTTAAGGTTTCAAGTCCCACTAGATCAAAACCGGGCATTGAGTTCTAAATAACAGAACCAAACGAGATCTTTGAAATTTTTATATTTGTAGTGCCTTTGCTAAGTGAAGCCTACCAAAGCATAGGCTAAAGGCAAATGCATGGGTCAAATGCACTTAACCTCTTATGCCATTAATAGTAGCAAGCTGCTAAGTCAAACAACCAACCAGAATTCCACAGCTATCTAATTCATGTACATAGCAGCAATGTCTGAATTTGGACTATCGCATGGGACTCTGTTTTCACAAACACCATGTGTAAAGCCAAGTCTGCTTTGCGCTGCTTCAGGCTGGGAAACAGGGCTGAGTCGTAGATGATCTCAGCATTAAGTTTCTTTTTCCTCTCCTGGTTGATTTTAAGTCAGTTTCACTTTCCAGTTTCCTCTTCCCTTTCACAAACGCAAGTCCTTAGAAACAGGAGAGCATCAGCTGGTGCTCACCCACCCCCCATCGCCCCCTTATATAGTCCTCTGAGCATCCACCTGAGGTGGACTGAGATTTCTGAACTGCTCAGCCCACACCCAGCTTTTCCCGGCAGCACAGAAGCAGGTCACCATCATGAGGTCAGTGAAATGTCTGGTTCTCTACTGTAAACGATAAACGGAGCTGCTCTCTGCATGGAAGTTTCTTAGGTTGCCTGGCTGCTTATAGATTCAACACACCCGAATTAGTATGGCTTTTGTTGAGGTTTTCCTTTGATTTTTATTTCTCTGTGGGCATGTGCAGGATCCTGCAGTTTCTAAAACTGCTCCCTGGATGGCACTAATTCTTGAGCTAAGAGAGAGGCTTTATAGGCACGATTAGATCCACTCAGGCTCAAAAGTTTGACTCAAAGCTGGTACTAATGGAATTGCTCTTACTAGACTTTTCTCCTGTTTTATTCAGTGATCAAGTCACTGGGAGCTCGGTGTGTGTGTGTGTGTGTGTGTGTGTGTGTGTGTGTGTGTGTGTGTGTAGGGGTGGGGACGGCAAAGGAAGCATTCTTTTCCCTGCAGGTATTATGAGCTTAAAACTCAATTTAAGTTGCTGAAATGTTTGGTCACTTCAGGATTGAGGTAGAGAAATGATTCATACAGATGAGTGGAGGTTTTGGGTTTGTGGGGTTTTTTTTCTTTCATTTCTTATATGAAACCAAACTTCAATGTTTAATATTTATTTATTTTTTTTTTTACTACTGTGAAATGCTGGTGGAAAGCAAAAAACAATTATCCCTCAAAAATATAAACTCTGTCTAATTTCTAGTTATGGGAAGGAGACCAATGGTTGTCTGGAGTCGATAAGGATACAGTATGGAGGTACACACAGGTATCTTTTCAGATGTCAGAAATAACTAGGAGTCTAGGTGGGTACATAGGCATAAACATCTGTTGAGACTCAGAAAACTACACCCTCTAAGAAGTACATTTTATGGTAAGTAAAGAAAAGTCATAGTAAACGTGATTTTTCTTAAATGTAACTTCGCCTGCTGGAGTTCTGCATTGGTAGAACTAAGAGGAAATGGTACCTTTCCCACCAAATTCCTACCAGGGAAGGATTGTGGCATCAATGGCCCAGGGAAGGCAGATGCTATTAACTACTCTGAGGGAAAGAAAAAAGACAGTCATCCCTACCCTCAGCCCCAAGGGTTACAAATATTTAGAAAGGTAAGAGTTGGAATTACAGTTCCTACTACTCTGGGTTATTCCTTCCTCTATAACGAGCCTGTGATAAGAGTGGTGTGAGTGGTTAGTGTGGTTGACCAGAAGGCCAAGACCTGCCCAGAACCTTAGTGGCTAGCCCAAACAAGAGGCTTCGCTGTGTTTTCCTTTTGGGTATGTCTAGAGTCACCAATCTAAGCAGCTCTGAGGGGGAACCCTTTAGACTATGTTGGTCAGAGGTCTACATCATGGCATTCTGTGAGGACAGAGGCAGCTTGAGCTGCTCTTCCACTAATGTTAAAAATCACAAAATAGTGTAAATAAAGGACCTGGAAAGGCACCTGGTACCTTCTGGGTAGACTTTGCAGAGTCTCATGAAAAGCTCTTGTTCTACCTAGTTGTGGTCTTTCAGTGTCTAGAGATTAAACGTGCAATTGTCCAAATTTCTCATAACCTGTCTCACCAATTTGTGTATTATGTCTATGTCTCTGTATTGGTTACTTTGCTTAGTATACTGTGACAAAATGCCTAATGACAGCAACTTTGGGGAGAAAGGTCCATGTTGGCTCACAGTTTGAGGGTAGGGTCTTGGCAGAAAAGTCATGGCAGCAACAGCATAAGCTGACTGCACTGTGTTCAGGAAGCAGAGATACATGAATACTCGCACCCAGCTTGCTTTCTCTTTTTGTGTTTAGTCTTGGACCCTGGCCCATCAGGGTGGTGCCTACCACACTTAGGGTGAGCTTTTGCTGCCCAGTTAAATCTTTCCGGAAACACCTTCCTCGACATACCCAAAGGTGTGCTTCTATGGTAATTATAAATCACATCAGACTGACAATAAAAATTTAGCATCACAGCATCTTTCTCCTTTGTGATTAATCCGAGGAAGGACAGAAGCACAGCATCTTTCTCCTTTGTGATTAATCTGAGGAAGAACAGAAGCAAGTGAGAGCTGAAGGCAGGGAAGACCTTGAAGATGCATTGGTCAAGCCTCTCTAAAAGCAATCTGGCCCATGAAATCTGAGACCTAAGAGGCAGTCCCTGGGTTCTAGTTCCACTGTAGTTTCTTATATTTAAAAAGGCTAAACCAGAATTTGTGGACTGCTGTTTTGTGGTTATCTTATCAGCATCCTGACTTTTCATCACCTGTGTTCATTATTAATTCTGTAACCTAAAACTCCAATATGTGATTAGATCACTTAGAACTTGAATTTACTGTTGTATTTTACTTTATCTTTTTTTGTTGTTGTTTTTGTTTTCGGTTTTAGTTTTTTTTTTGAGAGAGGGTCTAACTTTTGTCACCCTGGCTGGCCTCAAATTCACAGAGGTCAGTCTACTTCTTCCTCCCGAGTGCTGGGACTGAAGATGTGCACTACTACACTCGGCTTTGAAATTTGCTTTATCAAAATTGGGGAGCAAGTTATCAGGACCATCCTCTTAGTGAGCTGCTAGGTACCTTCTACCCTGTAAACTAGGAGCAGAGTTAAGAAGTATGACAGTCTCTCAGACTGTACTATGCTTGTGCCCTGAATCATAATTGACTTTTGTATGATTAAAATGCAAATTGCAGAGATTTCTAAACTACTGAATGAGTAGATCTGAGATAAGGCTAAGAGGAGAGGGCCAAGGGATGGGACTATTTGAAAAGGACCAACATTTTTCATATACACACTGAAATGGGAGCATTGCTGACTTGAAGATGCAGTATTCACCGAGTCTCCCATTCCTTAAGTGTAAAAAAAAAAGTGCCTCTTGCATCAGATTTGTGAAACTGTGCTCAGGGACAACAGGAAGGGGAGGCAGGTGGGAAGAGCGGAAAGGGTGTGGACATAAACAAATCTTGAATGTCTGGTGGGTGTTTGAGAAACTAGCAATTGCAAAGTATAGCCAGAAAGCAAATACAGCCTAGAGCCCATGGCTCATACTGTAGTCTGACTCCAACATCCATAAGAAGAAAAATTAACTAATTTTTCAATCTCCTGGGGCTCGGTCAAGCTAACACGTTAAATTAACCATCACGGGATACACAAGATGTGTAGGTGCTCATCATGGTGACCATGTGTGTTTTTTCCACAGTGAGGTCACCAGGAACTCTCTGGAAAACATCCTTCCTCAGCTCAAGTGCCATTTCACCTGGAACTTATTCAGGGAAGGAAGTATCTCAACTCACATGGAAGACAGAGTGTGTAACCAGATTGAATTTCTAAACTCTGAGTATAAAGCAACAATGTACAACTTGTTGGCCTATGTAAAACACCTAGATGGTGAACACGAGGCAGCCCTGGAGTGCTTAGCTCAAGCTGAAGACTTCCTGAAGCCAAAGCAGGATGAGCAAGCAGAAATTAGACGTCTGGTCACCTGGGGAAACTATGCTTGGGTCTACTATCACATGGGCCGGCTCTCAGAAGCTCAGGCTTATGTTGACAAGGTGAGACAGGTTTGCAAGAAGTTTGCAAATCCTTACAGCATGGAATGTCCGGAACTTGACTGTGAGGAAGGATGGACGCGCCTAAAGTGTGGAAGGAACGAAAGAGCTAAAATGTGTTTCGAAAAGGCTCTAGAAGAGAAGCCTAGTGATCCAGAGTGCTCGTCTGGGCTTGCAATTGCCACGTACCGTCTAGAAGAAAAGCCGGAGAAGCAGTACCCTGTCGATGCGCTGAAGCGGGCCATGGAGCTGAATTCTAAGAACCAGTATGTCAAAGTTCTCTTGGCCCTGAAACTGCAGAGGATAAGAAAAGCAGCTGAAGGGGAGCGATTGATTGAGGATGCCCTGAGAGAAGCTCCTGATCAAACAGATGTCTTGCAAAAAGCAGCCCAGTTTTACAAGAGAAAGGGTAACCAAGACAGAGCTAACGAATTCCTTGTAAGAGCACTGGGATCCACAGCACACAACAGTTCCCTCTACTGCTTAGTCATGTGCAGTTACAGGGAAAAACTGGAACAACTGCAGAACACAGGAAATGCTGAAAGCAGTGACAGCAGGGAGAAGACGGAAGAACTGAGAAGATTAACGATGGAGTACATGCACCGGGCTCTCGAGAGGAGGCGAAGTCCTCTGAACTCCTACTCAGATCTCATCGATTCCCCGGAAGTAGAACGATGCTATCAGTTGGTCTTCAGCAAGGAGAGCCCTCGTGCTGAGGAGCAACAGCTCTACCAGCGTTATTGTGACCTCCAGGAGTATCACCGGAAGTCTGAAGACCTGGCTGCCCTGAAGGTTTTACTGCAGTTTCACAGAAACGAAAAATCCCTTGAGAAGGAAGAGCTAAAACAGCAAGCATAGGCCGCAGACGAAAACCTGTAGCAGCAAAATGTGCCGGATTCTTGGCATCTCCGGGGAATAAATCAGAAGCTGGGTGGGGGGGACACTCTTTAGGGGCACAGGCAGCCTTTTCTAGACAGCATCTGAGCCTGAGGACAACGGGAAGTGTGCCAGTGTGCAGGCGCTCAGCTCTGCACTGTGAGCCGTGGAGTGGTTGGTACTGATCAGGAGTGGAGGTGCAGGAGCCCTCCCGTCAAGTGTTGCTGAGCAGGCCGCTCTAGGTGAAATGCTTTAACAAACACTTTTAAAGAGCTGCTTTCTCCCCGATTCCCCCGTCCATTCCAGCTCTATAATTTCCCAGTCAGCAGGTCTTATCACTAATCACCCAGGGAAACTGGACTCCAGGTCACACACCACTTTTCGATCACTATCTTTGCTCTGTAATATATGCAAATTTAGTCTTATTTCTTCATTCCAGTTGAGTGCAGCAATCTAAGCCTGAAAGATTAGCTTTTTCCTAACCTTATTCTTTTATTCCACCACGTGTTTGTGTGTATTCCTGACAATGATTCTATGGTGAACATGTATGACAAACTGAAATGCATTTATAATAAATCTAAAAGTTTCAACTCAGAATATAGATAATTGTGTGTGTGTGTGTGTGTGTGTGTGTGTGTGTGTGTGTGTGTATTATGGTATGGGACAGGGAACTAAGACAATACTATTAAATCTCAAAGTTTCTTCTGCTAGGACTGGGGGTGGCTTCTGAGGTCTATACCCCTTTCTGAGGAGCGGATAGCAGTTATTAAAGAAAAAGAGAGGACAAGAAGTTGGGAGGGGAGCATGCTGGGGTGTACTAAGGATATTGACAGGGAGGTGGTGGGGATAGATATGATCAAAATATATTATATACATGTATGGAATTTTGAAGAGTTTTTAAAGATTTTTCTTCCACTAGGATGATGGAAAATTATGAACGCATAACATACTTTCCAAAGCACATCTATTTGAATATCTCTTTCCATGCTGAGCCAATCCAGCTGTTACCTATATCTAGGAACTGCTACTCTTCTTCTAGTCCACAGATCCAGCTGAGGTCTGTGCACAATTAGCAGCTGTTTCTTTGGCCATATTTTCGGGGGCCCAGAGAGACCCGAGCAAATGCCCTCTCATGAGTGTGTGAGGATACTGGTACTCGACCAGCCTAAGGACAGAGTCCATCCGGGGTGGTAATGGCCCATTCAAACTTGTCAGCATCTGACACTGAGAGCTTCATTTCACTCAGCCATCAGAAGAGTCTTCCAACTCTGCATGCTGTTTCTTTGCAGACTGTATTGTTGCTGTTGTTTTCAGACAGGGTTTCCCTGTGTAGCCCACGTTGGCCTGGAATTCACTGTGTAGCCCAAGCTTGTCTCAAATTCACAGTTCTCTGTCTTCACCCTCCCTGCTTCTTGGATTTCAGGTGTGGGGCCCCATGCACAGCTCTGGGGTCTCTTTTTAATTCATTTATGAGTGTAATTCATAGCCACAGGTTATATATTTAAAAAGCAGTAACATATAAATAAGATTAGTATTTGAATAAATTTCTTTCCCCTAAATGAGGAACCAAATTCCAGAAAAAAAAATATTTGAATAAATTCTAAGATGATTTTCTAGTTAGTTTAGTAACTGGAAACATGTTAGGAGGTATGCAAGTGGTGGGGATGCCATGATAATATACAATTCTCTCTCTCTGAATTTAGAACTGTGCAAAACCCCCACATCAAGCAGCCTTTTGATAGACTCAAAATACACTAATCAAAAACTTGATCCTTCTAGGTATTTTGAGACTTACGAAATTCTATATTTAAGAAGCAATCAGCCAGGTGTGATAACACACTTCTGTAGCCCCTGGAAGATGGAAGCTTCTAGGCTAGCCTAGACTGCATGGCATGTCTTAGGCCAGCCTGAACAATACAGCAAGACCCTGTCTTAAAAAATATTAATTACAGAAAGATGACAATGAAATACATGAAAAGGATGACAATTAACAATACTGAGAATAATTGAAAGAGTAGATTTTGAGAGTTATTACTATAAAAAAGTAAGTACTCCAGGTGATTCATGTTAATGGATTGATACAGCCATTCCATAACTTATATGTATAGCAGAATATCATGTTACAGCATAGATATCTACTTTTAATTGCAAAGTCAATAATTTCATATTTAAAACAAGAGGCTAATATAAGGGACAATAACATAATGAATAAATTTACTCAGTTGCCAAGGATTCCTTTGTCAAGTATTCCCATCTGCCATCATTTACTTAATAATTCTACTGAAATGCTGTTTAAAATGGCACATGTCACTCAGAAATACAACAGATCATCAGTCTGAGATATTATAAAGTGGGCGTAGGGAAATTAAAACTACCACAACATACAAGTTCTGTGGGATAATGCTTTTGTACACTGGTTTAATAAAATGCTGATTGGTCAGTAGCCAGACAGGAAGTATAGGCAGGGCAAGCAGACAAGGAGAATTCTGGGAAGAGGAAGGCTGAGTTAGGAGTTGCCAGCCAGACACAGAGGAAGCAAGATGACAAGGCAGAACTTAGAAAAGGTACCAAGCCACATGGCTAAACATAAATAAGAATTATTGGCTAATTTAAGTGTAAGAGCTAGTCAGTAATAAGCCTAAGCTAATGGCCAAGCAGTTATAAAAATAATAAGCCTCTGTGTGATTATTTTATAAAGCGCTGTGGGTGAGAGATTTGTCCCGACCACAGGCCAGGTAGGACACAGAAAAACTTCCAGTTACAAACAAGGCGTAGGAGTGTATATGAAAAGGATTGTGCTGTCTCAATTGTTAACTAGTATCAGTTGTTACTAGCTCCTAAACTTTTCTCATTGAAGAATACTAGAAACCACTTAAAAAGAAGCATGATTTTAGAAGGTGAGATTGCACATCTGAGAGTATAGGGCTCAATGTACTGTCATCTATAGTTTCTTTCTTAGTATGACATTACTGTAGCTGAAGAAGACACAGCAGTAATTGCCATGTCTCCACAATACATTTGGGCAGAGGGAAATAAAAGTATAATCTATCAATTATCGATCAATATATAGCAAACTATCTCACATCTGTAGCATATAATAAGAGCCATTTTGTTTGCTTAGAACTGAACTAAAAAGATAGCAGAGTTCAGCTTGAGAGTTCTTTCACCAGTTTTTCTGGGAGTCTCTTTTTTGTAAGGTCTCTCTTGCTCTGTCTGTCTCCCTCCTTCCCTCCTTCCCTCATCACTCTGTGTGCGTGTGTGTGTGTGTGTGTGTGTGTGTGTGTGTGTGTGTGTGTGTGTGTCTGTATGTCTGTGTGTGTGTGTCCACATGTGTATGTGGTGCGTGTGCTCAATCTGTATAATGTTACTTACATGTATATGTTTTCAGGGTTAACCATTGGTATTGGATAACTAATTAGTGTGCTCTTCCTGGGGAAGACTATTTCTCCCATCCCAATACTCCTTAGTTGCCTATAGTTTTTTGCATAGGGTTGAGGCATCCTAAGCTTTCCCACTTCCACTTTAGCATGTCTACTGTGTCCTCCTTATTCAAGTCATGTTTAGACTGCTATGTTGGGGAGACTCTATAGCCATAGTGCCTCTGACATTCATAACAGACACAATCTCACACCAAACTTCCTGTTCCTTTGGCTTTTCAATGTTTTCCCACCCTCTCTTCTGCAATGACCCCTGAGCCTCAGGTTCAGGAGTTGTGACATAGAAGTATATGTTGGGACTTGGCTTCCTAACTCTGCATTTTGATTGATTGTGGTTTTCTATAATGGTCTCTGTCTGTTACGAAGAGAATTTTCTTGATGAGGTATAAATACTCATCATGGGTATTTAGGTGGGTATAGGACAATGTTTTAGGGATTATGCTGGTTTAGTAAAGTGGCAGTTGTAGGCTCTCTTCTAAGATCCACGACTTTACCAGTCCTAGGCAGTTGGCTAGGTTTCCAGAACCAAGCATGATTTCCCTCTTGTTGAGCAAGTCTTCAGTCTAATTAGAGATCTATTGGTTACCACCAAGGTATATGTGTCACTATTACATTCTTAGGACTATCCTAGTGTCGTTCTGATTGTTATTGTGGTTTATAAGTATCATAGCTTGGTAGTACTATTGCTTGCTTCCCTCCTTTGGAAGCTTGCATGGCACCTTCTGATACTACGACAGCCCGTCCGCAGATAGGAGGCTTTAAGGGCAGATCTACCTGGGGTCTGCTGGGCCCTAAGTCCAAAGTGCATAGTGTCTTCAGCAATATAGATTTACCTTTCACCTTCAGGGGGCAACCAAGAGCAACTCTGACCAGCAACTCAAAAGGGGGCTTCTCATGTCTGGTATTGGGATTTTTGTTAGTCTATGGCTCTTGCAGGGGGCTGGGGGGAAGGAACGGGACATCAGCCCAAATGGGAAATTTTCATTTAAACTCTACAGGTTACATTGATTTACATGTACTATAGGCATTGTAGGTAGATAGTTAATAGCATGATTCTTTATGAGTTTTTAAGACATTCTCCTGATATTTTGCCCTGCTTCTCCCAGGTATTCTTTAAGATTCCATAGTATCTATATTCTCAAGGCCTGTTTGCTTTGTCCCTTTTAACCCTGTGTAGATTGGTTCTGCTGTGTTCTGATTCCATACAAACATAGAATGTGGATTTCACAAACAAAATACACTCAAAATTCTGTGATATTCATAGATTTTTATTGAATACTATAGGGTTAAAAAATAGCAAGATAATATCACACAACTCTCAATAATCTAAGCAGTGTCATGAAATCACTTATGTCATTTTTAGTTTGCACATTGCAAAGAGGCCACCCCTTTACTCTGTCTTCCCAGAATACTTTGAAAGTCTTCTTAGCTGTCATTAAATGTCAGTGTATTTGGAACACATACATCCAACACAATTGTCTGAGGTCAGAAACTTGCTATAAAAAGTTGCATTGATTATAAAGTTGAGCTCATTGACCAGCAGGCTATGGCTATAGTAGGGCCTGTGGGAATGGAACTGTGGACTGGAATACTGTAGGGGAATCCTGAATGCCTCTCCTTTCTAGTGCTCATCCTTGCTCATTTAATTTGCTCTCACATATTGCTGAAGGTCAGAGACTCCTGAAGCATGGAAAAAAATAAGCCTTCTTTGGTGAAGTGTCCTTTGAACAGGGTCCTAGAAGACTGAGGGAGTGGGTCATGCACTCCAAAGGCACTCATAAGGAAAATGGTTCTTGTGGGTTCTGCACCCCACAGGTGTCCAGAAGAGCAGGAAGCAACCATGGTCAATGAACACAGCAAAGCGTGAAAGGAGAATGAATGCTCCTGTCACAGACACACATATTCAAGAAACAAAAAACAACAACCAAAAAACCCTACCAAACAAACAAACAAACTACAAAACAAAAAAAACAGGGCTGCAGAAAGCCGGAAAACAGAGGGAATCATCTCCAACTTGCTTCATCAGGTTCCACATAATTAAAGTAACAACTCCAAAAGAAGAGTAGAATAATGAGCCATGAGAATGCTTTATATGCCACTTGGTGAGCCGTGCTTCAAAACTCGGGGTTCAATGCTTCGGTGAGTCTCAGGGCCCTCTCATAGCATCGCAGAGCCTCACTCATGTCCCCTCTCAGTCTGTAGACAAACCCAAGGAGGCTGATGCTTTCCACAACACGAACATTCTGGCGAATGCGTCTTTCAGCCAGCTTCCGCAAAGCCTCCAGAAGCTTGTCTCTGACGTAGGAAGAAGTTACTCCTATTTTCAGACCCTTTATATAATGGGTGATCGCTTTGTCTTCTGATCGCCTATGAAATTGTTGGAAACGGCCATAGCGGAGATGAATGTCTTGCTGTATAGCAGCATCAAGGTTCCTCATGCTCAACACTTTCTGAAAATTGTCTTCAGCTTCTCCAAATTGCCAGTTTCTATGTACATTTCAGCCAGATTCACGTAAGCTATCTCAAATGTGGGTTTCAGTTCTAAAGTCTTTTGAAAATGCAACATAGCCAAACGGGTGGATTGGTCTGCTCTTTCTCTGTCCTGACCTCTAGGTTGCATGTGTGTAGCTTCCTTTATTTTGAACAGTTGTCTCTTGTAGCATAGTCCAATCTGATGATGCAAGAAGGCAGAGGAAGGTTTTGCCTGCAAGGCTATAGCAAGGAAGTGGAGCGCTTTCTCCAGAAAACCTTCCTTTCGGTAAAATTTGGCCATATATCCGAAGACATAAGTCTGGGAGGAGATGTTAGCCTGAGCTTCTTCAATGTACGTTCTTGCTTCAGCATGTTTTCCCAAGTTCTGAAGCTTTAGGGCAAGGAGAACCTTAATGTATGGATCTTCTGGATTTAACCTGACAGCCTTCCTTAGGGGTTCCAGAGAAAAAACATTGTCACTGAAATCCTGGCGATAGGCTACAATAGCATAGCCAATGTTGTATTCAGGGTTTTCAGGCTCCACTTCCAGAGCCTTTGCAAAGCAGGCCATGGCTCGTTTATAATTCTGTCTTCCACACTTCAGCAAGGCCCAGCCTTGCTCACAGTCTATCTCAGGACACTCCATACTATAGCGGAAGGGACTGCCCAATTCCTTGCAAGTGTTCTCCACCTTGTCCAGGTAGGTCTGGGCTTCTGCTAAGCTGCCCATGTGGTAATGCACCCAGGCACAGTTGCCCCAGGTCACCAGGCTTCTCTTGCCCAACTGCTCTCCCTGGATCAAAGATTCTGCTTCTTTCAGGCTGTGCAGGGCTTCCTTATGCTGGCCTTTCAGGTGTCTCACATACGCCAGGAGGTTGAGCATCCCCATGCTGTGGTTGGTGTCAGGGAACTCAGTATCAAAGATTCTCTTTTCCAAGTCAGGCATGTCCACATCTTCTATAACCAGCTCCCAGGTAAAGTGACATCTCAGCTGAACCAGGCTATCTTGTATGAGATTTCTATGAGATTCTTCACTGTAAAAACAGACCCCAGTTAATGACACCTTTTACACACTCTATGTACTGGAAATCAAACCAGTATTTTAAGTCACTAAACACCCCCCTTCCCAATATCCTTGCTGCCAGTATTTATTCCTTCTCTGTATTTATCTCTCTTACATAACAATTTGAAAAATTCAGCTCACTTAATGATTCTAGTACTTGGTTACAAAAGATCTACAATTCAATCAAAATAATAATTTCATTAATATCAATAGAATTTAACTCCTGTGTTGGTTAGTTTTATGCCATCTTGACCCAAAAACTAGAGTCATTAAGAAAGGGGGGTCCTCCACTGAGAAAATGCTTCTGTTAAGACTGGCCAAGTAGGCAAGCCTGTGAGGCACTTTATTAGTTGGTGATTGATGTGGGAGGGACCAGCCTATTATGGGTAGTGCCATCCCTGGGCAGACAGTCCCGAGTTATATATAAGCAATCAGACTGAGCAAGTCATGAAGGGCAAGCCTGTAAGCAGCACTCCTCCATGGCTTCTGCTTCAGTTCCTGACTCCAAGTTCCTACCTTGATTTCTCCCTCTGACTTACCCTCATGATGGACTACAACTGTAAAATGAAATAAACTCTTTCCCCACTACCAAGTTGGCTTTTTCTTTGTCATAGTCTTTATCACAGCAATAGAAACCCTAACTAAGACACCTATGATACCTAAGGCTTAGAGACTATCAAGAAAGAGTGATCTGAAAGATTATAAGAGCCAGAGGACCAGGAGGTCCGCTGTGAGAGGGGATCTTCTAGTTTTGACAAGGATGCTATGCCCATGAAATCTTGCACAAACAATATGCTTGCATAAACATGACTTGCATAATGACTGCATCCGTTGACATGACTACAGAAATGGGGAAAAAATTTCACAAGGCCCCAGTCCTAGATGAAGAAATACAGGTAGTCAATGGCTGCTGAGGGAGAAAGAAACAGTTTTCTCCAGAAACAAGCCTCTTAATAGGTTATCCAATCCAAAGTGGTCACCAACGCTAAATGGATTCAGTAGTGTGTGCGTATGCGTGTGTGTGTGTGTGTGTGTGTGTGTGTGTGTGTGTGTGTGTGTGTATGTGTGTGTGTGTATGTGTGTGTGTGTATGTGTGTGTGTGAGAGAGAGACAGAGAGAGACAGAGAGAGACAGAGACAGAGAATGTGTGTTTATTGAATTCACCCTACACAAGTTGCCGTAAATTGCCAAATAAAAGGCTATGTGGCAGGAGGGAGACACTGCCCTTCATGCTGTTGGTCAGAGGTGTTTTAGAGGCCCCCAAGATAATACAGGATACTGCCATCATTCTTGATTGTCCACCTTTACTTGATGACAGGACCCTATTGCTGAAGACACCCCACACATCAGTCACAAGACATGGGGAAATCAGGTCAGTACTGACCCGGAGGTTTCTCCCCTGCTGACTAGTTCTCACACTACTGGAAGGTACTGTGCAGGTTACTGGGTGTGAAGGAGTTATCAATAGTCTTACCCAGTTGTGAGGCCTGTGAACTGCAATGCAATAATGACCAGTGTGGCAAGATATGACCATTGATACCACAGTGGCATGAATGCTATGGAAGAAATAACCACTCTCTGACTGGATCTGAGGTCCAGGTCAAGAGGGGAAACACATGTCTGGTACTGCAAGCCTGCCCAGGAATCCATGGTTGGGGAGCTTACAGTTCCCAGGGGTGGCCCTACTACAAGTATTTTGCCAAATGGACATAACATCAAACTGCCCTCTGAGAATTTATTTTATTTTATGCATGTTAGTTTTGCCTGCATGTATCTATGTGTACCACATGCTTGCCTGGTGTTGTGAAGAAGGGGTCAAATTCTTTGGAACTGGAATTACAGACAGTTCTTAGCTGCCATATGGCTGCTCCAACTGCCCTCTGAATTCATATCTCTCTGCCCATAGATTTGTGCAACTCTCAGACCTCATCAGAGTAGTTCCTTTGTGCGGTGGACAGTTACTGACACAGAAATTCACAACTGGTCAAAGTGCAAAGAATGAGTATCAGTGGAATGTTCAGTCATGACTGTGAGATCTATATCACGACCCTCCCCAAAGACTCAGGGGCTATCTCAGAAGAGGGGGTAAAAAGATATGAGCCAATGGATGGGAAGGATTGGAGCAAAGCAGTGTCTGAATATGGCAGGACCACTGCTCTCAAGAACTCAGCTCCAATTGCCCAAACAAGATCTCTACCACATCAAGGCAGTCAACAGTCTAACCTGGAGTGGGAGTGAGGTTCATGAGCTCTCACTCTTGAAGACTGTTGAAGAAGTCAACGGCTTCTGGAGAGCAGTCAATATTTTTACTTCTTTAAGGGTGTGGCTCCTGATAAGCTGACCATGCTCCAGTGGGCGGCCCCATACCCAGAAGTATATGGACAGCACATATTAGAGTTCATGGGTTATTAAATTAAAAAAAAAAATAGGACACAGAGCTGAAGGGTAAGGAAGTGTGGGAGGGATCTGGGAGGAGACAGAAGAGTTGGGTGAATTTGATCAACAACAATCTCAAGTAATTAATAAAATTATAATTTAACTAATATAATTTTAGTTTAACACTATAGACACTCACCCTTTCTGCTTCCTTCAAACTTCATGGTTTAAGCACTGACTCTTTTAGGAAAAAGAAGTTGGGAGGGGGACTCACAGAAGTGGTCTCTTACTCCTTTCTGTATTTATTTCCAACATGTAAGTTCACTTTTATCTCCCACCTCCCAAGAAGGCTTCTGAGTTAACTCTGAGAACCAGAAATGGCTTCAGTGGATGACTTTCCTAAATGCCTAAGCTGGAGTGGAGAAAGTAGTGGGGCGTCCTCCCTCCTGCGTCTGTACGAATAGACCCAACCCCAGAGTAACGTTAACATGGTATAAGGTCAAATGTAGCCCTCACTTTTATAATCCATTTGATTCTGAAGTCAGGTGATTCTGTAGCTAAGTGAAGGATGGGTAATCAAAGTCTCAACAACTATAGTAATTATTTCCCACCACCCAGGGGGAAGCACAATAATTAGGCATCTGTGTGACCTAGAGTTTCTGTTCTAATATTTTTTCTTTCTATGATGTTCTCTCTTTAATTATTATTTCTTTGACAGTTGAAAAAGTTGCCCCTACATCCTAAAGCAGATATCATTAGGGAAACCTTTTGACACAAATGCCTCACTTCTGCTCACCATAGCCCATGATGATGAGAGCAGACACTAACTACCCAGGGAAGACATCTACATAGATGTCTGTTACTCTAGAGCTGCTACAATGTTTGCGGCTGAATCTTCCATGCTCTCTAAATATGTGGCCCAATCTCAGGCACTTGAGCTCTGACCCAGTTAGTACATTAATGAGAAATAGAGACTCCATTCAAGTGATCTTATCAGGGCAGTTTGTAACATGAAAGCTTAGCAGATTTTTGCCCTACTCCAGACTGTGAAACTTGAAGAGCACCATGTGAAGAACCTCTTGGGCTCCTCTGTCTCCTGCTAGAAGGAAATTGCTTTCCTTTCTTACTTTGGTGCTTATCACTGTGGTACCTCTTGCTTTTCTCTTGCCTTTGGCGCTGGGATGACTATGGAGCAGAATGTCATCACAGGGGTCCATACTCTATAGAACAGAAATGCTAAGGAGCCAAGTCCTCTGTTAGCTGGGAGCACACTGTGAGGATTATACCTACTGCTTTGCATGTGGTAGCTGGGGCTTGGCACAATTGTCCGCCTGGCTTCTTTCCCTCAGCTGTTTTGATCAGTGGAAAATGCATGAACAGAGAGCTAGCTCTGCCTCTGTCCCTGCACCATTGGGACCGGGGGGTGGGGGGTGGGTATTTTTTATGTGGCCAATAGTCTTAGACTAAAACTAGTTCCTTTTCTTTGCAGTCACTAATGTTATTTCTTCTCAAGCCAGGTACATACATTTACTGGAGGAGGAATCCTGGTGAGGGGCCCATTTTACTGTTAGTTCTTTCTCCCACCAACTACAACATCAGATAGGTTCAGAAAACTAGCCAGATTGGTTTGGAGTGAAACTATGTCTTGTGGTTTACTCATTCTAACCAAACCAGGAAAGAAAGGGGTGGGTATTTCCTAGACTTGGGGCATCCCAAGCCAAAGGTACTGAATTTTCAGGACTTAGAGTCTGTCAGTTGTAGCACTGAACGTTGCAGACATCCAGATTGCCAAGCGTACTCCAGAGTTTCTGAGTAACCAGTTCTGGGGTGGAATCTGGGAATTTGTGTTTCCAGTAAGTATCCAACTGATACTGACACCGGTAGCCACATAAACTTAATCTGAGCATAGCCGATGTAGTGAGACATAAATTTCAGAGTAATGAGATTTTCATAGTTTTATTGTAATCATGAAACCCTGACGTAGGGGACTAGAAAGATGGTTCAGTAATTAGTAACACTTATTGTTCTTTCTAAGGACCTGGTTCAGTTCCCAGCACCTACATCAGGTGGCTCACAACTGCCTGTAACTCAGTTCCAGGGCTCTGATGCCCTCTGCAGGCCTCCATGGGCACCTGCAGGCATGTGATACATAAACTTATGCAGGCAAACACACATAAATTAAAATAAATAAATATACATTTTAAAAACCTCTGACTGGGCTATCAATAAAAACAACAACAACAAAATGTCCACCTTTAAAATTAGCTTTTTCTTTCCACCAGGAAGGATTCAAATTATCCAACCAAAACCTGCTTCCTCTCCTTTCCCCTCTGCTCCGAAGTCACCACTCTCATATGTCCACTCAGTCTTTGCTCAGGCTCAGACCTCTGTCCTTTCATGGGCAGGCTGTAAGTGCCCCCTTGGGAAATTGTCACCGTGGTAGAAAGTCCTACCAAGCGGTATCTCCTTTGGAATAAAAAAGGCTTTCTTATTTATTTCTGGAAGAGTGATGCCACCTTTACCAGGCAGGCTGCTACAGGAGGGAAACTCATCTCTACAGTTATTCTCGCCTCACCTTTCTGGACCACTTCTTCCCTCCATTCTTATCTCCCACACATGGGAAAGCTGACCGACGGACTTCTTTATCTAGATCTCTTCGATGTTTTCACTGTCTTTTGGTTTCAGTCACTTGATTGCCCCACTCGGATACTATGGTGCCGGGAAAGGAGAAGCTCTTTTGTGAGCTTCCAGCAAGCTGGCCTTTAAATTGATGGCAGCTGAGTTCTCCGCCAAGGCTCCGAGAAAGCTGCTCCTGAGCACTACAGCTAAAGGACCATTCCAGATCTACTGAATCTCCCTCCCACTGCCTCCAAAGACCTATGGTTACCATGCTAACACTGTTGTTAGCCTCCTACCCAAAACTTTCCCCAATGGCCAGACTGAGACCTATCAGCATCAGAACCCTGAGCAGGATGGCTCCATCAGGAGGAAGCATACCTGGGAACCAGTCATTTAAGGCTCCAAGTTTTACAATGTTGACATCTACAGAAATAAGGTGAGCAAAGCAGAGAAAGCCTTTACCTCATTTTGCTGGGAGACAGCTCCTTAGTACTTCGATTCAGGCCAAGAGGCTCTTCCAACTTCAGTGAGGTTCTAGGGATTCTCAGATAAGCAAGGTATTTATACACATGAGGATTACTAGGCAGTTTCCTACACCCCTCGTGGCCTAAGTGAAACTGGCCAGGTTCCAGCTTAGTGAAAACGAAACTTAAGGAGGGTTGTCTCTGCTTTGATAATAAAAACATGCTTGATTTAGGAAGCTAACAAGATTTTTGTAAGAAGCCACGTTCATGTTGGGCTCCATGTAGACTTTGTGTCAGGACATAACTGATGTTTTACACCCAGTGTTGGAGCAAAAAGAGCAGAGGTAAGGCTGAATATTTTTATGGAACATGCCAGACTGTTTGTTACTACCACATACACCCAAAGAGGCATTTCAGAGTCCATGGTTTATGAATGATGGAATGCTGGAGATTGCAGATGGTTGATTTTTCTGTGTGTGTGTGTATGTGTGTGTGTGTGTATTTAAGATATTGGTCTGAAAACAACAAAGCCCATGTCATTTATACCCATGGAATTCCTACCCCTGTCCTCTTAGACTACAGACATGACCTTATCAGGGGTCCAAACAACCTTATTTGAATTGGTCAGTAGAACATGCGCTTAGTAAGTAGTAAGGTGTATAGTAACCAGACTGTGATGGGCAGCTGGAGTCCAGATTATCCAGGGAAGGTGGATGTTAGCAACTAATTCTAAATCCACACAGTTCTTTTGAGTTATCCTCATGGTTTTTAAACTGTTCCACTGTGTCCTGTGAGAGCCAAAGTTACATTTTGAGTTTTAATTACTATGCCTTAGAGATCCATGTAACAAAAGTGTCTGTGATCTACAAGTCCCTTGCCCAAGGACAGATAGTTCCTGAAATATGGAGACTATTTTTTATGGGAGATAACAAGGCACATGTTTTCACTCCCCTAAAAAAGTTTGCTTGACCTATCTGCACCAGATGTGCTTGATGACATGCTAGAAATATGTCAGAATGTATGCTTGCTCCTGATTGGATGTTGCTGGGGATATGCCAGGATATATGCTTGCTTCTGATTGGACCTGATGGGAAATGCAATGAATTTCTGATGGGAAATGTAATGAGTTATGAGTTTTCCTTCTTAAGCCGCTGCAAACTGTGACTTGGGGCCATTTCCTGGGAACCTGGGTCTGGACCAGGCTAGAACCCATCCACCTGATCAGTATTTAATTAAAGCTTAGTTCAAATTTGGCTTTAAACTGTGGTAGTGGTCTTATTCTCAATCAGTGGGATTAACAGTCCCCTGCTATGGAGTCACAACCCCCCACACACACACACACACAGAGTGTCCATCAAACACAACTTACTTGTTTAATCAAAATTTCCTGAGACCAAGGCTGGTGTAATTATCCACCCAACTAATAGAGGAAGAGGAAATGTTGAAAAGCTGTGGTTCTGAAGCTCTCTTGTGCGGTGTTCCTGAGCCGTCTGGTTACTTTCTGTATCTTGCTTTAGTAGGCAACAGCACAGTCAGATAAGCAAAGGGGCAAGGACCAAGAGCAGTTTACAGCTGTGTGTTTCAAGATAAGGTTATTGACTTCCATGTGGTCTACAGTAAACTGCTGTGCACCAATGTGCAGATGCTTCATTGGCCTGGACCTTTAGCTAGACTGTGTTCTCCAGGCTCTCTAGTAGTAAGGTATGGTCATGAACCCGAGTTTGGATCAGTTGGAGACATCTTTTCCTAAGGACTTCCTCTTTACTCCCCAGCTGACACATTTTCCTGTATGCACACCTGACTGAGCAGAGGCAAAGGACCACCTGGAGACACTGGACCCAGGGTCATTACTGAACTTTGCTGCTAATTTAATATGTCATTTTGGCTTCTTTGGTTGACATTTCTAAGCCAGATTTACTCTCCTGTTAATCCGAATAGTAATAGGACTTTCCTTATGAGGTTATGATGAGATCCAGAGGGATTCAGTGCCAGCTGATTAAGAATGTTCAGTAACTGTGAGAATTGTTTTCACCTTAGGACCAGTCTCCCCATCAGTTCAATCTGTGCTGAGCATCAGGTAAAAGCCTTCCTAACTGCAATTGCAGCCCTCTCCCCGCCTCATCAGACATTGAGAAGAGTACCTCAGGTGACATCCCTGCAGATGCTAAACTTCGGTTCTGAGCTTGAAGCTGAGGCAGTGTAGACATTTCCACTTTCTGGCTCATTTAAAAGTCCTAGACACAAGCGACCCTGCATAAGCCCCAGGTTTCAAACAGCCAACTCATGCAATGAGCACAGGACCCGGTCCCACTGCCTGGATGCCTCCCAAACAGATCAAGCCAATCGACTATCTCACCCATTCAGAGGGCCTGATCCAGTTGAGGGCCTCTCAGCCATTGGTTCATAGTTCATATGTTTCCATTTGTTTGGCTATTTGTCCCTGTGCTTTATTCAACCTTGGTCTCAACAATTCTCGCTCATATAAACCCTCCTCTTTCTCGCTAATTGGACTCCCAGAGCTCCACCCGGGGCCTGGCCATGGTCTCTGCATCCAGATCCCTCAGTAGTTGGATGGGGTTTCTAGCACGACAATTAGGGTGTTTGGCCATCCCATCACCAGAGTAGGTCAGTTCGGGCTGTATCTCGACCATTGCCAACAGTCTGTTGTGGGGATATCTTTGTGGATTTCTGTGGGCCTCTCTAGCACTTTGCTTCTTCCTATTCTCATGTGGTCTTCATTTACCATGGTCTCCTATTCCATGTTCTCCCTCTCTGTTGTTGATCCAGCTGGGATCTCCCGCTCCCCCAAGCTCTCTTTCCCTCGACCCTTGCCCTTCACTACCCCCACTCATGTACAGGCTGTTCATGTAGATCTCTTCCATTTCTCCGTCACTGGGCAATCCCCGTGTCTTTCTTGGGGTCCTGTTTTCCAGGTAGCCTCCCTGGTGATGTGAGTAGCAGTCCAGTCATCCTTGTTCCACATCTAGTGTCCTCCTATGAGTGAGTACATACCATGTTTGTCTTTCTTAGTCTGGGTTACCTCACTTAGGATGATTTTTTCTAGATCCATCCATTTGCCTGCAAACCTCATGATGTCATTGTTTTTCTCTGCTGAGTAGTATTCCATTGTGTATATGTACCACATTTTGTTTATCCATTCTTCAGTTGAAGGGCATCTAGATGGTTTCCATGTTCTGGCTATTACAAACAATGCTCACAGCCACCTTTTTAACATGTCTCCATCTGGACAGGCCAGATCTACCTCAGATAAATGTCAACTCCAAAAAATAAAATAATTATGATTCTTTTCTCTCTAAGCTTTTTCTATGTCACCAGTATCTTGTCAGACAAAAGGTTCCCAGCCACACCACGAAGGATGGACAGCTGCAGAACAAGGGATATCAGAACTTCATCCCAGGACTCCCACCATCAACCCAGGACTTCAGAAGCTACCCTTCCCATTTCCCCAAGAGCCAACCGACGCCCACCATTCAGCTGGAAGCAGTCTTTGAGAGAAACGACACCCCATATCCACTCATCTGCCATTTTTTTTCTTTTTTAAAAAAAACAAGAGTCCAGGATGATACGAATTCACAACACACCCCCATGGTTGGGCATAGTTGCCCATGCCCGGCGGACCTAGTCATTTCCATTTAGCCATTTCTGGGTCAAAATGTCTCGCATGACCAGGACCCTGTGGCTTTGTGTGGTTGCGTAAAGCGCACAGCGCAACCATGTGATCTACATGCATGCGTGGAATAGCCACATGGGCCTGTGTGCGCAGGCACAGCCCAGCCTTCATAAGCCTGCGCCATGATTCCCAGCTCCATCTTTACTCATGTATCTTTACACAGGCCTGTGCACCTCTGTCTCTTTACCTTATCTTAATAAAACTCTTGTTAGTGGATTCTGTTGTTTTGTGACATTTCCTCGCAGGGTAAGAGCGCTGCAAATAACCAACACATGATTGAAACTACAGCAAGTTGAGGTGTGCCCTCCATAGCTGTGCAAGGAACAAGCATGGGTGACTCAATACACACACATACACACACACACACACACACACACACACACACACACACACACACACCCCTCTGCTGCGCCACAGCCAAATCTGGACAATTTTAAGTTACATTTTCAGGGCCCTACCCATTCTCAAAACACAAGATAAGTCACATAGCTTCTCTTAGGATAGTAATATCACATTGACCCATACACGCAGCTCTAAGTTTGTGAGGGGTCTCAGACATTAAACCATTGGCTGAAGTCTGTGTGGTCAGGTGACATGAAGAAAGGGAGCCACTACAAGACTATGTCTTGATGTAAACAGCCTGGCCTTGTTTAGCAGTTAACAACACTGGGGATTAATCTTTGTGTATTTTCTGTAGGGGTAGATTAATCTGTTTTGGACGTAGATTAATCTGTTTTGGACTTGTTCTAAGGTCTTCACAAAATGAGTTAAAGGCTGTCATGGATACAGAACACTGTTACTTTCCTGTGTCAGTAAAGAAGAATACTGTGGTAATATTTCTGTTCATCAGAAGTATACAGCTTAAACAGATCCACAGCTAAATGTGTGCCCATAGATGTAAAATACACTACCAAAAGGCTGTAGAAAGCACCCTACAGCTGTTATTATTAGAGGGGACTCCCCATCAGGGAGTTAAACGTCTGGTGGGTCGACTTGTCAAACACTAGTTGTCACCTGTCATATACTGCCATGGACCTGAGCAAATGTGTCATGACATATTGTGAAGGTCACAGTATAACTCTCTGGATTTAATTCTCTCCTCCACCAAGGATTCTGGTGACTGATCCCAGGAGGCAGGCTTTATAAAAAGCATTTAAACTCTGTGACACAAACTTAGCCACCTCACAGACACATACCTCCGGGTTCTTCATAATTAAACTTCATTGGGAAAGTAGCCAAGGAGCCTCCAACTCCTGTTGGTGACAGCTGATTGAGGTTTAGGGATAAAACTCTCTGGTCAAGGAAACTTTCATGAGAGTTTATCATTATATCAAGGAGATGGAGTTAGATATTTAAGTCCTTTTCAATGATTTTTATATTTGGAGGAGTGAAGAAAGAGCTATATTTGGGGACACAGCAATGAATGGCCAGGCTAAGCAACCATTCAATAGGGCTGTGAAAGTAGGTTACCAAGGAACCAAGACAATAGACCAAGGGACTTGACCTCGGCCTGGACCAATCTGAGCCCCACCTTCTGCACTTTCCTACACTGGTCTCACCTTTAGGATAGGATAGCATCAAGGCTGTGAATACAGCATACTCTAGAGATTCTATGCTTGACTCTTGCTTATGTGGCTGTGACTGCTAGCAAGAGCCCTTTAAAAAGAGACACCTCAGGAGCAGGTAACAGAAAGCAAGACTCCATGACTGTAGGCTCTGGGAAATTGGCCTAGCTAATGAAGGCTTAACTCCTAAAGCCTCAGGGAGACTGAGAAGCTCTACAGAGGGAAGGGGACTTGAATAATCACACCTGCAGTAGTTCCTAAGGACAGCCACACAGCAAACCAGCTGGGATGTACCCCTTCCAGACTGCATAAGAACTCACCTGCAGATGGACTTCTCCATCCCCAAACTTCCTCTTTGCCATGCCATCAAATCCATGAGTGTGGTTCAGTTCCAAGGAGACAGTGCAGAACTGCAGTTCTTTTGACTGAGGAACAATGGTGCTTGTGGAGATGCCAGGCTGGGTCTATACGTCCACATCACCTCCATCAACCCCTGCCTAACATCATGTCCTGGTGCCAGGGATCTCTCTCTGGACAGCTGGATGGAACTGACATGTCAGTCTGTTCCAGAGCCTTCTCTCCATTGGTTCAGAGGAGAGAGCAGAAAGAAGGCCAATCCCTGTTTGCTCTCAGTTTCCCCAAGGAGAAATCTGCAGACTCTAGTTTCACTTTCCAGTTTCAGTTTCCCTGAGGAGAACCTGCAGGCATTAGTTTCACTTTCTGTTTCAGGTTCCTACTGTGACTATAAAAGCACACACACACACACCACAGCTCACAGAGCTGTCTCCCAGCCCTTCCCTGAGAGTCCAGTTGGTGTGCAAGTCCACAAGACAGCAGAGAGCAAGGCAGGATTCTGAGGAGCCTGTCCTGGTGAGAACCCAGAGAACTGCTGCCACCTTCACAGCAACCATGGGGTAAGGATTTCCCTGCTCTGCAGTTTGAGTGAACCCAGGACACAGACATTTGCTTGTGACCAGGTGTGACTGAGTCTGCTTCTGTTCCTTTGTTCTGTCTTCTGCCTTCTCTTTCTACTACTGGAAAGGGAAGAAGGATGCTGATTGTCCTGAGTGTCCAGGGACTTTGTGTAATGGGAGTGCTGTTGGCATGGGGCTGAATGGGGGACAGCAAGCTGGCTTTAGTTTTGAAGGCTGTCTCACACATCTAGTTGGAAACACCTGGGAAGATGTTAGCATGCTGATCTCACAGAGACAGTTACCAAGGAGAACTTCCGGAATGGACAAGGTAACCACTTTACACACCACTCAAACTCTAAAAGAGAAGAGACTGCTCCGAGTGTCCTCCTTCCCATCCCCTGACCCCACTCCCTCATTGTCCTTGGGATGTACCCAGCAGACCTCCAAAGGACCTCTTGAGATGAAGTTCAAAGTTTCTGGGCCAGGTGGTTTGTTACCCATCCCCAGCTGATTTAACCAATGGACATCACACTTTTATTTCAACCACCCATGATTAAGAAACAAAAATACAGACATACATGTCCTTCTGACAAGTGGTATTTAAGTTTCCCGCCCTCCCGCAATAAACTCAATATACATGGTCACATATTTATTTGCAACTATGTTACTTATAACATATATATGCAATGCATATGCAATATATATATATATATATATATATTCAAGAAATACTAGACGTCCAGTGAAGTCTTATTTATGTAAATGGCCCCGGTTTTTTATATTTGAAATTGCTGTTCATATTGAAAGTGCCAGTCAGTGGAGGTGTTTGCGCTGACTCTTTTCTACAGTGAGCATCTCTTGACTTGGGGGATTATTCTTCTGTCTTCTACATAGGACCATCTATCGTACGTGAATATGGAGGAGGCTGAGAGCTGTTGGGGAATGATGAAATAGAATACAGAGTTCACACTGGTAGAAAAATATGGAGCCAGAGTAAGTAAAGGGAGAAGGCTGTAGGACCTGTCAGGTGACAGTCATGGTCATAGGGTAAGTGACCAAGCTCTGCCTGGGTCTATAGTTCCTATCATTCTAGCAGGTGCCTAGGGCTATGGTTTGCAAATGACTGCCTACAGTGTGAGAAAGGCTGAAGACTTCTGACTGCACTGGGCATCCTGAGCATCAACAGGGCTTTGGGATCCTGGCTGCTCTCTCTCCAGGTTGCCAACACAAATGACTGTTGCCTCTGTGCTGCTCAGCTTTCCTGCTTCAAGGACTTATGCACAAGTTCATGTGCCTCACCCTCAGGGCACAGGTCCCCAGCAGGATCCTTGTGAGCCTCCCAACTAGGCAGATCTTCCTGGACAGCTGGTGTTCAGATTTTAGGTGATTTTAGCTGCCCTGCCTTTATTTCCCATAAGGTGTGGGCACAATCTCTAATTCAATCTGCACTGCTGTAGTCAGGGAAAGCAAAGCAGGATTGAATCTGATACCCCAGGTCATGATTTATCTGCCTACAGAAATCTGTCCATCATTTGTAAGTGCTCTGTAAAAGAAGAAATAACCATGCATTTGGTTATTTTGGAGATAGACAGAGAGAAACAGGCAGAGACAGAGACTGAGAGGACAGAAACTTCTTCTGCCTTTGTCTCTTTCTAGCCTGGCTCATCAAATATTACAGGTAAAGATATGAGTTCAGGCACAATTACTAAACATTCCCTGGGGCACTTTTGAAATATCCAAATATTTGAATCCAACATCAATGAACTGGACCGGGGCACATGATTAGCAACAGAGAAAGAGACATTTCATTACAAAACAGCACTCTGGAAAATTAGAATTGAGAGCAGAGGGATAAGCCCAAAGAGCACTGGGTCATGAGACTCATGACCATTTACATGGCATGAACAAAGAGCCCTGTCTCTTCTCCAGGTTGGTACATCGAGGGCATTTTGAGCATCCTCTGTCCATTACTTGAAGCCTATGGAAGGAAGGGCTGCAGGAGTTTCTCTGCAAACTGGCTTCCTTCCTGGTCATGCTGCTGCTCTGTCTGTGGTCCCCAATCTCAAGTCACTCTCCACAAGATCTGAAATACCATAAGAAAGGAGGGATTCAGCGTCACAATTGCTTCCCTAGGGTGCTTAAAATGGTGCTGGACAAGTAGCTGAGTGGGTCCAGGGCTTGCCAAGCAAGCATGAGGATTGCAATCTCAGTGTTGCTGCTGAGAGAAGGGAGGGAACCACTTGGCTTTCCTCTCTCAAAACACAAGCAAGTGGAGACCAGTGCCTGACTCTGTCCTCTGACCTTCATAAGCCTGCCTCCATATGACATTAGCACCCCTCCCCCGCACCCCACAATTTAAATACCATGTGAAAAGGAGGAGTGTGCAGACAAGAAGCTTAGAAAAAGTCCCTAGAAGAAATTATTTCCTGATCATGATGACTGCTTTGAAAATTTGGTTTTGCTCCTCCTTAATTTTCGTTAAAGTGTCCTTCCACATGATTTTTAATTTTTGAGATTAGAATCTAATTTACATTTCTCCCTACTCTTCCCTTTCCTTTCCTCTTTCAAACCCCTTTCTGCTCTGCTTCAAATCCATTGTTATTGAATGCGCATATATACACATATATGTGTGTGTGTGTCTGTGTTGGTACGTACACATATATTTCTAAATATAACCTGTCCAGTCCTTATAATGTTTCTCGTATGCATGCTATCAGGGTTGTACACCTGGCACTGGACAACCAATGGCTGTGTTCTTTCCCTGGGGAACACCACCTCCCTACCTCCCTACTAACCAATGAATTGGTTGTTCATTGTTCTTGTATAGTTGAGGTTTCGTGGTCTTTTCCCTATCTGGTTTGGCATGTTTCCTCCTCTGGATATCATCCTTGGTCAGCTCACATTTGGTCACTCATATTGGTGAAGTTGTCAAAAGAGTTGGAGATGAATTCTGTCTCTGGTCTTCCATAGAGAAATGGCATTTAAAACTAATCAAAGGATTGTAAGATTCCCCCAATGGAAGGAACAACTATCCCTCTATCCCCTTAACAAGATATGTACTTCTTTAACCCAAAGCCCCTGTTTCAAAGTAGTCATCTCCATTTTCTCACATCTAAGGCTCCCTACTTTTGCTGAGAAATTGTCACTTTTTCTTTTTTTTTTTTCTACCTCTCTTTTTCAGAAGAAGCCCATGAGAATGCCTTGACGCACGGCTAATATTTTTTTCTGAAAATACTCTAACGTCCAAAGAGACAGAACTTTTGCCAGGCTTGAAACCGAGGCAATAATCTGCCCTGAGAGCATTTAAGGCTATGTATCCATCAGACAAATGACAGGGACAGACTGCTCAAGCACACACCACAGAGAGAACACAGACCAAAACCTCTGGGAAGACTGTAACACAGGGAGATAAGTGGGGAATTCAAAGCAGGGCTTGGTCTTGTCTGAAGGACTCCAGGGAGTAGGCTCTGTTTTCATCCCTTGATGTGACATCAGTGCACTGACACTCTGGGCAGTCTCTCTGTCTCTCTGTCTCTGTCTCTCTCTCTCTCTCTGTGTCTCCCCCCCCCACCCCGCCCACACACACTCTGATTCTCAGAATCCTTCCGCAGCTGATTACAGGATTATCTCTAACTTAGAAAGCATAGCTTTCTGTCTGTTTTGTGCCAAACCGCGGTCTCCTAAACAGATCCTAAGATTTAAACCTTGTGTGCTACATTTTCTTGTGGTTACTTTTTCCAACTTAAAATGTAACTGCACTATCCTAGTGATTTCCTCCTACTCTATTCTTACATCCAGTCATATAAAAGACTTAAAATCTGCCCCAAACCACCTGCTTTCCTCAGATGCCCAACTCAGAGATGCTAAATCACTAAGTCAAGATCATTTGGCTATACTCATGTCCAAACTGTTTCCCTTTCCTAATTAGCCTCAAGAATAGTACTTATACACCCATAAAGGTAGAGGAATGTGATTAAAGTTAGCTGCAGACACAAGGGCAGGCTCTTCTGCTACAGAAGAGGAAGAAAACCAGAGTTCTCAGAGTCCTTGGCACGGACAGGAAAGACTGCATGAAGGTGGAGTGGGAAAGTGGCCCTCTGCAAGTCAGGAAGAAACCACTGCTCAGTGAGATGTTATACAGGCAGGCTATAAGATCTGACATTTGTAAATTGCTAAGTTACAGATAAACAGAGATGTGTTGTGCCAGGGTCTGGGTCCATAGGATGTTCCTATGGCAGCCTAGGCAGAAGGGCTCAGCCATGTGTTCAGTGTTTTGTCTGTGGGGTCTTTTAGTGCCTCTCTCTTCCATGGTTTGGATGTCCTTTCTCTCTTTCAGGGCTATTCATTCTAGCACCACAGTGTATTGATTATTTTAGGTTATAGTTTTTGTGCCCAGATCTCGACCCCCAGAGAGACCACCAAAGACGAGTTTACCAGAATGCAAAAGAAAGGCTTTATTGGGAAGCAATACAGGCCTAGTCAGGGACCCCATCAAGCCTTCCAACACAGTGGAGGCTGGAGAGCTGCCCACCCCTCTGCAAGCTCAGTTTTTAAAGGACAAGATTCAAAGCTGCTTGCTCTGGAGTACCTACCCAAAACCTGTGTGATTACACGTAACATCTTGTTCTCCAAAGTAACAGAAAAGTAGGAAATTCTTATGGAATTTATGCTATATCCATGGATTTTATATTGATAGCCTCACTAATCTCCCGAAAGATGAGGAGTGGGAAATACTAATTTCATTCCCATTTCAGAGATGGGTACAGTGTGATAGTGAGGCATGAAGTGATAGACACTTGCAAGTGCTACTACTTTCTGCAGAGATGAGAAAATGCATTGAGGTTGTATAGGAATCTTTAAAATGCACGGATTCCTTGTAACTGTTGGAGAGGAGTTTAAATGGAGGCTTTTCTACCGCCTCCCTTTTCTCAAATTGTTATGCCCAGGTCTCGAGGACACCCAAAAGACCATCATGGAGACTGAATCAGAATTGTAAAAGCAAAGAGCCTTTATTATCTTCAAGCTGTGAGCTTGATCTCTCTGTCTGTCTGATGCATCAGTGAGTGCAGAGAGCCCAGGTCCCAGGCAGGGTGGGGATTTTATCATGGCAGAGGTTGGTGTGAGGCAATTTCAAGGTTCAGGACCCTGATGGGCTGACATTTGTCTGGGTTATAGGGGATGTTTGGAATGTCAGGTATTTCCTCTTAGATGCAGGCCCCACTGGGTGGCTTCAGCTCATGGCTCTTCCTTTGGTCTAGGTGTTTTCTGCCAGAAGCTGTGTCTGGGCCTCGAAGCCTGTCATGGCAGCTGTGTGGTCAAGCTGTTTTGTGGCACCCCACAAAGTACCCAGCAGCTGCTTCCCAAATTAGTACACAGAGGCTTATATTAATTATAAATGCTTGGCTGAGAGACCAGGCTTATTATAAATTAGTGCTTATATTTAAATTAACCCATTTCTTTTTAATCAATACATTGCCATGAGGCCCATGGCTTACCATTCCTTTAGCATTTTGCTTCTTGGGCAGCTGGCTCACAGATCTCCTGACCCTGCCCTCTTCTTTTCCTTATTTTGGTTTTTCTGCCTAACTTTGCCTGCCTTGCCATACGACAAAACTGCTTTATTATAAGCCAATGAGAGCAACACACATTCACAGTGTACAGAAGGATCATCTCATAGCAGAAGAGAGCTATGTTGAGTCTCTCTCTAGAAGTCCCCACCTGAATCACCCTAAGATATAAGGCCCAGAGAAGAGTCATGTCCCCAGTGTCCCAAGGTTGAGAGCATGTTCTTTGTTCTGAATCAGTCTATTGGAGAACATCATACCAGTTCCTTATCTGTGTCAGATGAGAGGGGCAGACCCTGCAATGACTTTTCCTCAGCAGTTAGTGTTGTGCCCATGGACAAGTCCTATTTGTAGCTAGAGTTTTTCTGCCTGGCCCACAGTCAGGACAAATCTCTCTCACCTGCCAGTCCCACAGCCATTCAGACCCGACCAAATAAACACAGAGACTTATACTGGTTACAAACTGTATGGCCGTGGCAGGCTTCTTGCTAACTGTTCTTACAGCTTAAATTAATCCATTTCTATTAATCTATACCTTGCCACGTGACTTGTGGCTTACCGGTACTTTACATCTTCCTTGTCCTGATGGCGGCTGGCAGTGTCTCCCTCACTCAGCTTCCTGTTCTCTCAATTCTCCTCTCTGTTAGTCCCGCCTATACTTCCTGCCTGGCCACTGCCAATCAGCGATTTATTCATTGACCAATCAGCAACACATTTGACATACAGACCATCCCACAGCACCTATTTATGTCAGCTCATGTGGCATGTACTTCTACACATAGTCCTCGAAGACATAAAAAAAGGGGGAATAGAATTTTAGAGTTCCAAACCTCAGATAAGGACACTGACATGTATGTTTATGTGCCTGTACCTGTGTGGCAATATTCAGTCTTAACTGAAAAGATTAGCTTACAACCTAAGATTGTAAGTACAAGTACAAAGAGTCTCTGGCAGTTCCAATAAATGGAGTTGAGGAGTTGATGTAAAAAACATCAAGAAATTCTAAAGGAACAAGAAGTCAGACTTAAAAGAAATAAGCAAGAATGTTGTAAAAGTGCTTTGAATGGAGTCAATGTCACTTGCTGGCCATTTCTCACTTAACAAATCACCTGCTTCCTTCACACAGAGAGAATGCTGGCAGTGATCAGGTCAAGGAGAATCTGATTGACCTGAGATGTCACTTCACATGGGAGCTGCTGTTGGAAGACATTGACATACCTGATTTGGAAATGAGGATCTCTGAGGACCTTGAGTTCCTAGACGTCAAGGATACAGTGGGAATCCTCAACCTCCAGGCCTATGTGAGACACCTGAAAGGCCAGCATGAGGAAGCCATGCACAGCTTGAAAGAAGCAGAAGCCTTCATCCAGGGAGAACAGTTGGGCAAGAGAAGCCTGGTTACGTGGGGCAACTGTGCCTGGGTGCATTACCACATGGGCAGCTTGGCAGAAGCCCAGACCTACCTGGACAAGGTGGAGAACACATGCAAGGAATTGGGCAGTCCCTACCGCTATAGTATGGAGTGTCCTGAGATGGACTGTGAACAAGGCTGGGCCTTGCTGAAGTGTGGAGGACAGAATTATAAACGAGCCATGGCCTGCTTTGCAAAGGCTCTGGAAGTGGAGCCTGAAAACCCTGAATATAACACTGGCTATGCTATTGTAGCCTATCGTCTAGAATGTGATCACAATAATACTTCTCTAGAACCCCTAAGGAAGGCTGTCAGGTTAAATCCAGAAGATCCATATATTAAAGTTTATCTCGCACTGAAACTTCAGGATGTCGGAGAAGCAGCTGAAGCAGAAACACACATTGAAGAAGCACTCAGTAGCACATCCTGCCAACACTATGTCTTTCGCTATACAGCCAAGTATTACCGAAGGAAAGGCTGCCTAGACAAGGCTCTCCATCTGCTACACAGGGCCTTGCAGGCGTCACCTGCCTCTGGCTACCTGCATTACCAACTAGGGCTCTGCTACAAGCAACAGATGATCCAACTGAAGACATCCAGAAATGACCAGGCCAGAAGGCAGGACAGTGTACAGAAATTGGCACAACAGGCCATTTGTGAATTTCAAGAGGCTGTGAAACTCAGGCCCAGGGTTGGGATGGCTTATGTTTGCATGGCTGAAGTACAGGCAGAAATTGGCCAATATGAAGAAGCAGAGGCAAATTTCCAGAAGGCGCTGAACATGAAGAATCTTGAGTGTCACATAGAGCAGGATATTCATTTCCGCTATGGTCGTTACCAACAATTTCATCAGAAATCAGTTGATAAGGCGATCACCCAGTACTTAAAAGGTTTGAAAATAGAAGAAAAGACCTTTGTCTGGAGGAAACTACTCACAGCTTTGGAGGAAGTGGCCACAAGACATGCTCGCCAGCATGTTCGACTTGTGGAGAGCACCAGCTTGCTTGGGTTAGTCCACAAACTGAACGGGGACAAGGAGGGTGCCCTGCAGTTCTATGAGAGGGCTCTGAGGCTCACTGGGGGAGTGAACCCTGAGTTTTGAATGCAGCTCACCTCTGAGAAGTGAATGTACTCATTACTGAGGGTTCCCGGCCTCCTTCCCAGTTTCTTTCTTCAACTTCATGGCTTGCTGGAATGCCAAGTAGCTCAGTGCATGTGCTGCTGCCACCATTTCTCACCCCTCATTGTCCTGTCCAGAAGAAACTTGCATCCCACTACATCTTCTCACTTACTGACCAGGACTGACCCCTGCTGATCTGCACTCCCTTGAGCCCTGGGAATCTAGGACATCTTTTCCTTATGTCTGTGTCTTGGGAATGAAAGTCTTCTATCCTCTGCCTGCCAGTGTCCTGGACAAAGAGGTCTTCTCCAGGAAGCTTTTACTTTAGGTCAGCAGATACTCTTAATAGAGTGCAATGTCAGAGAAAACCAAGTGAGCAAAGGGGAGAGTTTGTACCTGAGAGGTCTCCCCTTACTGCAGAATCATTCACGGCTAATAAGAGTCTTAAGTTTGGGGAAAGCCAAGCAGAGGAAACCTGCCGGAAACCTTGCAGACAGGACGATATAAGGAGATAGGTCCACTTTTTCGATGCTATTGATAGTGTGTTATATGTGATGTTTTCCCCTCAAATAAAATATATTCAGTAAAATTCCTTGAATCACAAAGTCTTCCCGAGTAATTTGTTGATAGAATGGAAAGGATATTCCCTTCAGTGTCCTTAAGAAGGCTTGGGATAGCAGAATCAACTAACAGAAGTCTAGAGACAGGCAGGAAAGAAAATTCTGCTTATAAACCCTGCAAGGGGTGTGTGAAAGGATGAGGCTATATTTCATTCTCCACATAGTGGTATAGTAAGGGTGACTGATGCTGCCTTGTTACCTGACAGCTGCGGTTTATCATTGTGAATTATGTTGCTAGAGATGGGTTTAGGGTTCATTCACCTGACACTTAGGAACATACAGCTGGTATTTTTAATAGATGTTTCTATTTTTGATAAGCCAAAAACATGTTTATTACATTCAGACAAAGTTAAAGTGTAGTGAAAACTCTCAGGAATCATAATACTGCTCCCTCATAGTCTCAGTCAATGCAGAGGAAGAGTAACTGATTGGAAAGGTAAGCACAGGGGAGAGAGAAAGATTGGGAGACAGCAAGAGGGCATGCAGTTTGATTCACAAGCCAGGGTCTGGGAACTTGGCAGACTCTTTTCTTCCAGGAGAGCATTTTCACACTTGCCCAAGGTAAGACATCTTTATAAGGTTTTTCAAGGGATGATATGTGGGTCAGACACTGGATGTTTCACTGTTGTCACTAAGTTTGGTCCCCTTCCCTTACCTCCATGAGAGTTGTAGTCTGGAGGGTCTAAACTAGAGAACATAAATGCTTAAAATTCTCCCCTTGATTAAAGTACCCTGTGGTTCCTAGGTCCCGGTCTCAGCAAGCCCTGCAAGCACCCATGTGCCCTGTGTCTGCTGACCCACACTCCCATGCTCAGGAGCACTTCCCCATCCTCTGCATCTCCTCTCTCCTTGCTCCTGCTGTTTAGCTGTCCTGTCAGCTCTTTGGGGTTTTCTTTGCTCTTCCTCAGCCCCTCTGAGTATAGTCTCCTGTTGTTATCCTAGTCTTCCCATTCACTCAGCTGCATGGACGAAACCACAGCAAGTGGAGGTGTGCCCTCCACAGCTGTGCAAGGAACAAGCATGGGTGACACAATACACACACACACACACACACACACACACACACACACACACACACACACACACACAGAGAGACAGAGAGAGACAGAGAGAGAGAGAGATACAGAGAGAGAGAGAGAGAGAGAGAGAGAGAGAGAGAGAGAGAGAGAGGAGAGCCCACAAAATAATTACATGTGAAAAACACTAAAAATAAAATTAAGGAAAATCACTGTGCATTATGTTTTTGAGCATCAAGCTACAACTAATAACGTCCCTATTATCAATTAAATGTAGATTGTGTGTACTTAGTTACCACTACTGCTCCAAATGTTCTATGGTGAACTGTAGGTCAAATGTAGGACAAATGTCTACAAACCTGACTTTCCGTGGACTGAAAATGAGAACTCCATAGCAAAGACGGAGAAGCAGGTAAGTGAATGTGGATCAGTGGCCAATTTTGTGCCCACACTTGTTGTGGCCTTAGCAGAAAAGCATCCTGGGATAATCCAAAGTCACTGCCATGCTTTCCTTCAACTATAATTACACCAAAGGCACAGCAATTTCTCCAGTGTGTGCTAATGTGACGGAAGTACCAGAACACTGATATCAAGCTGAGAGTGGAGTGGGCAGTGACCTCCAGCTATTGGATTTGTTCCTAAAGTGACAGGCAGACAGGTCACTAAGACCTACTCTGTGTAGGCTTAAGATAACAGATTTTTAAAGAACAGTGATGGCTTTGAACAAGTCATAGGTATTTTTTATGGAACACCTTCCCTAATGCTGCATATATGTACCATGTCAGGAGACATGTGTTAACATCTGTCTACACCCTACAGTCAATAGAGCATACATAATCACATTCTTTTCCCATGTTTTCTTGTGCATTAGGAAGACACTGGCCATCTTCTTCTCTAGAGAGTCACCAAGAACAATAGGTAAAATGTAAGAAGGATACTGCACCTGGGGCCCCTCACCATACCCCTGAAAGATGAACTGGAATCTCAGCTGATTCCCAGATCAATAGTCAAGCAATTTCAAATTGATAGAGGATGCCTAGGACCATTTTGACCCGTGTTCAAACACAGGTACACATCATAATCACCTGAGAATTCTGAATTGTTTCATTGTTTTTTTTCTCAGACAGCATATCTCTGTGAAGCAGTCCTGGCTGCAACTTACTCTATAGACCTGGCTGGACTCAAACTCACAGAGATCTGCCTGCCTCTGCCTTTTGAGTGCAGTGATCAAAGGCATGTGCCACCATCATCTACCTGATTGATTGTTTTAAACCTGATTTTAAATCTGATTCTGGGGTGTGTTCAGTTGGGCTATCCAAGAGCATGAGCAAAATTCATTTAGATGTTCTCTAATGATTCTAACATGCAGTGAAGATTTAAATCTGCTATCCTATTCCAATCACTCACTAATGAGCCAGGATTATTGCAGCTAGCAGAGGTGACATGGTCTTTCACAAAAGGTGAGTCTCATGCAGTTGCTTTGGATAACTGATAGCCTATACAGACATATCATTTTCTGAAGGTTTCTTTATATTTCTGTTGCCATTTGTCTCTTCTCTGTGCATTCGACAAACACACACACACACACACACACACACACACACACACACACACACACGTAATAAAAATACATAGTTGAAGGCTCATGCACCCACATACAGTTAGCTATTTCTTTCTTCTCTTTTTAACACTGTTTGGCAAGCATCATAAATGGTCCATTTATTACAGAGACAACGGGGGAAAAGTTGAAATATCGGCCTGAGCCTGAACCACACAGAACCAGCACCAATGTCACCTTATAGGAGTAGGGGAAGAATCCCTTTTGGTCCTCTGCTTGCCATGGACTGTATTGACTTGGAAAATGAAACACTCCAATATGTTTTCATGGAAGTATTGTGCTCAATCATGATTGGCTTTCACATACATGTGCACGGAGTGTTGTCTTTTACCCCAAACATGAGTCAATGATGTTTTAGAAGCTGACCTAGTTATTAGGAATGTTTCCCGACAAGCAGCATTCTACCCACTGTGGGATAATTCTGTGGAGCTGAAATGATAACAAGGATAATTAGTAGGAGAGTGTGAGCAGACAACACTCACTCTATGCAGTGAAGGATGGAAAAATGAAAACCTTCCTGTTCTTCTCTGTTTCACCTTTTTGAAGATACAGCACATAAACGCAAAAAATATTAGGTCCAGCCTATATTGTTTGCTCCAGGGTCTGCGGGCGAGTCTACCAACCAGCTGAGGATTGTAATCTGAGGAATAGTCAATGAATCTAAGCACACTGAGTTCTTTTGTCCATTCACTTTATTCTCCTATGGTGATTCTATCTACTCAGTTTCTTTTCTGCTCTCTTATCTCCTCTCGGTCCCTCCTGCTCTCGGTCCCTCCTGCTCTCAGTCCCTTCTGCTCTCGGTCCCTCCTGCTCTCAGTCCCTCCTGCTCTCGGTCCCTCCTGCTCTCAGTCCCTCCTGCTCTCAGTCCCTCCTGCTCTCAGTCCCTTCTGCTCTCAGTCCCTCCTGCTCTCAGTCCCTCCTGCTCTCGGTCCCTCCTGCCCTCAGTCCCTTCTGCTCTCAGTCCCTCCTGCTCTCAGTCCCTCCTGCTCTCAGTCCCTCCTGCTCTCAGTCCCTCCTGCTCTCAGTCCCTCCTGCTCTCAGTCCCTCCTGCTCTCAGTCCCTCCTGCTGTTCTCTCATCATTCTACCTAGTTCTTTCCATCTCCATCCTCATCTTTGTTCTTCTCCATCAATCCTCCTCTCCCAGTGCTCAATTAGGGAACTTGTGTGCTCAAACTATAATCTAGAAATGGCTAGATAAAATGTTAGGGGTCAATATGTCACAAGAAAGTCAACTGTCTTTGGCGCTGCTGTTCCCACTCGTCCTGGCTGCAGCTGCTTTCTGATAGGGAGGGGGACATATGTTAGGTGACTAAGGAACCTATGTCAGAGCTTGTAGTATTTGGTTAGTAAAAGCACTTGCACTCAGAGTAATTGCTGAGGAGAAAATCTAGGAATAGCACCTGGCTGAGGAGGAATACAAACCTAATTTGCACAAGAAAGAAGCTTGGCACCTATTGCCTGCCTGGCCTTGTAGGCAACTCCTTGGGTCAGTGGGAAGTAACTGCTTTAACTCAGTATCTAGCAAGTGGCTAAATCTTCATCCCAGGAATATGAGCAGTAAATCTCTTAAATTAGAGTCTTGTGTAAATAACCTAGGGTGAATGTAAGGGTTTGAGGATTTAATTGTTAGTGGTTCTTTTCTCTATCTGTGAGTGAGATGAGCTAATATTCCTTGCCTCCACACAGTTACAAACCTCCATACAGCCACAGCTGAACATCTCATTTACACAGCTCCCTAACCAGACAGCCCTTTACACAGTTCCTAGGCACAGCTCCTCTACATAGCAGCACCTCTCTCACACAGCTCTCTCTCACACTCACTCACACCCGTACTTCTGCTAGATTATACACTCACTCTTTACTCACTCTTTCGCCCCCTCACTCCGTCACACTTTCCTCATGAGTCTTCTTCACTCTCACTCAGCACACACACACACACACACACACACACACACACACACACACACACACACACTTCACTCACATTCTGCAGCAGCTGTCACATAGCCCTACATGGCCATCTCTCGCCACACGGCCACTGCTGCCCCACAACCAAAATCTGGACAAGTATATGTTACATTTTCAGGGCCCCACCCATTCTCACAACACAGATAAGTCACATAGCTTCTCTTAGGATAGTGTTGTCACATTGACCCATGCACGCAGCTCTAACTTGGTGAGGGGTCTCAGACATTAAAACCTTGGCTGAAGCCTGTGTGGTCAGGGGACATGAACAGAGGGAGCCAATACAAGACTCTGTCTTGATGTAAACAGCCTGGCCTTCATGTAGCAAAAACAACACTGGGAATTAGTCTTTGTTTATTCTCTGTAGGAGCAGATTAATCTGTGTTGGACTTGTTCTAAGGTCTTTGCAAAATGAGTTAAAGGCTGTCATGGGTACAGAACACTTAGTTTCCTGTGTCAGTAAAGAAGAATACTCTGGTAATATTTCTGTTCATCAGAAGTACATAGCTTAAACAGAAATCCACAGCTAAATGTGTGTCTAGAAATGGAAAACATACTACCAAAGCACCATGGAAAGCACTCCACAGCTCTTTTTATTAGGGAGGCATCCAAGCGGTACCTGAGAAAGTTATAGACAGAAAACAACCTGTTTCCACAGCCAGTGACCAATGGCTTTGCCAGGTGAGACTCCCCATTAGGGACATACACATCTGGTGGGTTGACTTGTCAAACACTAGTTGTCACCTGTCATATACTGCCATGGCCATCAGCAAATTTATAAACCTCTATATTTAATTCTCTCTACACTAAGGATTCTGGTGGCGGATCCCAGGAGGCAGACTTTATAAAAAGCATTTAAACTCTGTATCACACACCTAGCCACGACACAGACACATACCTCCATCTTCTTCATAATTAAACTTCATTGGGAAAGTGGTCAAGAAACCTCCATTTCCTGCCGGTGTAAGCTGATTGAGGTTTAGGGATAAAACTCTCTGGTTAGGGAAACTTCATGAGAGTTTATCATTCTATCAGGAGATTGAGTTAGTTATTTAAGTCCCTTTCAATGATTTTTTTTTATATTTGGAGGAGTGAGGGATGAGCTATATTTGGGGACACAGCAATGAATGGCCAGGCTAAAGAAACAGACATCAATATGGCTGAGAAAGTAGGTTACCAAGAAAACAAGACAACAGACCAAGGGGCCAGACATTGGCCTGAACCAATCTGAGCCCCACCTTCTGCAATTCCCTCCACTGGTCTCACCTTTAGGATAGGATAGCATCAAGGCTGTGAATACAGCATTCTCTAGAGATTCTATGCTTGGCTCTTGTTCATGTGTCTGTGACTGCTAGCAAGAGGCTTTACAAACAGAAACCTCAGGAGAAGGTAATAGAAAGCAAGACTCCATGATTGTAGGCTCTGGGAAACTGGCCTAATTAATGAAGGGTAAACTCCTAAAGCCTCAGGTAGACTGAGAAGCTCTGCAGACAGAAAAGGATTTGAATGACCACAGCTGCAGTAGTTCCTTTAGGACAGCCACACACCACACCAGCTGGGATGTACCCCTTCCAGACTGCAGGGGAATCTCACCTGCAGATGGACTCCTCCATCCCCAAATTTCCTCTTTGCCATGCCATCAAATCCATGAGTGTGGTTCAGTTCCAAGGAGACAGTGCAGAACTGCAGTTCTTTTGACTGAGGAACAATGGTGCATGTGGAGATGCCAGTCTGTATCTTCATGTCCACATCACCTCCATTAATATCCTAACAACATGTCCTGGTGCCAGATATGTCTCTCTGGACATGTCACTCTGTTTCAGATTCCCTCTTCCCATACGTTCAGAGGAGAGAGCAGAAGGCCCACACCTGTTTGCCCTCAGTTTCCCTGAGGAAAACCTGCAGGCATTAGTTTCACTTTCTGTTTCAGGTTCCTACTGTGACTATAAAAGCACAAACACACACCACAGCTCACAGAGCTGTCTCCCAGCCCTTCCCTGAGAGTCCAGTTGGTGTGCAAGTCCACAAGACAGCAGAGAGTCAAGGCAGGATTCTGAGGAGCCTGTCCTGGTGAGAACCCAGAGAACTGCTGCCACCTTCACAGCACCCATGGGGTAAGGATTTCCCTGCTCTGCAGTTTGAGTGACCCAGGACACAGACATTTGCTTCAAGCCAGGTCTGACTGAGTCTGCTTCTGTTCCTTTGTTCTGTCTTCTGCCTTCTCTTTCTACTACTGGAAAGGGAAGAAGGATGCTGATTGTCCTGAGTGTCCAGGGACTCTGTGTAATGGGTGTGCTGTTGGTAGGGGCTGGATGGGTGACAGCAAGCTGGCTTTAGTTTTAAAGGCTGTCTCACACATGTAGTTGGAAACACCTGGGGAGACTTTAGCATGGTCATCTCACAGAGAGAGACAGTTACCAATGAGAACTTCAGGAATGGACAAGTTACCACTCTACCTACTTAGAGCCCCCAAAGAAAGCAGCTGCTTAGAGTATCCTCCTTCCAATGCCCAGACCCCACTCTTTTATTGTCCTTGAGATGTACCCAGCAGAGGTACCCCTTGAGATGCTGTTCAAGGTTTCTGTGTGAATACATATAACATATATATTCACTGCACATGCAATATGTACTATGTATATTCAAGAAATACCAGGTACCCAGTCAAATCTTATTTATGGGAACAGCCCTGGGTTTTTATGTTTGAAATTGCCATTCAGATTAAAAGTGCCAGTCAGTGGAGGTGTTTGCACTGACTCTTTGCTACAGTGAGCCTCTCTTGACTTGGAGCATTATTCTTCTGTCTTTATACATAGGACGATCTATCGTACATGATTATGGAGGAGGCTGAGGGCTGATGGGGAATGATGAAATAGAATACAGAGTTCACAGTGGTAGAAAAATATGGAGCCGAAGTAAGTAGAGTGCAAAAGGCTGTAGGACCTGTCAGGTGATGGTTATTATCACAGAGTCAGTGACCCAGGTGCTTAAGACTTTGGTTTGCAAAGGCATTCCTGCAGAATGAGAAAGGCTGGAGATTTCCAAATTCACAGGGGACCCTGAGCCACCACAGGGCTGTGGGATTGGGGCTACTCTCTGTCCAGGTTGCCCACACAAATGGCTGCTGCCTCTGTGCTGCTCAGCTTCTGCTGCATGGACTTATGCACAAGTGCATGTGCCTCCTCCTTGGGGCACAGGTCCCCAGCAGGATCCTTGTGAGCCTCCCAACTAGGCAGATCTTCCTGGACATCTGGTGCTCAGATTTCAGGTGATTTTAGCTGCCCTGCCAATGCCTTTATTTCCCATAAGGTTTGGGCACAATTTCTAATTCAATCTGCACTGCTGTAGTCAGGAAAAGCAAAGAAAAGCAGGACTGAATCTGATACCCCAGGTCATGTTTACTCTGCCTACAGAAATCTCTCCATCTTTACTAAATGCTCTGTAAAAGAAGAAATAACCATGCATTTGATTATTTCGGAGAGACAGAGACAGAGAGAAACAGGCAGAAACAGAGACTAAGAGGACAGAAACTTCTTATGCTTTTGTCTCTTTCTAGCCTGGCTCATCAAACATTACATGTAAAGGCCTGAGTCTAGTCACAATTGGGAAACCTTCCCTGGGATATTTTGAAATATACAATTATTTGTTTCCAACATCAATGAACTGGACCATGGCCACATGATTACTAACAGAGATAGAGACATTTCATTACAAAACAGCACTCTGGAAAATGAGAAGTTACTAGTGATCAGAGGGATAAGCTCAAAGAGCACTGGGCTGTGGTGATATATTGTGACCCCCAATATATTGTACATCCTAATAAACTTTTCTGGAGTCAGAGGACAGAACAGGCACTAAACAGACATAAAGGCCAAAAAATGGTGGCACACATGCCTTTAATCCTATCACTTGGGAGGCAGAGATTCATCTGCATCTCTGTGAGTTCAAAGTCACACTGGAAACAGCCAGGCATGGTGACTCATGACTTTAATCCCAGGAAGTGATGGCAGAAAGAAGAAAGGTATATAAGGCATGAAAACCAGGAACTAGAGCTGATTAAGCTTTTAGGTTTTTTGGCAGCAGTTCAGCTGACATCTATTTGGATGAGTTCTCAGAGGCTTCCAGTCTGAGGAAAAATGATCAGCTGAGGAATTGGCAAGGTGAGGTGGCTGTGGCTTGTTCTGTTTCTCTGATCATTCAGGGTTCACCCCAATACCTGGCTCTGGGTTTATTTTTATTAATAAGAACTTTTAAGATTTGTGGTACACTGGGCCATGAGGCTCAATGCAGTCAGAAGTTTCCTGTGTCCTGCCTGACCCACAGTCGGGACAATTCCCTCACCCACTTTCCTCCAGCCTTTTATGAAACAATCACACAGAGGATTAATATTATTTATAACTAACTGCTTGGCCATTAGCTCAGGCTTATTACTGACCAGCTCTTACATTCAAATTAACCCATAATTCTTATCTATATTTAGCCACTGGGCTTGGTACCTTTTCTAAGTGTGGCCTTGTCAAGGTGCTTCCTCTGTGTCTGGCTGGTGACTCCTGACTCAGCCTTCCTCTTCCCAGCATTCTCCTTGTCTGCTTATCCTGCCTATACTTCCTGCCTGGCTACTGGCCAATCAGCATTTTATTTATCAACCAATCAGAGCAACACATATTCACAGCATACAAAATGACATTCCACATGACCATTTACATGGCATGAACAAAGAGCCCTGTCTCTTCTTCAGGTTGGTACATCAAGGGCATTTTGACTATCCTCTGTCCATTTCTTGAAGCCTAGGAAAGGAAGGGCTACAGGTTTTCTCTGCAAACTGGCTTCCTTCATGGTCACTGATGCTGCTGTCTTTGTGGTCCCCAATCTCAAGCCACTATCCTTAAGATCTGAAATGTCATAAGAAAGGAAGGAATGAGCATCACACTTGCTTCCCTTGGAGACATCAAATGGTGCAGCTCAGAGGGTTGAGTGGGTCAAGGGCTTGGCAAGCAAGCATGAGGATTACAATCTCAGTGTTTCTACTGAGAGAAGAGAGGGAAGCCTTGGCTTTCCTTCTGCCAACACAAGCTTGTAAAGATGAGTGCCTAATGCTGTCCTCTGACCTTCATATGCATGCCTTGACATTGGTGCCGCTTATAAATACATGCCCCCCACCCCACACATACACACCTGCACACATGAACACGCACACATGTCATGTACATACACACAGGAACACACACAGGCGTGTGCACACAAGTGCACACAGACCCGCACACACACAGGCGCAAACATGCACACACACAAACACGCACACACACTCACACACACACACACAAACACGCACAGATGCATGTAAGCATATGCACACACACATGCAAGCACAGGCATGCAGAAACGCACACACACGCACACATACGTGCATGCACACGCATACACATGCACACACACAAACACACAAGTGCACGCACACATACACACACACACACACACACACACACACACACACACACACACACACTCAAAGTCATGGCTCAGACAGGAAAGACCTCCTGATCATGGAAAAGGCTATGGCCCCCTGCAAGTCAAGAAGAAACACCTAGTAGGTGAGGTAATATATAGGCAGGCAATTTAATCTGAGATTTATAATTTGCTAAGTTACAAGTAGCAAAGTTCTGTTGTGTAAGCCTCTGTGTCCATAGTTTTTTTCCTGTGGCAGCCTAGACAGAAGGGCTCAGCCATGCATTCAGTGGCTGCCCTTGCGTCTCTATGTAATTAAATCTCCATGTCATATATGTCCTTTTTCTCTTACTGGAGTACTCATGGTAGCACAAAAATATGTTGATGGTTTTAGACTATAGTGAGTCTAATTCTATGTTTTCAAAAATCACTTTTATTATTGTAGCATGTTGGGACATTTCAGACAATTTGAGATTTATAGCTTCATTTCAAAACTGTCATGTGCCTCGGAATAGGGATTGCATTGAATCTGTGGTTCTTTGGGTAATTGTATTATCTTAGTGATAAGGTGAAGACTGGGTGTCCTCTTAGGGTGCTTAGTTGCTCAGAATAGGAGAATAGAGAAGAACAGGGGTATGGGATCCGCAGGCATATTGTGTTGAGGCTTTCCTGAAGGACAGCAACAGGTTGTACAAGCAGCCACATGGCTGGGAGGGCAACTTTAGAGGAGAAAGAAAGGACAAGTATGGGGGAATGGGCAGAATAGTCCTACCTTCCAGGTCAGGGCTCAGAAGGCAGGCAGGCTCAGCCCAAACTCATGGCAGCTGCTAGGCATTGCACTACAGGGAGAAGACACTCTGGGAAAGAAAATCCATTACCTCATTGAAGGGACAAGTATTCCTCCTATCTCTTCAGTGTGGATGAAGGTAAACTTGCCTTTCCTGGGCACATTATTAGCCAGATCAAGGACCTCCCCAACAAGAATAGCTCTTAATGGAGGAGACATGGGCAGCTCTCCATGAGTTGCAGATCTTCTCCCAAAGTCTAGGAGGTAACAGCTTTCCCTTCAAGGGCCTTTGGTGAACAATATGAATGCTATTCTGCCTCATTAATACAAATTATCATTCCATGATTTTCTATTTTAATTTCTTTTAGATGATTTTATACTTTTCTGTGATCATTGTTTATGTACAAATTTTATGCATCCCTTGGGCAAAATGGACCCTTCTTCAACTTTCTCTTACCTTCTTTGTTGTAGTGACTGATTTCTACAAATTCAACAACCTTTTGTGTGTCATTTCACACTTACATTACCATTCTTTAATGAATAATTAAAGTGATAGAGACAAAGTTGACAATTGACAAAGGCTAAAAAATGTGTGAGGACGAAGGCTAGAGGTGTGCCTGTCCAGGGTAGCAGGAACTGGAGGCAGTGGTGATGAAGGAGCCTACATCAGCTGATGAATGTCAGTTCCAGTGCTTAGATCATTAAGGGGAAGAATGACAGTTGTCCATGTGTTGTTGCAACCACCTCAGTTTCCTCACTTGTTCTCCTACTGTACTTGTATAAGATGTACATATTGAAAAACCCGTGAAGGAGAAAGCTGACTTTTGCACTGACTGGGAAGCTTTCCATGAAACTATACTCTTTAGAGGTAAAGGAGGAAAATGCAATCCTGACCAAACATCACATCATTTCAGTCATGGTCCTTTACCTGTTGCATGCACTACATGGTCCTCAAGACAATAATGTTTAGGGAAGTTCTGCACTGAAAACTAGTCAAAGGAAAAGGAAGAGGATTTGAGTTGGACAGAAGGTTTCTAGACTAAGGTGAATTTTAATTCAGGACTCAGTGTGCCAAAGCTCACAGTCACACAAACGTCCATTGAGTAAATGGTGGTTTTATGTTCCATTTTTACAGTATAGAAAATGGATGTTAATGTTCCACAGAAGGTGGTTTCCTAAAGATTTACTGTGGGATTATGAGTGGGAATTTCACTGAAAGAAAGAAGACAAAGTTCCTTTTGTACAACAGTTTTCAAATATGTGCCACGATCCTTCTGGGAGACAAATATCAGATGTTTATATTATGATTCATTACAGTAGCAAAATTACAATTATGAAGTGGTAATGAAATAACTTCAAGGTTGGCAATCACCACAAGATGCTTTCCTGTATTAAATGGCTACAGGATTAGGAAGGCTGAAAACCACTATGGTCTAGTAAAATTGGGACCTGGAAGAGAGGGGCCATCATTGGTCGCTAGTGCATTGTTCATAACATTCATGGAGGGAGGCATGAGGTATGGGTGAGCAAACCTGACCAATTGACTGATCCATGAGATGTCTAGATGGCTGTCTGTTTCCATTAGCCTACCCTTATGGGCACAATGCTAGTGTGCTCTGATATGGGTAAGAACACACCTGTATTCTACTACTCTTGGCACGGCCAGGTGAAAAGTGAAGACAGCTGGTTTAAGCACTATGGCATCTCTGGTCTCTGGCAGAGACTGCTACCAACAGGACCAAAGGCCTTTTTGCCTTCTGAGCACAGGTTTGTCTCCAAGCTGCTTGCTTTTGGGTTACTACCCTGAAGCTAACTGACTAGATTCTATAGGTGGTTCTCTGAGACAGGAGTGATACATAGTTTGGAACTACTTGTACTGCTCTATAGGGAAACAAGAAAAGGCATGAAGTTGTATAAGCATCTTTAAAATAAAGGGATTCTTTGTAACCATAGGAGGGGAGAGCTAAGTTGACTTACTCTTCGGAAGCTCCCCAGCTACATCATCCAAAGATAAAGTTCTAGAGAAGAGTCATATCCCCAGAGTCACAAGGCAGAGAGCATGTCCATTAGTTCTGCATCACCTATGGAGAACAGCTCCTTGTTTGTGTCTGAGATGAAATAGGCAGACCCCCAGAGACTTCTCCTCCACATTCAGTGTTTACCACACAGACAGGTCCTGTCTATGTCAGCTCAGGTGGAATAAATTTATACACATAGTCCTCAAAGACATAAGGAAAGGGGGAATAGAATTTTAGAGTTCCAAACCTCAGATAAGGACTCTGACATGTATGTTTGTGTGCCTATATCTGCGTGGCAATGTCCAGTCTTGACTGAAAGGATTAACTTACAACCTAAGTTTGTAAGTACAGGTTCATGTACATGCATGTACAAGAGGTCTCTGGCAGTACCAATTAATGGAGATGAGAGATTGATTGAAAATAACCAAGAAATTCTAAAGGAAAATAATGTCAGACTTTCAGGAAGTTAATAAGAATCTTGTGAAATGTGTGTGTCTTGGAGTTAATTGGCAATTTTTGGGCCATTAACAATTCACCTACTTCCTTCTCACAGAGAGAATGCTGGCAGTGATCAGGTCAGGGAGAATCTGATTGAACTGAATTTTCACTTCACATGGAATCTGATGTTGGAAGACCTTGACATACCTGATTTGGAAATGAGGATCTCTGAGGACCTTGAGTTCCTAGACATCAAACACTCAGTGGGGATGCTCAACCTCAGGGCCTATGTGAAACACCTGAAAGGCCAGCATGAGGAAGCCCTGCAGAGCTTGAAAGAAGCAGAAGCCTTGATCCAGGGAGAGCAGTTGGGCAAGAGAAGCCTGGTTACTTGGGGCAACTGTGCCTGGGTGCATTACCACATGGGCAGCCTGGCTGAAACCCAGAACTACCTGGACAAGGTGGAGAACACTCGCAAGGAATTGGGCAGTACCTTCAGCTATAGTATGGAGTATGCCGAGATGGAATATGAGAAAGGCTGGGTCTTTCTGAAGAGTGGACGAAACAATTATATACCAGCCATGGGCTGCTTTAAAAGAGCTTTGAGAGAGGATCCTAAAAACCCTGAATACAACATTGGCTATGCCGTTGCAGCCTATCACACAGACTTTGATGACAATAATATCTCTCTAAACCCCTAAGGAAGGCTGTCAGGTTAAATCCAGAAGATCCGAATATTAAAGTGTATCTTGCGCTGAAGCTTCAGGATTTAGGAGAAGCAGCGGAAGCAGAAACACACATTGAAGAAGCCCTCAGTAGCACATCCTGCCAACATTATACATTTCGCTCTATAGCCAAGTGTTACCAAAGGAAAGGCTGCCTAGACAAGGCTTTCCCTCTGCTACACAGGGCCTTGCAGGCGTCACCTGCCTCTGGCTACCTGCATTACCAACTAGGGCTCTGCTACCATAGACATGTGATGCAACTGAGGACATCCAGCGATAAGCCGGCCCAAAGGCAGGCGGCACAACAGGCCGTTTTTGAATTTCAAGAGACTGTGAAACTCAGGCCCAGATTTGAGATGGCTTATGTTTGCATGGCTGAAGTACAGGCAGAAATTGGCCAACACGAAGAAGCAGAGGCAAATTTCCAGAAGGCGCTGAACATGAAGGAACTGAACAGTAATCTTGAGTGTCACAAAGAACAGGATATTCATTTACGCTATGGCCGTTACCAACACATTCATCGGAAATCAGAGGATGATGTGATCACCCAGTACTTAATAGGTCTTAAACTGGACAAAGAAAACTTTGTCTGGAGGAAACTACTTTCAAGGTTAGAGAGAATGGCCACAAGATGTGCTCGCCAGCATGTTCGAATAGTGGAGAGCTATTGCTTGCTGGGCTTCATCCGCAAACTGAAGGGGGACAAGGAAGCGGCACTACAGTGCTATGAATTGGCTCTGAGGCTCCCTGGGGAAGTGAACAATGAGTTTTGAGTGCAGCTCACCTCTGTGAAGTGAATGTACTCATAACTGAGGGTTCCCAGCCTCCTTCCCAGTTTCTTTCTCCAACCTCTCTGTCACCCCTCATTGTGGTGTTTATAAGGAACTTGCACCCCACTGCACCTGCTCACTTACTGACCAGGACTGACCCCTGCTGATCTGCACTCCCTTGAGCTGTGAGATCCTACGACATCTTTTCCTTATGTCTGTGTCTTGGGAACGAAAGTCTTCCATCCTCTGCCTGCCAGTGTCCTGGACAAAGAGGTCTTCTCCAAGGAAGCTTTCCCTTTAGGTTAGCAGATACTCTTAGTACAGTGCAGTGTCAGAGAAAACCAAGTGAGCAAAGGGGAGAGTTTGAAAGCTGAGAGGTCTCCCCTTACTGCAGAATCATTCACAGCCTATAATAGTCTTCAGTTTGGGAAAAGCCAAGCAGAGGAAACCTGCAGGGAACTTACAGACAGAAGATGATATAAGGAGATTTGTGCACTTTTTCTGTGCTATTGATAGTGTGTTATATTGGATCTTTTCCCCTCAAATAAAATATATTCAGTAAAGTTCCTTGAATCACAAAGTCTTCCAGTGTAGTTTGTTGACAGAATGGAAAGGATATCCCTTCAGTGTCCTCAAGAAGGCTTGGGATAGCAGAATCAACTAACAGAAGTCTAGTGACAGGTAGGAAAGAAAGTTCTGCACATAAACCCTGCAAGGGGTCGGTGTAAAGATGAAGGCTATATTTCATCCTCCACATCATGGGATAGTAAGGGTGACTGATGCTGCCTTGCTACCTGACAGCTGCTGTTTCTCAGTAGGGATTATGTTTCCAGGGAAGGGTTTAGGGTTCATTCACCTGATATTTGGGGAAATACCTCTGATATTTCTAAGAGATGTTTCTTTGATAAGCCAAAAACATGTTTAATACATTCAAGCAAAGGAAAACTCAAGATTCATAATACTGCTCCCTAATATTTTCAGTGGATGTTGAGGAAGAGTAACTGAGGGAACAAACGATGGGTTGGAGAAGGAAAGATTGGGAGAGAGCGGGAGGGCACACAGCTTGATTCACAAGCTGGGTTCTGGGAATTTTGCAGACTCTTCTCTTCCAGGAGAGCATTTTCACACTTGCCCAAGGGGACACACCTTTACTAGTTTTTTCACGGGATGATATGTGGGTCAGAAACTGGATGTTTCAGACACCTGGGGTGTCCTGTTGTCACTAATTTTTTTCCCCTTCACTTACCTCCATGAGAGTTGTAGTCTGGAGGGTCTAAACTAGAGAACATAAATGGTTAAAATTCTCCCCTTGATTAAAGTACCCTGTGGTTCCTAGGTCCTGGTCTCAGCAAGCCCAGCATGCACCCATGTGCTCTGTGTCTGCTGACCCACACTGCCCATGGTCAGGAGCACTTCCCCATCCTCTGCATCTCCTCTGTCCTTGCTCCTGCTGTTTAGCTGTCCTGTCAGCTCTTTGGGGTTTTCTTTGCTCTTCCTCATCCCCTCTGAGTATAGTCTCCTGTTGTTATCCTAGTCTTCCCATTCACTCAGCTGCATGGACGAAACTACAGCAAGTGGAGGTGTGCCCTCCACAGCTGTGCAAGGACAAGCATGGGTGACACAATATTGAGAGAGAGAGAGAGAGAGAGAGAGAGAGAGAGAGAGAGAGAGAAAGAGAGAGAGAGAGAGAGAGAGAGAGAGGAAAAGGAGAGATTGAATGAGAAAGCCCACAAAGTAAATACATGTGAAATACTGTCAGAGACCAAACATGGACCATGGAAAAGTACTAGCTAAGCCAGAGAACAAGCCCCTACCCTAAACCAGATGCCCCCAAAGATAAAGAACAGGTCAGGCAGGTCAGGTAGCATAGCAACAGAACAATGTGCCCTGACCAGTGACCTTACCACCTAGCAGCCTCATGACTTGCATGTCTTGCACATAGTCCTTCACCTGCAAGTCCCCCTTCACCTGCACGTATGGCATGTCATGCACCCCTTCCCTCCTTCCCTCCCCCTCCCATGCTATATAAGCCTTGCTGCGGAGAATAAAATTTGCAGCTTGATCAGAACACACTGTCTTGCTGTAGTCCTTTTGTGTCTCCCCCGTCCCTCTCATTCTCTCCCGCAGGTGGGTCACCCCCGTTGACACCCCGCTGGCCGGGGAAAATACATTAAATTAATAAAGTTAAGTAAAATCACTGTGTATTGTTTTTGAGTATCAAGGTATAACTAATAATGTCCTTATTAATTATATGTAGATTTTGTGTAGGTAGTTACCACTACTGTTCCAAATGTTCTACGGTGACCTCTAGGTCAAATGTAGGACAAATGTCTACAAACCGGACTTTCCATGGACGGACATTGAAAACTCCATAGCAAAGACGGAGAAGCAGGTAAGTGAATGTGGATCAGTGGCCTATTTTGTGTCCACGATTGTTATGGCCTTAGCAGGAAAGCATCCTGGGATCACCCATAGTCACTGCCATGCTTTCCTTCAACTATAATTTCCCCAAGTGGCACAGCAATTTCTCCAGTGAGTGCTAATGTGACAGAAGGACCAGAACACTGATATCAAGGTGGGGGTGGAGTGGGCAGTGACCTCCAGCTATTGGATTTGTTCCTAAAGTGATAGGCAGACAGGTCACTAAGACCTACTCTGTATAGGCTTAAGATAACAGATTTTAAAAGAACAGTGATGGCTTTGAACAAGTCATAGGTATTTGTATGGAACACCTTCCCTATGCTGCATATTTGTACCATGTCAGGAGACATGTGTTAACATCTGTCTGCACCCTACTGTGAATAGAGCATACATAATCACATTCTTTTCCCATGTCTTCTTTTGCATTAGGAAGACACTGGCCGTCTTCTTCTCTAGAGAGTCAGCAAGAGCAATAAGTACAATGTAAAAAGAATACTGCACCTGGGGTCCCTCACCATACCCCTGAAAGATGAACTGGACCCTTAGCTGATTCCCAGATCAGCTAAGTCAAGCAATTTCAAATTTATAGAGGATGCCTAGGACCATTTTGTCCCTGGTTCAAACCCAGACACACAACACAATCACCTGAGAATTCTGATTTGTTTGTTTGATTGATTGATTTTTCTCACAGCATTTCTCTGTGAAGCAGTCCTGGCTGTCTTACAACTCACTCTGTAGACCAGGCTGATCTCAAACTCACAAACTTCTGCCTGCCTCTCCCTCTTGAGTGCTGTGTTCAAAGGCTTGTGCCACCACCACCTGGCTTGATTGATTGGTTTAAAACTGATTTTAAATCTCAATTCTGGGGTGTGTTCAGTTGGGATATCCAAGAGTCTGAGCACAATTCCTTTAGATGTTCTCTAATGACTGAAACATGTAGTGAGGATTTAAATCTGCCAGCCCATTCCAATTACTCACTAATGAGCCAGAAATAACTCAGCTAGCAGTGTTGACATGACCTTTCACAAAAGGTCAAACTCATACAGTTTCTTTGGATAAGTGGGATGGGTCTGAAAGCCTACGCTGACACATCATTTCCTGAAGGTTTCTTTATTTTCCCATTCCCTTTTATCTCTACTCTGTGCATTAGACACACACACACACACACACACACACACACACACACACACACACACGCACACACACATACACACACACACATAATCACAAATACATGGTTGTAGGCACATGCACCCACATACAGTTAGCTATTTCTTTCTTCTCTTCCTAACACTCTTTGGCCAGCATCATAAATGGTTCCATTTATTACAGAGACAAAGGGGGAAGAGGTGAAATACCGGCCTGTGCCTGAACTGCACAGAACCGGCACCAATGGCACCTTATAGGAGTAGGGGAAGAATCAATTTTGGTCCTCTGCTTGCCATGGACTGTAGTGATTTGGAAAATGAAACACTCCAATATATTTCCATGGAAGCATTGTGCTCAAACATGATTGGCTTTCACATGCATGTACACAGAGCTTTGTCTTTTACCCCAAGCATGAATCAATTTTGTTTTAGAAGCTGACCTAGTTATTAGGAATGTTCCCTGACAAGCAGCATTCTACCCACTGTGGAATAATTCTATGGAACTTAAATGATAAGCAAGGATAATTAGTAGGAGAGTGTGAGCAGACAACACTTACTCTATGCTGTTAAGGATTGAAAAATGAAAACCTTCCTGTTCTTCTCTGTTTCACCTTTTTGAAGATACAGCACAGAACTGTTAAAGAAAGAATCATTTTGGTACACTTATGGGCTCGGTCCAGTGGATCACAGGTTGGTGACATCTCCTCAAAATGGAATCTACACTGGCTTATCAAATGGAGTCTCCTTTAGCAAGGGACAGCCTGAAAAACCTACAACATGGAGTAGCTTAGAGGAAATAGAACATGTCCTGAGCTCAACATGCTTCTGAGAAGCTGCCTGTAGGACAGAGGCCGGAGTGACTCCCATGCACTTGAAGGTCAGTTCAAGGAACTCTATGCAGGGCAGTTACAGGGCTGGTTCAGAGGAGCTGTATGTGGACTCTCTGGATTTCGCTCAGTTGTCCTGTAACTGTATGAGCAGACAGTTGTCACAGTCAATTTCACACTCAGCTAAGTCTCTAAGAGAGACAAACTCAATGCATGGAGGAGACAATTTTGAGTAAAGACCCTTATTTACCTTGGTCCTTTCAATCCTATGTTTTTAAAATGAATTATTCAGTGTGTTTCTGAGGTATGTGACAGGGTTGTGAATGTTTGTGATTGGGGGGGGGGGTACCAATGTGTATCACTGACTGTGAGAGAACAATACTGTGGGGATTTAAAGAGGCAACTCCATGTAGTTAAAAGGAGGTTTATTTTGGGGTAACTTACAGCCAGTAAAGGGGTTGGTTACAGGATCTGGGAGAGGTGAGGTGTAGTCCAACAGGGTTTTCTGCAGAACTCTGACTTCCAGCATCCAGAATCACAAGGAACTAAAAGGGCTGGCCCAAATGGATCTTCAGTCTTAAGGGTTCCCATCTCAGCCCTGACCCAGGGGCAGGTCATAGGTAGGAGTGGTAGTTACCAGAAGCCTCACTAGGGGTATTGCTTCTAGGTCAAAGCTGGAACAGCTACCCACTACAGAGCAGCTTCCCCAATCCTCTCAGCGTAATAAAAGGAATACCTCAGCCAGGTGGTGGTGGTTCATGCCCTTAATCCCAGCACTCGGGAGGCAGGGGCAGGAAGAGGTTTGTGAGTTCAAGTCCAGCCTGGTCTAGAGAGGGAGCTTCAGGAAAGGCACAAAGCTACACAGAGAAACATTATCTCCTGTCTCCAAAAACAAAAACAAAAACAAAAGGAATGCCTCAGAGTAGTGAGGGATGGTAAACTATTTTTAATCTGAGGGTAATTAGGAATAAATTTTAATCTCTCTATGACTGATGAAATAAGGAAACACACATGCCTTCTGATGATAACTTTCTTTTACTTCATCTTAAGAAATGATCTCTGACTCTTTCCGTCTCCACACTGCTACATATCTCCACAATACTGCACACAGCCACATGTCTTTACATACATACATATATCACATGGCTACACATTCTCTTTTCACACATTTCTTTTCTACATCTCTTTTCTACACAGCTTCATCTTCCTTGCTGCCACACAGTTACACATCTCCACACAGCCACAGCTGAACATCTCATCTACACAGCTCTCTCCCCAGACAGCCCTTTACACAGTTCCTAGCACAGCTCCTCTATATAGCAGCAGCTCTTTCACACAGCTCTCTATCACACTCACTCACACCCATACTTCTGCTAGATTATACACTCACTCTTTACTCACTCTTTCATCCACTCCCTCCCTCACATTTTTCTCATGAATCTTCATCACTCTCACTCAGCACACACACACACACACACACACACACACACACACACACACACACACACACACATACACACTTCACTCACATTCTGCAGCAGCTGTCACATAGCTCCACACAGCCATCTATGGCCACACTGCCACTGCTGCTTCTCCACAACCAAACTCTGGACAAGTATTAGTTACATTTTCAGGGCCCCACCCATTCTCACAACACAGATAAGTCATGTAGCTTCTCTTAGGATAGTGTTGTCACATTGACCCATGCACACAGCTCTAACTTGGTGAGGGGTCTCAGACATTAAACCATTGGCTAAAGTCTGTGTGGTCAGGGGACATGAAGAAAGGGAGCCACTATAAGACTATGTTTTGATGTAAACAGCCTGGCCTTGATTTAGCAATAAACAACACTGGGAATTAGTCTTTGTGTATTCTCTGTAGGAGCAGATTAATCTGTTTTGGACTTGTTCTAAGGTCTTGGACAATGAGTTAAAGGCTGTCATGGATCAAGAACACTGTTACTTTCCTGTGTCAGTAAAGAAGAATACTCTGGTAATATTTCTGTTCATCAGAAGTACATAGCTTAAACAGAAATTCACAGCTACATATGTGTCCAAATGTAAGATATACTACCAAAGCACCATGGAAAGCACCCCACAGCTCTTCTTATTAGGGAGGCATCCAAGTGGTACCCGAGAAAGCTCTAGACAGAAAACAACCTGTTTCCATAACCAGTGACCCCACGGCTTTGCCAGGTGAGACTCCCCATTAGGGACATACACATCTGGTGGGTCGACTTGTCAAACACAAGTTGTCACCTGTCATATACTGCCACGGCCCTCAGCAAATGTGTCATGACATATTGTGAAGGTCACAGTATAACCCTCTAGATTTATTTCTCTGCCCCAATAAGGATTCTGATGACTGATCCCAATTGGCAGACTTTATAAAAAGCTTTTATACTCTCTGTCATACACCTAGCACCTCCTGACACATACCTCTGTGTTCTTCATAATTAAACCTCATTGGGAATTTGGCCAAGGAGCCCCCATCTCCTGCTGGTGATAGCTGATTGAGGTTTAGGGATAAAACTTTATGGTCAGGAAAACTTTCACAATAGATTATCATTCTATCAAGGAGATGGAGTTAGATATTTATGTCCTTTTCAATGATTTTTATATTTGGAGGAGTGAAGGATGAGCTAAATTTGGGGACACAGCAATGAATGGCCAGGCTAAGCAATGAGACACCAATAGGGTTGAGAATGTAGGTTACCAAGAAAGCAAGACAACAGCATAAGGGACTTGACATTGGCATGAACCAATCAGAACCCCACCTTCTGCAGTTCCCTCCACTGGTCTCAGCCATTAGCATAGAATAGCATCAAGGCTGTGAATACAGCATTCTCTAGAGATTCTATGCTTGGCTCTTGTTCATGTGTCTGTGACTGCTAGCAAGAGCCCTTTACAAACAGACACCTCAGGAGAAGGTAACAGAAAGCAAGACTCCATGACTGTAGGCTCTGGGAAATTGGTCTAGTTAATGAAGGGTAAACTCCTAAAGCCTCAGATAGACCTAAAAGCTCTGTAGAGGGAAGAGGACTTGAAAGATCACACCTGCAGAAGTTCCTAAGGACAGCTACACACCACACCAGCTGGGATGTACCCCTTCCAGACTGCGGGGGATCTCACCTGCAGATAGACTCCTCCATCCCCAAACTTCCCCTTTGCCATGCCATCAAATCCATGAGTGTGGTTCAGTTCCAAGGAGACAGTGCAGAACTTCAGTTCTTTTGACTGAGAAACAATGGTGCTTGTGGAGATACTAGTCTGTGTCTTCATGTCCACATCACCTCCTTTAACATCCTAACAACATGTCCTGGAGCCAGGGATGTCTCTCTGGAGAGCTGAATGGAACTGACCTGTCAGGCTCTTTCAGAGCCTTCTCCCCATCAGTTCAGAGGAGAGAGCAGAAGGCCAATCCCTGTTTGCTTTCAGTTTCCCTGAGCATAACCCTCAGGCTTTAGTTTCACTTTCCAGTTTCAGTTTCCTGCTTGTGACTGGAAGAGCACACCACAGTTCAGAGATCTGTTTCACCTGGTGACTGGAAGAGCACACCACAGCTCACAGAGCTGTCTCCCAGTCCTTCTTTGAGAGTCCAGTTGGTGTGCAAGTCCACAAGACAGCAGAGAGTCAAGACAGCATTCTGAGGAGCCTGTCCTGGTGAGAACCCAGAGAACTGCCACCTTCACAGCAACCATGGGGTAAGGATTTCCCTGCTCTGCAGTTTGAGTGAACCCAGGACACAGACATTTGCTTGTGACCAGGTGTGACTGAGTCTGCTTCTATTCCTTTGTTCTGTCTTCTGCCTTCTCTTTCTACTACTGGAAAGGGAAGAAGGATGCTGATTGTCCTGAGTGTCCAGGGACTCTGTGTAATGGGGGTGCTGTTGGCAGGGGCTCGATGGGTGACAGCAAGCTGGCTTTAGTTTTAAAGACTGTCTCACACATGTAGTTGGAAATACCTGGGGAGACTTTAGCATGGTCATCTCACAGAGAGAGACAGTTACCAAGGAGAACTTCAGGAATGGACAAGTTACCACTCTATCTACTTAGAGCCCCCAAAGAGAGCAGCTGCTCAGAGTGTCCTTCTACCCATCCCCTGACCCCCCCCTCCCTCATTGTCCCTGGGATGTACCCAGTAGACCCCCAAAGGACCTCTTGAAATGAGATTCAAAGTTTCTGAACCAGGTTTTTTACCCATCCACAGCTGGCTTAACAAATGGACAGCATACATTTTGTTCAACCACTCATGATTAAGAAACAAAAATACAGACATACAAGTCCTTCTGACAAATGGTATTCAAGTATCCTGTCCTCCCACAGTAAACTCAATAGACATGGTCACATATTTATTCCTAACTCTGTATACATATAACATGTGTACTCAATTCATATGATATATATACATATATATGCATATATATGCATGTGTATATACATGCATATATATGCATATATATATATATATATATATATATATATATATATATATATATATATATTCAAGAAATACTAGGCACCCAGTGTAGTCTTATTTATGTGAATGACCCTGGGCTTTTATGTTTGATATTGCCATTCAGTTTAAATGTGCCAGTCAGTGGAGGTGTTTGCACCGACTCTTTGCCAAAGTGAGCATCTCTTTGCTTGGGGGATTATTCTTCTGTCTTTATACATAGGACTATCTGTAGTACATGAATATGGAGGAGGCTGAGAGCTGTTGGGGAATGATGAAATAGAATACAGAGTTCAAAGTGATAGAAAAATATGGAGCCAAAGTAAGTAGAGGGCAGAAGGCTGTAGGACCTGTCAGGTGACAGTCATGGTCCTAGTATCAGTGACCAAGCTCTTCCTGGGTCTAAAGTTCCTATCATTTTAGCAGGTGCCTAGGGCTATGGTTTGCAAATGATTACCTGCAGTATGAGAAAGGCTGAAGAATTCTGACTGCAGCGGGTATCCTGATCATCCACATGAGCAGTGGGATCCTGGCTGCTCTCTGTCCAGGTTGCCCACACAAATGGCTGTTGCCTCTGTGCTGCTCAGCTTCTGCTGCATGGAATTATGCACAAGTGCATGTGCCTTCTCCTTGGGGAACAGGTCCTCAGCAGGATCCTTGTGAGCCTCCCAACTAGGCAGATCTTCCTGGACAGCTGGTGCTCAGATTTCAGGTGATTTTAGCTGCCCAGGCAATGCCTTTATTTCCCATAAGGTGTGGGCACAATCTCTTATTCACTGTGCATTGCTGTAGGCAGGGAGAGTAAAGAAAAGCAGGATTGAATCTGATGCCACGGGTCATGATTAATCTTCCTACAGAAATCTCTCCATTATTTCTAAGTGCTCTGTAAAAGAAGGAATAACAATGCATTTGGTTACTTCAGAGAGACAGAGAGAAACAGGCAGAGACAGAGACTTAGAGGACAGAAACTTCTTCTGCCTTTGTCTCTTTCTAGCCTGGCTCATCAAATGTTACAGGTAAAGACCTGAGTCCAGGCACAATTGCAAAACATTCCCTGGGCACTTTTGAAATATCCAAATATTTGTGTCTAACATCAATGACTGGACCGGGGCACATGATTAGCAACAGAAATAGAGACATTTCATTACAAAACAGCACTCTGGAAAATGAGAAGGGACTAGTGAGCAGAGGAATAATCCCAAAGAGCACTGGGCCATGAGAATCATGACCATTTACATGGCATGAACAAAGAGCCCTGTCTCTTCTCCAGGTTGGTATATCAAGGACATTTTGAGCATCCTCTGTCCAATACTTGAAGCCTATGGAAGGAAGGGCTGCAGGAGTTTCTCTGCAAACTGGCTTCCTTCCTGGTCATGCTGCTGCTCTGTCTGTGGTCCCCAATCTCAAGTCACTCTCCACAAGATCTGAAATACCATAAGAAAGGAGGGATTCAGCATCACAATTGCTTTTCTAGGGTGCTTAAAATGGTGCTGGACAAGTGGCTGAGTGGGTCCAGGGCTTCCCAAGCAAGCATGAGGATTGCAATCTCAGTGTTTCTGCTGAGAGAAGGGAGGGAACCACTTGGCTTTCCTCTCTCAAAACACAAGCAAGTGGAGACCAGTGCCTGATTCTGTCCTCTGACCTTCGTAAGCCTGCCTTCATATGATGTTAGCACCCCCCCACACACACAATTTAAATGCCATGTGAAAAGGAGGAGTGTGCAGACAAGAAGCTTAGAAAAAGTCACTGGAAGAAATTATTTCCTGATCATGATGACTGCTTTGAAAATTTGGTTTTACTCTGAGTTTTCTTTAAAGTGTCCTTCCACATGATTTTTAATTTTTGAGATTAGAATCTAATTTACATTTCTCCCTACTCTTCCCTTTCCTTTCCTCTTTCAAACCCCTCACATATTACCCTTTCAGCTCTGCTTCAAATCCATGGCCTCCTTTTTCCATTAATTGTTATTGAATGCGCATATATACACATATATGTGCATGTGTCTGTGTTTGTACATACACATATATTCCTAAGTATAACCTGTCCAGTCCTTATAATGTTTCTCGTATGCATGCTATCAGGGTTGTACACCTGGCACTGGACAACCAATGGCTGTGTTCTTTCCCTGGGGAACACCACCTCCCTACCTCCCTACTAACCAATGAATTGGTTGTTCATTGTTCTTGTATAGTTGAGGCTTCGTGGCCTTTTCCCTATCTGGTTTGGCATGTTTCCTGCTCATGGATATCATCCTTGGTCAGCTCACATTTGGTCACTCATATTGGTGAAGTTGTCAAAAGGGTTGGAGATGAATTCTGTCTCTGGTCTTCCATAGAGAAATGGCATTCAAAACTAATCAAAGGATTGTAAGATTCCCCAAATGGAAGGAACAACTACCCCTCTATCGCCTTAATAAGATACGTACTTCTCAGACCCAAAGCGTCTGTCTCAAAGTAGTCATCTCCATTTTCTCACATCTAAGGCTCCCTACTTTTGCTGAGAAATTGTCACTTTTTCTTTTCTTTTTTCTATCTCTTTTCCAGATGCCCACCAGAATGCCTTGACGCATGGCTAAAATCTTTTTCTGAAAATACTCTAACGTCCAAAGAGACAGAACTTTTGCCAGGCTTGAAACCAAGAAAATAATCTGCCCTGAGAGCATTTAAGACTATGTATCCATCAGACAAATGACAGGGACAGACAGCTCAAGCACACACCACAGAGAGAACACAGACCAAAACCTCTGGGAAGACTGTGACACAGGGAGATAAGTGGGGAGTTCAAAGCAGGGCTTAGTCTTGTCTGAAGGACTCCAGGGAGTAGGCTCTGTTTTCATCCCTTGATGTGACATCAGTGCACTGACACTCTGGGCAGTCTCTCTATCTCTGTCTCTCTGTCTCTCTGTCTCTGTCTCTCTGTCTCTCTCTCTCTCTCTCTCTCTCTCTCTCTCTCTGTCTCTCTCTCTCTCTCTCTCTCTCTCTCTCTCTCTCTCTCTCTCTCTCTCCCTGTCACCCCCCCCCACACACACACACACTCTGATTCTCAGAATCCTTCCACAGCTGATTACAGGATTATCTCTAACTCAGAAAACATAGCTTTCTGTCTGTTTTGTGCCAAACCGCGGTCTCCTAAACAAATCCTAAGATTTAAACCTTGCGTGCTACATTTTCTTGTGGTTACTTTTTCCAACTTAAATTGTAACTGCACTATCCTAGAGTTTTCCTCCTACTCTATTCTTACATCCAGTCATATAATAGACTTAAAATCTGCCCAAAACCACCTGCTTTCCTCAGATGCACAACTTAGAGATGCTAAATCACTAAGTCAAGATCATTTGGCTATACTCATGTCCAAACTGTTTCCCTTTCCTAATTAGCCTCAAGAATAGTACTTATACACAGATAAAGGTAGAGGAATGTGATTAAAGTTAGCTGCAGACACAAGGGCAAGCCCTTATGCTACAGGACTGGGAGGTTTTCCTACAAGAAGAGGAAGAAAACCAGAGTTCTCAGAGTCCCTGGCACAGACGGGAAAGACTGCATGAAGGTGGAGTGGGAATGTGGCCCTCTGCAAGTCAGGAAGAAACCACTGCTCAGTGAGATGTTATACAGGCAGGCTATAAGATCTGACATTTGTAAATTGCTAAGTTACAGATAAACAGAGATGTGTTGTGCCAGGGTCTGGGTCCATAGGATGTTCCTATGGCAGCCTAGGCAGAAGGGCTCAGCCATGTGTTCAGTGTTTTGTCTGTGGGGTCTTTTAGTGCCTCTCTCCTCCATGGTTTGGATGTCCCTTTTCCCTTTCAGGGCTATTCATGCTAGCACCATAATATATTGATTATTTTAGGTTATAGTGAGTCCAATTCTATGTTTTCAAAATCATTTTTATTACTGGAGCATTTTTGTATAATATTTAAGGGTCCAACCTTAAATTTATACAATTCCAGGGGCTCATGAGAGATGCTACCATCAGCATGGGAATGAATCCAGTTGCTCAGAGCTCTTTTGTACAATTCGTTTATTGGCCCGCCACCCTCGCTCAGTCATCAGTTCAACTGTCTCCAATCTCTTCCATTTCCTTAGTTCCTTTCATGCTAAACCCCTTCTCCTAGGACAGGTCTATGTCCTGTCCCAAGCAGTAACACCTTATGTTTTGAATTCAGCACAAGATTGTAGGGGTCCCCGCTAAAGGCTTCCTGGCAGTTTTACTTGCAACCCAGAAGGGCAGAGATAAGAGTGGAGTCAGTTAGCAGTTGGGATAAATCAGAAAAGGGATGTATGTGCTAGAAATATATCCTTATTGTGGTTAGGTGAAGGCATTACAAGTCTATCATAAATGTGTTCAACTATGAACTTACAGGTGATAGGGTAGGGAAAGTCTGTCGGTCATTACAAGTTAAGACTGTCAATTTTTTCCTCTGCTGCCAGTTTCCTGACAGGGCAGGGGGAAGTGTACTCATAGCTAGTCAATCTGCATCACAGCTTGAAAGGCCTGGTTAGAGGAAAGCCCTTTTGGATCTAAGGGGTTCTTTGGGGCAAGAGAGAGAGAGAGAGAGAGAGAGAGAGAGAGAGAGAGAGAGAGAGAGAGAGAGAGAGAGAGCGCGAGCGAGCTGGGAGGCCTTGATTGCACAAGAAACAAAGCTTGTTCTTCTAGTGGGCAGGCACTTGGCTTGTGAGACAGGATGTCTCAGAAAGGACATTTTGTCTTAGTTTGGAGGTGGGGGTGGTGTTCAGGCATCCAACAGATGGTCTAGTAGCTGTCTGTTCCTTGCTTGTCTCTTAAGACTTTGTTTGGGGTTGACTCTATCTTAGGAAGTAGTTCAAGGAAGGTATTTCCAAAAGGCAGATACCCAAAACAAATGATAAACAGAGGGCCTGGAGCTCAGAGGCAGAATGTTCTGTCTACTTGACTATCCAGGTACCTTGAAATGGGGATTCACACTCACATACACATTTTAGGAGAATTATGAGCACAAGGAATTCATAGCAAGGCACAACTGAATATTAAGTTGCATAACACCAATAGTCCCTGCTGATTGGCTTCCCATTCGACTGACCCTTGGTCTTGTAAAGGTATAGCTTAAAATATACAGCTGGACTTCTATTTCATATTCCTGTGGCTTGCCATAGAGCATCTTGGAGATTTTGTAGAATCTTAGTCAGTCCCACAATGCTCCCTTTGAGTTAGTGGTGTTGCATTCTGGTCTTGCAATATCCAAAACTGGTGTTTATGCACCACAGCAGGGGGTTTCCAGAAAGAAGACTTGCTGTGTGGTCATAAGTGGGAACTTAACTGAAAGGATGAATACAAAGTTCCTGCAGTAGAAGAGGGACCCAGAAGTGGGGGAGCGGGGAGCTATCAATGTTCCCTACCATTTTGGTTATAGCCTTATCTAGGTAGAGTCATGGGGGAATGGGTGAACTAGTAAGTCAGACTGCCTGATTCATGTGGGTTCCAGATGGCTGTCATTTTTTATTGGTCTACCCTTAAGGGCTCCCAGTCAGAGTGCTCCTTTCTGGGAAAGACCTAAAAGATATCACACCTCCTGCTATTTCCTTGGCATCTGACCAGATCAAAGTAAAGACAGCTGGTTTAAGCACCATGGCATCTCTGGCCTCTGGCAGAGACAACGACTAGTAGGACCAAAGCCCTTTCTGTCTTCTAGCCATGGACAAGATTCAAAGCTGCTTGCTTTGGGGTACCTACCCAAAACCTGTGTGACTACACGTAACGTCTTGTTCTCCAAAGTAACAGAAAAGTAGGAAATTCTTATGGAGTTTATGCTATATCCATGGATTTTATATTGATAGCCTCACTAATCTCCCGAAAGATGAGGAATGGTGTAGCTAGAGTTTTCCTGCCTGGCCCACAGTCAGGACAAATCTCTCTCACCTGCCAGTCCCACAGCCCCTCAGACCTGACCAGGTAAACACAGGGACTTATATTGCTTACAAACTGTATGGCCGTGGCAGGCTTCTTGCTAACTGTTATTACAGTTTAAATTAATCCATTTCTATAAATCTATACCTTGCCACGTGGCTCGTGGCTTGCCGGCATCTTCACATGCTGTTTCTCATCATGGCGGCTGGCAGTGTCCCTCTGACTCAGCCTTCCATTTCCCAGCTTTATTCTCTCTTGTCCCGCCTATACTTCCTGCCTAGCCACTGGCCAATCAGTGATTTATTTATTGACCAATCAGAGCAAAACATTTGCCATACAGAACATCCCACAGCAGAATGGGAAATACTAATTTCATTCCCATTTCAGAGATGGGCACAGTGTGATAGTGAGGCATGCAGTGATAGACACTTGCAAGTGCTACTACTTTCTGCAGAGATGAGAAAATGCATTGAGGTTGTATAGGCATCTTTAAAATGCACGGATACCTTGTAACTGTTGGAGAGGAGTTTAAGTGGAGGCTTTTCTACCGCCTCCCTTTTCTCAAATTGTTATGCCCAGGTCTCGAGGACACCCAAAAGACCATCATGGAGACCGAATCAGGCACGTAAAAGCAAAGAGCCTTTATTATCTTCAAGCTGTGAGCCTGATCTCTCTGTCTGTCTGATGCATCAGTGAGAGCAGAGAGCCCAGGGCCCAGGCAGGGTGGGGATCTTATCATGGCAGAGGTTGGTGTGAGGCAATTTCAAGGTTCAGGACCCTGATGGGCTGACATTTGTCTGGGTTATAGGGGATGTTTGGAATGTCAGGTATTTTTTCTTAGATGCAGGCCCCACTGGGTGGTGTCAGTTTATGGCTCTTCCTGGATCCAGGTGTTTTCTTTCAAAAGCTGTGTCTGGGCCTCAGGTATTTCCCCTTAGATGCAGGCTTCACTGGGTGGGGCCTGCCAGAAGTTGTGTCTGAGCCTCTAAGCCTGTCATGGCAGCTGTGTGGTCAAGCTGTTTTGTGACCCCCCCCCAAAATACCCAGCAGCTGCTTTCTAAATTAGTACACAGGGGCTTATATTAATTATAAATGCTTGGCTGATAGCCTAGGCTTATAACAAATTAGATCTTATATTTAAATTAACCCATTTGCTTTTTAAATCAGTACATTGCCATGAGGCCCATGACTTACAAGTACTTTAGCATTTTGCTTTCTTGGGCAGCTGGCTCACAGATCTCCTGACCCTGCCCTCTCTTCTCCTTATTTTGGTTTTTCTGCCTAACTGCATTATTACAAGCCAATGAGAGCAACACACATTCACAGTACACAGAAGGATCATCTCACAGCAGAAGAGAGTTATGTTGAGTCTCTCTCTAGAAGTCCCCACCTGAATCACCCTAAGATATAAGGCCCAGAGAAGAGTCATGTCCCCAGTGTCCCAAGGCAGAGAGCATGTTCTTTGTTCTGAATCAGTCTATTGGAGAACATCATTCCAGTTCCTTATCTGTGTCAGATGAGAGGGGCAGACCCTGCAATGACTTTTCCTCAACAGTTAGTGTTGTGCCTATGGACAAGTCCTATTTATGTCAGCTCAGGTGGCATGTACTTCTACACATAGTCCTCGAAGACATAAGAAAAGGTGGAATAGAATTTTACAGGTTCAAACTTCATATAAGGACTCTGACATGTATGTTTGTGTGCCTGTACCTGTGTGGCAATGTCTAGTCTTGACTGAAAGATAAACTCACAACATAAGATTGTACATGTACATGCATATACAAAGAGTTTCTGGCAGTTCAAATAAATGGAGTTGAGGGGTTGATGTAAAAAAAAGTCAAGAAATTGTAAAGGAACAAGATGTCAGACTTAAAAGAAATAAACAAGAATGTTGTAAAAGTATTGGTGAAATTATTAAGGCCACTCCACGTAGTTAAAAGGGAGATTTATTTAATGGTGTAACTTACAAATGAAGGGATAGGTAGGTTGTGAGTTCTGGAAAGGATGCAGTGCAGTCCATTGGTGTTCTCTGGAGAATTCTCCTGGGTCTACCTCTAGCATCCAGGGTCCATGCAGGAAGAGAGCGCAGCGCATCCTGATCTCAGATCTTCAGGGCCCTCCCTTGGCCGCTCCTTGTAGACGTGATAGTTACCGAAGCCTCAATGGGGGTTGGAACTTCCGGACCAAAGCTGGAATGGCTACCCACTACATTTTCCCCTTTTTGTCTAAATAAGAAGGTTCTAACTTAATACAAGACTATATACACAGGAAAGGTTATCAAATATTGTCTAGGAGTAATGAGGGATAATGACCTAGATAAGATGGAACTACAATCAATGCAAACAATATCAAGCAAGAAACACATACTATAATCCAGAGAAGTATAGAGCATAGGTAAATGGCATGTTACAAAAATCATTCCAAAAGGTGTCCTATCCTAAAGAACCTGAATCTAATACTTAATATGTTCTATCTATTAAGTTGTAACTATAACTGATAGTCTTCAATCCCATCAAAGACCTGAGAAGGAATATAATGGTACCTGAGAAATGGTAGATGGATGCAAGCAACTTTCGGGAATCTTGCAAGAGTAGACTGAGACAGATGGCAGCCTGGACAGTCACCTAATGTTTCTCAGCATTGTTGGTGCATTCAAATTGGCTACAGGCCTAGAATATCTGACAGACCATTTTCAGAAGCAGGAATTCTGAAAGACCATCTTACCCTGTCTTGGCAGAGTACCGTGGTCGCTTTCCTTGTGTCCCGCTTGTCCAGAAAGGACAGCATTGCATTTGTACTGTCAGCCATCGAGGAAAGGGCAGTTCTTTGCCCAGTAGGAAAGGGCAGTTCTTTGCCCAGTAGGCCATTTTGTGCCAAGAAGACAAACTTCCAAATGGAAATGTCTTAGAAGCCCAACATTCTCTCGGGATCAAATTGGTGCAGCCAGGAGCAATTGTGTCTCACATCAACAGAATTCTAAGTTATTGAAATGCCACATTCTCTAGGTCTATTAAGTGTTTGAAGATTACCTGTCCATCTGACCTTTGTATCTGTAAATCTGGATAACCTAACTAACGTAACTATAGAGATGACAAGCATAGGTGACTATAAATCTATAAGTCTTATCTACTGAAATAACCTAAGGACTAAAGCTTCATGTAAACAAGGTAAACAGTCTATAAGCAAATGTATGGTAAAGAACGATGACTTCAAAATTGTGACAATACACAAGATATTTCTAACAGAGGTAGAAATATATAGTGTAATATACAATGACAATAATCTTAAATATATATCAATATACCAAATATCCTAAACAGAAGTAGAACATACATAAAGTATGACAGATATAAATTTACATTTGCATCAATATACAAATATTTCAAACAAGAGTAGAAATATATGTACATTATAACAAATATATTTCTGTATTTGTATCAATATACAAATTATCTTAAACAGGAATATAAAAATAGTTTACATTTGTATCAACATATAAGAATCCATAACAGTGCAAATTACAGTGCAAATTATCTAAGGCTGCTATTTTACTAAATTTGTTTACAAGTATATACAATAATCTACCATAATATCTTATACCTATCCATTCCATTTCTTCTTTTCACTTTTTTTAGGAGAATACTGAGTCAAATATTTTCTTCCACCCCCAACCCTATAACCATCATCCATAACCCTGAGAAATATGAAACCTTAGGGAGAAGGGGTGTCATTTTCTTAGAATTGCTTCCTGCTGTTTAGAGGGTGATGGTATCTCTGTTGGGTACTGTGAGAAAGCTCAGATAGTTAAATCTCAGTTAGACTAACTGTAGGTTCCACAGCAAGTCTTAGAGTAATGGGTAAGATTGTCTGAAATTCTGGCAAGAAGTGTAGCATGATGATGATTACCATGGCATCATTCTGGATTGGTAGAGTTGTTTTTGGGGCCCCATCTTCCTTCTGGAGACTTCAGAGATTGCTATTGGAAAAACTTATTTTTTATGAAAATGGAAAGTTTGGATTTAAAGAGGACATAATATGTAAGAAAGGATTCTGAGAAATCAAGAGTAAGCATGGAGAGAATTAGAATCTTGAAGACAATGGTCCCTTTTTATTGGTTTCCTTCTGTCCCACACCAGAGGGCTCCTCTGATATGGGACTGAAGAATCTCTCAACCTTTTCTTTTAGCAATATGCTTGGGTTTAGAGAAGGAGTGAGCCAATTCCATCTCCAAAGTCAGCTTGGCTTATAATTGAATTGGAACCACAACTTTTCTAGATTGATAGATATATAGATGTTAGACAGTGAGATTTTACCCTGTGTAGATTGGTACCAATAGATTCTTTCTTTCTGCTGTAAACATCCGGATATCCAAGGCCTTATGATTTCTGGAAGATGGGTATTTCCATTATCCTGGAAATACAAAAACAGAACCCTACCCCAACCTTTGATTGTTAAATTTTTCTTACAACTTGTAGAGATGTGACATTGGTGGATGATCTTTTACTTCTCCTCATCAAGGGGTTTCTCCTGTTCGAATCGAATTTTTATTCATTTTGTTGGTATCCATAACTTTTCTTCTCCTGCAGAAACAAAAGCAAAACCCTTTCCCCAATGTAGACCATATCCAGGTTTCCATTCTGAGGTCAGCACATCCTTGAAATAAACCAGTTGGTTTAGCTCAGGAGTTTTGTCTGTCGACCAATGTCTCTCCGCAGCTGTTGTTCCTTTCGCATCAGCATTGAGAAAATTCAAGGTTAATAAAGCACTATGCAATCTATTTCTAGGAGTCATTGTTACCTGTTGCTGTTTATTTAGCATATCCTTTTTTTTTTTTTTTTTTTTTTTGGTTTTTCGAGACAGGGTTTCTCTGTGTAGCTTTGCGCCTTTCCTGGAACTCACTTGGTAGTCCAGGCTGGCCTCGAACTCACAGAGATCCGCCTGGCTCTGCCTCCCGAGTGCTGGGATTAAAGGCGTGCGCCACCACCGCCCGGCTATTTAGCATATCCTTTAAAGTTCGATTGGATCTTTCTATGACTGCTTGGCCTGTGGGATTGTGTGGTATACCTGTAACATGCTTTATATTGTAATAAGCAAAGAATTGTCTCATTTTATTGGAGACATATGCTGGGGCATTGTCTGTCTTAATTTGTACAGGTATTCCCATGATGGCCATAACTTCTAATAGGTGTGTAATTATAGAATCAGCCTTTTCAGAACTCATAGGAGTTGCCCATTGAAATCCTGAATAAGTGTCAATGTTATGATGTACAAACTTTAATCTTCCAAATTCTGCAAAATGAAACACATCCATCTCCTAAATTTCATTTCTTTGTATACCTTTTGGATTGCTTGCTGCAGGTAATGGAGTTTGGTTATAGATGGAACAAGTAGGACATTTTTTCACAATATCCTTAGCCTGTTGCCAAGTGATGAAGAAATCCTTCTTCAAACCTTTGCTATTTACATGGTATTTCTTATGAAATTCTGAGGCTTCTAGCACATTACCTATTAGTAACTGATCAATCTCATCATTACCTTGTTCTAGAGGTCCTGGCAGACCTGTATGGGATCTGATATGTGATATATATATATATATATATATATATATATATATATATATACACACACACACACACATATATATGTATATATATGTATATATATGTATATATATATATATATATATATATATATATATATGATGTTCCCTTTTTCTGATGATTTCCTGCAATTGTATGAATAATGAAATTCATTCTGTATTATCAGGAATAAATTCAGCAGTTTCAATATGTAAAACAACTCTCTCTGCATATTGAGAGTCAGTGACTATATTGAGGGGTTCTGTGAAGTCCATCAGTACCATAAGAATAGCATACAGTTCTTCCTTTTGTACAGAGCTGTATGGACTTTGTACCACTTTACTTAAGTCTCCTGATTTATATCCTGCTTTCCCTGATTTATTTGCATCAGTATAGAATGTGAGGACTCCAGAAATTGGCTTTTGCATACAATGTGAGGAAGGACCCATTCAGTCTTCTTTATGAATTCTATTCTCTTGCTTTTGGGATAGTGGTTGTTAATCTCTCCCAAAAAGTTACTGCATGCTCTCTGCCCTTACTCATTATCTTTCTATAGTGATGAAATTTCCTCATTAGTTAAAGGTACTACAATTTCTGCTGGGTCCATTCCTGTCAACTGGCAAAGTCTTAATTTACCTTTTTGAATCAAATCTGAGATCTTTTCTATATAAGTCTTAAATTTCTTATTTGGTTTATGTGGTAGGAATATCCATTCCAATATAATATCTTCCCTCTGCATCAAAATACCTGTTGGGGAATGTCTGGAGGGGAATATGACAAGAATGCATTTAAGTTCTGGATCCACACGATGCACATGTGCTTCTCGAATTGTCTTTTCTACTAGAGCCAATTTCTTCTCAGCTTCAGCTGATAATTCTTTTGGACTATTTAATTCTTTGTCCCCTTCTAGAGTACTAGCCAAATTTTGCAGTCCATCTTTGGGTATTCCCATGATACCCAGTAAGTTGGAAATGCTTCCTAATAACTTCTGAAAATCATTAAGAGTCTTCAATCAATCTCTCCTTAGTTGTACCTTTTGGGGTCTAATTTTTTGTAGCTCTATCTTATATCCTAAGTAATTGATAGAATCTCCTCTTTGTATTTTTTCAGGAGCAATTTGCAGTCCCCCGCTAGGCAAAACTTTTTTTACTTCTTCAAACATGCTTTCTAATGTATCTAACTTTGGATCAGCTAATAGGATATCATCCATATAGTGATAAATTATGGATTGTGAAAATTTTACACGAATTATCTCCAATGGTTTTTGCACAAAGTATTGGCACAAGGTAGGCCTGTTTAACATTCCCTGTGGGAGGACCTTCCATTGATATCTCTTGACGGGCTGAGAATTATTATAATTAGGTACTGTAAAGGCAAATTTTTCTCTTTCATTTTCTTGTAAGGGTATGGTAAAGAAACAGCCTTTTAAGTCAATAAATATTATAGGCCATTCTTTGGGTAGCAGAGAGGGCAAGGGCATCCCAGTCTGTAGGGAGCCCATTGGCTGAATTACTTTATTAATAGCTCTCAGATCTGTCAGCATTCTCCAATTACCAGACTTTTTTAAAATAAGAAATACAGGATAATTCCAAGGGCTGGTAGATTCTTCAATGTGTTGAGCATTTAACTGCTCTTGAACAAGCTGTTCTAAAGCTTGTAGCTTCTCTTTTGTCAATGGCCATTGTCCAATCCAGACAGATTTATTAGTTAGCCATTTTAAAGGTAAGGCAGTTGGTACTTCTGAGAGTTCAACAGCAGTTGTGCTCTGTTTGTGTACAGCCTGAATGGTTGGTGACTGTTTTTCATAGCATGTCATGATATTATTCCTAGAGACATGCATTGGTCTGTATTCCTTTCCTGAGAGTGGTGGCGCACGCCTTTAATCCCAGCACTTGGGAGGCAGAGCCAGGCGGATCTCTGTGAGTTCGAGGCCAGCCTGGTCTCCAAAGCGAGTTCCAGGAAAGGCGCAAAGCTACACAGAGAAACCCTGTCTCGAAAAACCAAAAAAAAAAAAAAAAAAAAAAAAAAAAAAAAAGGAATTTTAATCTGGGTATTCCAATGTTGTAACAGATCTCGGCCCCAATGATTTACTGCTACATTTGCTACATATGGCTTCAGCCTTCCTCTCTGTCCTTCTGGCCCTATGCATTCAACCCATCTCAAACGCTGTTTTATCTGAGATAGGGTGCCAATCCCTAAAAGTTGGACATCTGCCTCTTGAAGAGGCAAATTTGGATGCCATGATTTTGGTGTAATTATAGTTACATCTGCACCTGTGTCTACCAGGCCCTCCAGAACCAGGCCATTAATTCGAATTCTAAGCTTTGGTCTTTGTTCATTTATGGAAGTCTGCCAAAATATTTGTTTTATAGTGTTCTTTGTAAACTGTGATCCATCTATCAGAGCTGTTTTATCATCCATTGCAATATTGGTTTTTACATTAGGCATTGGTTTATTCAGTTGTCCTGGAGAGGAATTTCTTCCACAGTGGCTGGGAATGTTCGTACTACATTTGATTTGGGGGCCTGCAAGAGACCCCCTGAGGCATTTCCTGCCAGTAAAGGGTTGCCTTGTATATCTATTCTTGATCTGCACTCACTGGTCCAATGTCGGCCTTTGCCACACCTTCTACATAATCCGGGAGGTGGTTGGGGTCTCCTGTTTAGGCTATTCCTAAATGGAGTATCACTTCTAAGAGTACCCCATGTACAGTTTTTACTTATATGACCTGGTGTACTACATTTAAAACATTTGGTACCACAGGCCTTCTTTCACCTCTGGGATTTGTCTCTCCTATCCGAGCCTCATTACTGTAGTTAAGAGACTGAACACCATTAGTATACTGAATCCATTCTTCCAAAGGAGCTGATCTGATCTTTAATGGTGTAAGTATTCTTCTGCATTCTGCATTAGCATTGTCAAACGCCAAGGACTCAGTTAATATTTTTCTTAATTCTTTATCTGATACAGCTTTTGTTATACCTGTGTTCTGCCTTTGTAAAAAATCAGTGAAGGGTTCATGCGGTCCTTGAAATATCTTTGTGTATACCTCCGTTGGTTTTTCAGGTTCTGGAATTTTTTCCCAAGCATTTAGAGCTGCTGTAAGGCATAAGAATATTGTATGCTCATCATAAATGGCTTGTACATTCCTGTCAGCAAAACATCCCTCACCAAGTATTTGATCTTGGGAGATCACAAAACCTCTGAGTTTACCTTGTTGTTCTAAATTTTTTGCCTCTTCTCTCAACCAGCTTTTCCACTGTAACACTGGCTATATTCTAGAACAGCTGAAATTAACTGATGCCAGTCATCTGGAATGATTCTATGTGAGGTAGACCACGAATTTAACATGTCTTATGTATGTGGAGTGTATCCCATACGTAACTACTGCTTCCTTTATATTTTTAAAATCCCGTGTTGAAATTGGTTGTAATGTATATGTATTATATGGCTCAGGGTGTGTGTCATCTGCTGGCTTCTCATGCATGATAACAGGATAAGCCATTGTATGAGAGCCATTTGGAGATGTTACAACCTCTATGGTCTTGCCCTTCTGCTTATTAGGTCCCTTGTCATGTTTACTGAGAGTTTCTTCTAGGGCTTGCAAACGAGTATTTAGGGTCTGTTCTAAGGAGTGAACCTCCTCTCTTGCAAGGGACTCCAGATTTCTCATGGAATCAAAGAAGTTTTTATGTTCCTCAGAAACACATGATTCCATGGACCTTATCAATTAATGACAATCTTTCTTCCTTATATAGTGTCTGGAGAGTTAGTGTTCTATCCATCAAATATTCACATTTATTATCAATAAGATCAATTTTTGGTACAAGCCTGTTTTGTAAATCCTGATCAGCAGATTCCAGAGAAAGAATCTTCTTCTGTAAGTTTTCATTGCTATTTTTTAAAGCAGATTCCAGAAAGAGAATCTTTTTCTGTAAGTTTTCATTGTTATCTTTTAAAGGAGATTCCAGAGAGAGAATCATTTTCTGTAAGTTTTCATTGCTATTTTTTAAAGCCTGTATCAGTCCAAATAATGACTCATCTTTGTTCTTATTATTAAACCAGTGTTTGAACACTGTGTGAATTATTACGATGAATGCCAAAATGGCACAGGCCAAATATGCCTGAGGAAGGTCATATATTTCCAAGAAAATGTCATTCATCATACAGACAAAAAAGTTTTTAAATTCTTGTGAGGTAATATTTTCGGCCATATTACAAGAATTACTCAAAATTTGTTAGTCAATTTTAATGTATATAATTATCAAGTACTTTTACTTGAAATAAGACACTGCTTTGCCTATCTTGCCTTTGCGTGGTTCTGGGGGTGTAGTAGGACTTTTCAGCCACAAGGAGGCATTGGTATAGAGCAGGTCCTGTTGAATGCCTTGGCTGGCAGCAGAGTGAGCACAGGCAGCCGGCAGTTTTTCCAGTGACCCCCTGGAGCTTCAGGGCGTGGAGACTTCCAGGCCGCTCTAAGCCCCTCTCTGCCTCTACAGACAATAGGTCTGCCAGCAGGCATGGCTCCAAACCCCCGCCAGGGACAAGGGACAGTGCCCTGTCTATTTTAACTAGGTGAAACTGTGGAAGCCTCAGGCTAGGGCAGGGAGCCAGCACTTAGGGAGCCCCACTCACAGTGATTTCGCTGGTCCGGGGCTAAACTTGCCACGGAACTGATATCGGATTAGTTCCTTTTTAGGAATGGAACCATATAGGTTTTTCCTGGTTTTATGGAAATCTGCAGGCAGTAACCTGCAGCTTCAAGTGCCTGCCAGCTGGGGAGGAAGCTGAGGGAAGGAGCCACCCAGGCCTTTGGAATTTGCCCCACATGAGTGCCAGATATTGGTGAAATTATTAAGGCCACTCCATGTAGTTAAAAGGGAGATGTATTTAATGGCATAACTTACAAATGAAGGGATAGGTAGGTTGCAGGTTCTGGGAAGGACACAGCGCAGTGGTGTTCTCTGGAGAACTCTCCTTGGTCTACCTCTAACGTCCAGGGTCCAAGCAGGAAGAGAGCATGGCACATCCTGATCTCGGGTCTTCAGGGCCCTCCCTTGGCCCCGCCTTGTAGGCATGATAGTTACTGAAGCCTCAATGGGGGTTGGAACTTCCGGACCAAAGCTGGAATGGCTACCCACTACATAAAAGTGCTTTGCTTGGAGTCAAATGTCCCTTTCTGGCAAATTCTCACATAACAAATCCCCTGCTTCCTTCACACAGAGAGAATGCTGGTGGTGATCAGGTCAAAAAGAATCTGATTGAACTGAGTTGTCACTTCACATGGGAGCTGCTGTTGGAAGAAATTGACATACCTGATTTGGAAACAAGGATCTCTGAGGAGCTTGCATTCCTAGACATCAAGGACAGAGTGGGAATGCTCAACCTCAGGGCCTATGTGAAACACCTGAAAGGCCAGCATGAGGAAGCCCTGCAGAGCTTGAAAGAAGCAGAAACCTTGATCCAGGGAGAGCAGTTGTACAAGAGAAGCCTGGTTACGTGGGGCAACTGTGCCTGGGTGCATTACCACATGGGCAGCCTGGCAGAAGCCCAGACCTACCTGGACAAGGTGGAGAACACATGCAAGGAATTGGGCAGTCCCTACCGCTATAGGATGGAGTGTCCTGAGATGGACTGTAAACAAGGCTGGGCCTTGCTGAAGTGTGGAGGACAGAATTATAAACGAGCCATGGCCTGCTTTGCAAAGGCTCTGGAAGTGGAGCCTGAAAACCCTGAATACAACATTGGCTATGCTACTGTAGCCTATCGCATAGACTGTGATGACAATAATATCTCTCTAGAACCCCTAAGGAAGGCTGTAAGGTTAAATCCAGAAGATCCATTTATTAAAGTTTATCTTGCCCTGAAGCTTCAGGATGTAGGAGAAGCAGCTGAAGCAGAAACACACATCGAAGAAGCTCTCAGTAGCACATCCTGCCAACACTATATCTTTCGATATACAGCCAAGTATTACAGAAGGAAAGGCTGCCTAGACAAGGCTCTCCATCTGCTACACAGGGCCTTGCAGGCGTCACCTGCCTCTGGCTACCTGCATTACCAACTAGGGCTCTGCTACAAGCAAAAAATGATCCAACTGAAGACATCCAGAAATGACCAGGCCAGAAGGCAGGGTAGTGTGCAGAAATTGGCACAACAGGCCATTTGTGAATTTCAAGAGACTGTGAATCTCAGGCCCAGGGATGAGATGGCTTATGTTTTCATGGCTGAAGTGCAGGCAGAAATTGGCCAATATGAAGAAGCAGAGGCAAATTTCCAGAAGGCACTGAACATGAAGAATCTTGAGTGTCACATAGAGCAGGATATTCATTTCCGCTATGGCCGTTACCAACAATTTCATCAGAAATCAGACGACAAGGCGATCACCCACTACTTAAAAGGTCTGAAAATAGAAGAAAAGACCTTTGCCTGGAGGAAACTACTCACAGCTTTGGAGAAAGTGGCCACAAGACGTGCTCGCCAGCATGTTCGACTTGTGGAGAGCACCAGCTTGCTTGGGTTAGTCCACAAACTGAATGGGGACAAGGAGGATGCCCTGCAGTTCTATGAGAGGGCTCTGAGGCTCACTGGGGGAGTGAACCCTGAGTTCTGAATGCAGCTCACCTCTGAGAAGTGAATGTACTCATAACTGAGGGTTCCCGGCTTCCTTCCCAGTTTCTTTCTCCAAACTCTTTTCATCCCTCATTGTGGTGTCTATGAGGAACTTCCACCCCACTACATCTTCTCACTTACTGACCAGGACTGACCCCTGCTGATCTGCACTCCCTTGAGCTGTGGGATCCTAGGACATCTTTTCCTTATGTCTGTGTTTTGGGAATGAAAGTCTTCCATCTTCTGCCTGCCAATGTCCTGGACAAAGAGGTCTTCTCCAAGGAAGCTTTTACTTTAAGTCACCAGTTACTTTTACTACAGTGCAGTGTCAGAGGAATCCAAATGAGCAAAGGAGAGAGTTTGCAAGCTGAGAGGTCTCCCCTTACTGCAGAATTATTCACAGCTAATAAGAGCCTTAAGTTTAGGGAAAGCCAAGCAAAGAAAACTTGCCAGGACATTACAGACAGAGGATGATATAAGGAGATTTGTGCACTTTCGGTTGTGGGAGCTCGTTTTCAGGTTACTCATGGCTTTACCCAGCAGATCCACATAGGAGGATGATTAGGACCAAGGGCCTGAATACTGGTGTCTGAGATGGTCTGCACTTGACTTGCTGGGGAGAGGTCTTTTGCTCCACCCCTTGGTGTCTGTATAAATACCCTGGTGCAGAGACAGTCAGGGCCCGTTGGAATAGGTTCTAGGCCCTCTCAAGGCTCTCCTTCATTTTCTATCTGTTCATCTCCACATTCTAAACCCTTTTATCTAATATTTCCTGCTTCTCACACTCAGGAAACTCTGGGGAACTGTGGGGTTAGTGAGTAAACACCCCGCAGAATGGTGCCATGAACAGGGACTAAGAAAAAAAAGCGAGGGAGACGAAAGACAAATTAACAGGGACTAAAGACAAAGAATAGGGACTTAAAACAAAGGAAAATAATAGTTTTAATACAGAGTTTTTGGCGAAAGTGCTGAGTCAGACTCTGACAGTGGAAAAAGAAAGGGGCATGTCTGGTGTAATAAATATGAAATATGAATATTAAAAAGGGGCATGGGGTTTTATCCTCAAGAGTAAAGGAAAAAACTGACTGGAAGATTGTCCGATGCTGCAGCGCAAAAATCTCCTCTATCAAATTTTCTATCTTCTATCTCTTTTTTAATTTCTATGTGTGAAAAATAAGTATAAGTTATAGTGTAGTAATATAGTGTAGAAAAAACTTAGAAGTATAAGATTGTGTAGAAAAAATTTAAGATAAGTAAGGCAACTAGACAGAAAAACTCAATTTTCTAACTTTGGGGGCTATTAACGCAAACTGGGGGGAGAAATCTTTCTTTGAGCTTTATGGGTAGTAAAAAAAAAAAAAAAAAAGCTCTTCTTTGAGCTTCGGGCAGAAAAGAAAAAGAAAAAAGTTTCCTATGGAAGCTTTAGGCCTGGGGACAGCTAAAGTCCAAGGGGCAGGAGAAAAGTGATTTCTTCCAGAGGCAAAAATGCGGGGGTAAGAATCCAATTAGTTTAAAGTTCAAAGCTTTGTGAAAAGTTGGTCTTTTTCTCTTGGGGGAAAAAATCTTTTTCTTAAACTAAAAGCTTTTCTTGGAAATTTTGGGCAAAAATATCTCTATAAAAAGCCTTAATCTTTCTCTCTCAAACTAAAAGCTCTCTTTAAAAACTTAAAAACTAAAGCCTTTGACTTTCTCAGAAGGACAAAAAATAGAATCACCTGAAGATTTTAGCATGGGAATCACCTGTGATTAGCTCTAAGGGAAAGCAACAAACCTCTTAAGACAGCAAAACCTCTAAGTTCTGTCTTTCAAGCTTTAAAAATCCTCCTTGCAATGCAGGAGGCAGGGATGGAGTTCCTAAAAATCTCTCTTCTAAGCTCTGTCTCTTCAAGCTAGTAAAAGACAGTGAGTCAGAGTTAAGGTTCCATCTTGCAGTCTGGGGACAGTAGGAGAATAAAGAGGCTTCCAGACTGCTGAGGAGTTTGAGATTTTGTTTCTAAGTTTCAACAATGTTTTCAGACCTGTTGAAAGCTGCAGGTCTAGAATCCCATTCCAATTTAGACAACTATCTTCTCCTGTTGGGAAGTTGAGTTTCCAGTTAAGCAATTCAGAAACAGAATATTCCTTACAAGGTTTTTCTCTTCTCTTTTCTTTCTTTTGAGTTTGCTGTAAACTGATGTAACTCTTAATAGTTGTTATAAAGGATCTGAAATGCATAGCAACAGAAGACACTAAGTCCCAGAACTAAGAGAGCCATTAAAGAATTATACTCATTTTAATCTATCAAGAACTTTCAGAATATCAAAGCTGTCTATAAGCTCTGAACTTTAGAAATGATATGCGTACTTCCTCTCTACTTAAGAGAATCTTCTAATAGAGATAATGATAATAATTAAGTAAGAAGTAGACAATTATTCTCTCTTATTAGAAAATGTTAAATCTCTAAGTGTGAAGAAATCTTTAGGTGTTTGCTAAGTTAGATATATGCTAATGGTAGCCCTGTAGAGTTTGCTTAATAGTTCTTATGAATATAAGTGTGTAAAATAGATCTATAATTAAATAAGTACAAGTAATATAAACATGTGATAGATCTATAAAATAAGCTTGCAAGAAGTAAAGATGCTAGTTGTAAATGTAAGTTTAAATAAGAATATAGAATGAATATAAGAAGTAAATGAGAAATATATTTGCTAAAGTAGTTCTATAGTTTCCTTAAGGAGTATAAATAAGTAGATGTTAATATGTTATATGTGAGTTTGTAAAAAAGTGTAAATGTTGAATGTGAGTCTAAATGCTTGGTAAGATACGTTATATGTGAGTTTGTAAAAAAGTTTAAATGTTAAGTGTGAGTCTATGCTTAATGTACATGGTGTAAAAAAAAAAAAACTGAGACACAGAAGTTAGTGTCCTAGCAGACTGCAAAGCAGGCAGTCTGAGTGGTTTTCAAAAGCTCCAGAAGCCACTAAGAAGCTAAGAATGGTGGATGCCAGAACCAGCACAACAACACATCCCCAGTTGGGATCCTAAGGAAAATCAAGGCAACACAGAAAAACCTGAGCTAACAACAAAAACGGTGCAGTTTAAAATATTACTGTAACTAAAAAGGCCCTGGATTGAGAATGAAAGTTACAAACACACTTGTTTGAACTAAAATTGTTAACTGCAAAAAGTTTTGGTTGTAAAACGTCTCTTCATATCTGGAAGTGAAAGTCTAATACCAGAATTTACTTTTCTTGAACTTAAAAAAAAACGAGAAAATTACAAAAAGATTTGTTATGGATTTCTTCATATTTGGAAGGCTAGTACTAGAATTTATTTGAATTTTGGAATTTAAGAAATGAAATGAACAATAGTGATTTCATTGCAATGGGACAATTTTGAATTTACTTATGGTGATGACTTAGGAACTGTTTTCTGGAATTATTTGTGTTAAAAATGGAACTGTTTAAATGAAGAAATTTATTGTTTCTACCTAGAGTCAAGATGCAGTTTTGTGTATGCATATATGCTTTATTGACTGGTGATTCATGAATTGTTTTAAGGAACTGTTTAAGTAAAAATGAAATTACTTATGGAACTGGTTTTGTGTTACAAATGAAACTGTTTAAATGGAAAAGTTTGGGTTTGCTAACTAGGCTTGAGATTTTGCTTAAAAAATTATAAAGAAAAGGGAGAGTTAATATTCCTTACTTTATTTAATTTAAAACTTTTCTTATTTGAGTGGATTAATGTTATGTTTTGTTAGTGAGAAATGCAAATGGATATGTTAAGATTACTTTAAAGTGTAAAGAGTTTTATTAAACCGCTTTTGGATGTTTTGCTAAAAGTTTTCAAAGTGTTAATGGTTAGATTGAGAATATAGCTTTTCAATATGGGTTTATAGGAATTGTGTAAGTTTGGGTTTTTCTAACTAAGTTTGAGATTGTTTAAAAAATTTTACAAAGAAAAGGAGGAGTTATGATTGAGTTAAGGTTGAATGTATGTTTGCAGAAATTATGTTAATTTATTGATATTAATGTACCCTGGTTTTGTGTAGTTAAGGAAATATTTAAGTTTGACATAAAAAATCAGAAGTTTTTCCTATGTTCTGTTAGCAAGAAAATTCAAATGATTCTATTAAGAGTTAAAGTTGTCATGATTCAGGATTTTAAATTCTGGAAATTGTTGTTGATTTTTTAATTCAGCTGTCCATTCTTGGCTGTGTATATATGGCTTCATCTTAACATCCCGTTCTTCTCCACATCCCTCTGTCAAATGCCAGTTTACTATTGCGAGGCGTGAGCTTAGTTACTCTTCAAGAATAACTGTTTCAGCTGCTGTTCCATTGCACATCAGAAGCCATCGGCCCACTGCCTATTCAGCTGCCTTCGAAGAAAAGGGCACTGTACCTTTTCCAAATTGCGAAGGCCACTTCAGGGATGGTGCCATATTGTCCTGGCCTCAGAAGATGCCTTTTGATAAAGCCATAACCACACTCGTTTTGGCAAGAATCAGTAGTCCTTTGTTTCATGTCCTGTCTGTCCATTTTGTCAGCAGTTGATTCAAGGATACTTTGTTGTCCAGTGGCTAACTTTTGCCACAATGAAAGTTAACTCCATATGCAGTTTCTTCAATGCCCATATTTTCTCTGAAGTTGATTGGTACTGCCAGGAGCCGACATGTCTCATAATCATAACAAAAAAGAAAAATTTTCTAAGTTATTAAAACATTTTAAATGCCATATTCTGTAGATCTCTGAAGGGTTTGAAATCCTGAATCATGACATGACACTAGTGGAATTCAGGTGTTTCTGGTACATGGACTGCTCTCACCCAATGTGAGGTTGAACTGTCGACCTTGTGTACATCCTACTTCACAAATGAGTCTGTCAGATATGCTAAGCCTATAGGCTGAAGATGATGCCCCAACACTGTGGAGAAACCTCAGGTGACTGTCCAGGCAGCTGGCTGTTTCTGTCAACTCACAAATTTTTTGGAAGTTGCTTGCATGCACTTTCTGTTTTTATTTTTGTTAGCTAATATTATTTCCTTCTTGGGTCTCTGAGGGAGTTGAAGATTAGTTAGTTATAGTTGAAGGTTAGTTAGTTATAGTTGAAGATTAATTAGGATAGAAAGTGAATTAGATACATTTTGGACTTAACAAAATAGGATAGATAATGAAATTATTTTCTCTGAATTTGTCAAATACAAATGGACTAGACATTGTTTAGACATTTATTACTTGTATATATTGTATATAGTCATTGTACTTTTGTATATAGTTTTTCTTTTGTTAGTTATAACCTTTTTCTTTTTTTTCCTTTTTATTAAAATAGAAAAGGGGAAAAAAAAAAAAAAAAGAAACAACACAAATGGGGGGGGGCGTTGGGGGGAAGGTGAGGGGGACGGGAGGGGGGAGAACAAGGGAATCCGTGACCAATATGTAGAACTGAATTGTATTGCAAAATAAATTAAAATAAATTAAAAAAAAATATATATATATATAAAAAAAAAAAAAAAAAAAAAAAAAAAAAAAAAAAAAAAAAAAAAAAAAAAAAAAAAAAAAAAAAAAAAAAAAAAAAAAAAGAGTTAAAGTTGTAAGACTGAGAAAATTGTTAAATATATATATACATATATATATCACCATTTATGTTAATTCAAATGTTCTGTTAAGAGTTTGCTATGAGTTGTAAGACTGGGAGAATTGTGACTATGTATAGCAATATTTATGTTAACATGTTAATGGTAATGATGAAGCTAAGGGGTTATTTAAGTTTGCAATTGCATTAAGTTTTTGGTTTAAAAAGGGCTTAAGGCAGCTAAGACTGCTGTAGTCACCTTGGACCTAATCCAAAAATAAAATGCCATCTTTCTCATCCTTTACTCCCATACTGTGATGTGTAACAGCTATGGAGATTGCTGTAAGCCATTAATAATGAGTTATTTTTTATATATTAAGGAAAGGGGACCAGTGAGAACCCGTTTTCAGGTTCCTTGTGGCTTGTTACCCAGCAGGTCCATATAGAAGGATGATTAGGACCACGGACCTGAGTGCAGGTGTCTGAGATGGTCTGCACTTGGCTGTGTTGGGGGGAGGTCTTTTGCTCTACCCCTTGGTGTCTCTATAAATACCCTGGGACAGAGACAGTCAGGGCTCATTGGAATAGGTTCCAGGCTCTCTATATTTTCTATCTGTTCATCTCCACATTCTAAATCCTTCTATCTAATATTTCCTGCTGCTCACACTCAAGAAAACTCTGGGGAACTGTGGGGTTGGTGGATAAACGCCCTGCATTCTGTGCTACTGATAGTGTGTTATATGTGATGATTTTCCCTCAACTAAAATATATTCAATAAAATTCCTTTAATCACAAGAAATTTTATCTTTAATCACAGTGTAATTTGTTGATAGAATGGAAAGGATATCCTTTCAGTGTCCTCCAGAAGACTTGGGATAGCAGAATCAACTAACAGGAGTCTAGTGGCAGACGGGAAAAAGTTGTGCATATAAACCCTGCAAGTATTCTGTGAAAAGATGAAGGCTGTATTACATTCTCCACATCATGGGATAGTAAGAGTGACTGATGCTGCCTTGCTACCTGACAGCTGCTGTTTCTCATTGTGAATTATGTTGCTAGAGATAGGTTTAGGGTTCATTCACCTGACACCTGGGAACATACAGCTGATATGTTTAATAGATGTTTCTTTGATAAGCTAAAAAATTTTATTATATTTAAGCTAGGGGAAACTCTCAGAATACTGCTCCCTAACGGTCTCAATCAATGTAGAGGAATAGTAACTGATGGGGAAGAAAAGTAGACAGGAGAGAGAAAGATCAGAGAACAGCAAGAGGGCAGGCAGTTTGCTTCACAAGCCAGGGTCTGGGAAATTCAAAGACTCTACTCTTCTAGGAAACCACTTTCACACTTGCCCACAGAGACACATCTTTATAAGGTTTTTCAAAAGATGATATGTGGGTCAGACATTGGATGTTCCAGACACCTGGGGTGTCCTGTTGTGACTAAGCCTTATCCCCTTCACTTACTACCATGAGAGTTTTAGTCTGGAGGATCTAAACCAGAGAACATAAATGGTTAAAATTCTCCCCTTGATTAAAGTACCCTGTGGTTCCTAGGTCCTGGGCTCAGCAAGCCCAGCATGCACCCATGTGCCCTGTGTCTGCTGACCCACACTGCCCATGCTCAGGAGCACTTCCCCATCCTCTGCATCTCCTCTGTCCTTGCTCCTGCTGTTTAGCTGTCCTGTCAGCTCTTTGGGGTTTTCTTTGCTCTTCCTCACCCCCTCTGAGTATAGTCTCCTTTTGTTATCCTAGTCTTCCCATTCACTCAGCTGCATGGACGAAACTACAGCAAGTGGAGGTGTACCCTCCACAGCTGTGCAAGGACAAGCATGGGTGACACAACACACACACACACACACACACACACACACACACACACACACACACACCACACAGAGAGACAGACAGACAGACAGACAGACAGAGAGACAGAGAGACAGAGAGACAGAGAAAAATAGAGAGGAGAGCACACAAATACGTGTGAAAAACATTAAATTAATAAAATTAAGGATAATCACTGTGCATTATGCTTTTGAGCAACAAGGTAAAACTAATAATGTCCCTATTAATTAAATGTAGATTGTGTATACTTAGTTACCACTACTGTTCCAAATGTTCTATGGTGACCTGTAGGTCAAATGTAGGACAAATGTCTACAAACCGGACTTTCCGTGGACTGACAGTGAAAACTCCATAGCAAAGACGGAGAAGCAGGTAGTGCATGTGGATCAGTGGCCTATTTTGAATCCACACTTGTTATGGCCTTAGCAGGAAAGCATCCTGGGATCACCCGCAGTCACTGCCATGCTTTCCTTCAACTATAATTTCCCCAAGTGGCACAACAATTTCTCCAGTGAGTGCTAATGTGACAGAAGGACCAGAACACTGATATCAAGCTGGGGGTGGAGTGGGCAGTGACCTCCAGCTATTGGATTTGTTCCTAAAGTGATAGGCAGACAGGTCACTAAGACCTACTCTGTGTAGGCTTAAGATAACAGATTTTTAAAGAACAGTGATGGCTTTGAACAAGTCATAGGTATTTGTATGGAACACCTTCCCTAATGCTACTGGTTTCAGCCTTTAGCATAGGATAGCATCAAGGCTGTGAGTAAAGCATTCTCTAGAGTTTACATGCTTGAGTCTTGTTCATGTGGCTGTGACTGGTGGCAAGAGCCCTTTACAAACAGACACCTCAGGAGGAGGTAACAGAAAGCAAGACTCCATTACTGTAGGCTCTGGGAAATTGGCCTAGTTAATGAAGGGTAAACTCCTAAAGCCTCAGGGAGACTGAGAAGCTCTGCAGCGGGAAGAGGACTTGAATGATCATACCTGCAGAAGTTCCTAAGGACAGCCACACACCACACCAGCTGGGATGTACCCCTTCCAGACTGCGGGGAACTCACCTGCAGATGGACTCCTCCATCCCCAAGATTTCCCTATGCCATGCCATCAAATCCATGAGTGTAGTTCAGTTCCAAGGAGACAGTGCAGAAGTGCAGTTCTTTTGACTGAGGAACAATGGTGCTTGTGGAGATGCCAGGCTGGGTCTTTATGTCCACATCTCCTCCATCAACTCCTTCCTAACATCATGTCCTGGTGCCGGGCATTTCTCTCGCTAGACAGTTGAATGGAAATGACAAGTCATTCTGTTCAAGATTCCCTCTTCCCATTGGTTCAGAGGAGAGAGCAGAAGGCCCACACCTGTTTTACCCTCAGTTTCCCTGAGGAGAAACCTGCAGGCATTAGTTTCACTTTCTGTTTCAGGTTCCTACTGTGACTATAAAAGCACACACACACAAGCCACAGCTCACAGAGCTGTCTCCCAGCCCTTCTCTGAGAGTCCAGTTGGTGTGCAAGTCCATAAGACAGCAGAGAGTCAAGGCAGGATTCTGAGGAGCCTGTCCTGGTGAGAACCCAGAGAACTGCTGCCACCTTCACAGCACCCATGGGGTAAGGATTTCCCTGCCCTGCAGTTTGAGTGAACCCAGGACACAGACATTTGCTTCTGGCCAGGTGTGACTGAGTCTGCTTCTATTCGTTTGTTCTGTCTTCTGCCTTCTCTTTCTACTACTGAAAAGGGAACAAGGATGCTGATTGTCCTGAGAATCCAGGGACTCTGTTTAATGGGGGTGCTGTTAGCATGGGGCTGAATGGGTGACAGCAAGCTGGCTTTAGTTTTAAAGATTGTCTCACACATGTAGTTGGAAACTCCTGGGGCGACGTTAGCATGCTGATCTCACTCCTTCATTGTCCTTGGGATGTACCCAGCAGAGGTACCTCTTGAGATGCTGTTCAAGGTTTCTGTGTGAATACATATAACATATATATTCACTGCATATGCAATATATACTATATATATTCAAGAAATACTAGGCACCCAGTTGAGTCTTATTCATGTGAATGGCCTTGGGTTTTTATGTTTCAAATTGCCATTCAGATTAAAAGTGCCAGTCAGTGGAGGTGTTTGCACTAATTCTTTGCTACAGTGAGCCTCTCTTGACTTGGAGCATTATTCTTCTGTCTTTATACATAGGACGATCTATCATACATGATTATGGAGGAGGCTGAGGGCTGATGGGGAATGATGAAATAGAATACAGAGTTCACAGTGGTAGAAAAATATGGAGCCGAAGTAAGTAGAGTGCAAAAGGCTGTAGGACCTGTCAGGTGATGGTTATTATCACAGAGTCAGTGAACCAGGTGCTTAAGACTTTAGTTTGTAAAGGCGTACCTGCAGAATGAGAAAGGCTAGAGATCTCCAACTTCACAGGGGATCCTGAGCATCCACAGGGCTGTGGGATCCTGGCTCCTCTCTGTCCAGGTTGCCCACACAAATGGCTGTTGCCTCTGTGCTGTTCAGCTTTCTGGCTTCAAGGACTTATGTACAAGTTCATGTGCCTCCTCCTTGGGGCACAGGTCCTCAGCAGGATCCTTGTGAGCCTCCCAACTAGGCAGATCTTCCTGGACAGCTGGTGTTCAGATTTCAGGTGATTTTAGCTGCCCTGCCAATGCCTTTATTTCCCATAAGGTGTGGGCACAATCTCTAATTCACTGTGCACTGCTGTAGGCAGGGAAAGCAAAGAAAAGCAGGATTGAATCTTATGCCCCTGGGCCATGATTACTCTGCCTACAGAAATCTCTCCATCTTTACTAAGTACTCTGTAAAAGAAGGAATAACCACCCATTTGGTTATTTCAGAGAGAGACAGAGACAGAGAGAAACAGGCAGAGACAGAGACTGAGAGGACAGAAACTTCTTCTGCCTTTGTCTCTTTCTAGCCCGGCTCATCAAATATTACAGGTAAAGGCCTGAGTCTAGTCACAATTGGGAGACCTTCCCTGGTGCACCTTTGAAATATCCAAGTATTTGTGTCCAACATCAATGAACTGGATCAGCGCCACATGATTAGTAACAGAGATGGAGACGTTTCATTACAAAACAGCACTCTGAAAAATGAGAAGGGACTAGTGAGCAGAGGGATAAGCTCAAAGAGCACTGGGCTGTGGTAATATATTGTGACCCCCAATATATTGTGCATCCTAACAACCTTATCTGGGGTAAAAAGACAGAACAGCCCCTAGATAGACATAGAATCCAGAAAAAGTGGCACAAATGCCTTTAATCCTATCACTTAGGAGCCAGAGATTCATCTGGATCCCTGTAAGTTCAAAGTCATACTGGAAACAGCCAGGCATGGTGACTCATGCCTTTAATCCCAGACTGTGATGGCAGAAAGTAGAAAGGTATATAAGGCATGAGGACCAGGAACTAGAGCTGGTTAAGCTTTTAGGCTTTTGAGCAGCAGTTCAGCTGACATCTATTTGGATTAGTTCTCAGAGGCTTCCAGTCTGAGGAAAAATGATCAGCTAAGGAAAAATGATTAGCTGAGGAATTGGCAAGGTGAGGTGGCTGAGGCTTGTTCTGTTTCTCTGATCATTCAGGGTTCACCCCAATACATGCCTCTGGGTTTATTTTTATTAATAAAAACTTTTAAGATTCATGCTACATTGGGCCATGAGGCTCATTGCAATGAGAAGTTTCCTGTGTCCTACCAGACCCATAGTCCCGCAGACTTTTATAAAACAATCACACAGAGGCTTAATATTATTTATACCTAACTGCTTGGCCATTAGCTCAGGCTTATTACTGACTAGCTCTTACATTCAAATTAACCCATAATTCTTATCTATGTTTAGTCATGTGGGTTGGTACCATTTCTCAGCACTGCCTTGTCATCTTGCTTCCTCTGTGTCTGCCTGATGACCCCTGAGTCAGCCATCCTCTTCCCAGCATTCTCCTTGTCTGCTTATCCTGCCTATACTTCCTGCCTGGCTACTGGCCAATCAGCATTTTATTTATCAACCAATCAGAGCAATATACATTCACAGCATACAAAATGACATTCCCCATGTGTAGCTAGAGTTTTCTTGCCTGGCCCACAGTCAGGACAAATCTCTCTCACCTGCCAGTCCCACAGCTGCTCAGAACCAACCAAGTAAACACAGAGACTTATATTGCTTACAAACTGTATGGCTGTGGCAGGCTTCTTGCTAACTGTTCTTACAGCTTAAATTAACCCATTTCCATAAATCTATACCTTGCCATGTAGCTTGTGGCTTACCGGCATCTTCACATGCTGTTTGTCATCGTGGTGGCTGGCAGTGTCTCTGACTCAGTCTTCCACTTCCCAGCTTTATTCTCCTCCTTGTCCTGCCTATACTTCTGCCTGGCCACTGGCCAATCAGTGATTTATTTATTGACCAATCAGCAACACATGGACATACAGACCATCCCACAGCACACATGACCATTTACATGGCATGAACAAAGAGCCCTTTCTCCTCTCCAGGTGGTACATCAAGGGCATTTTGAGCATCCTCTGTCCATTATTTGATGCCTAGGAAAGGAAGGGCTACAGGTTTTCTCTGCAAACTGTCTTCCTTCATGATCATTGATGCTGCTCTCTTTGTGGTTCCCCAATCTCAAGCCACTTTCCTTAAGATCTGAAATGTCATAAGAAAGGAGGGAATGAGCATCACACTTGCTTCCCTTGGAGACATCAAATGGTACAGCTCAGAGGGATGAGTGGGTCAAGGGCTTGGCAAGCAAGCATGAGGATTACAATCTCAGTGTTTCTGCTGAGAGAAGAGAGGGAAGCCTTGGCTTTCCTTCTCCCAACACAAGCTGGTAAAGATGAGTGCCTAATGCTGTCCTCTGACCTTCATATGCATGCCTTGACATTGGCAACCCTTATAAATGCAACCCCCACACACATACACGCACACATGCATGCACACGTACATGCACACATCCACACACACTTCCACACACTTCCACACACACACATGAACACACACACACACACACACACACACACACACACACACACACAATACACACACACTCAAATTTCATGGCTCAGACAGGAAAGATATCCTGATCATGGAACAGTCATATGGCCATCTGCAAGTCAAGAAGAAACACTTACTAAGTGAAGTAATATAGGCAGGCAATTTAATCTTAGATTTATAATTTGCTAAGTTACAGGTAGCACATTTCTTTTGTGTAAGCCTCTTAATTCATAGTTTTTTACCTGTGGCAGCCTAGGCAGAAGGGCTCAGCCATGCATTCAATGTCTGCCCCTTGGGTCTTTATGTAATTAAATCCCCATGGCATATATGTCCTTTTTCTCTTACTGGAGTACTCATGCTAGCACAAAAATATGTCGATTGTTTTAGACTATAGTGAGTCTAATTCTATGTTTTCGAAAATCACTTTTAATATTGTAGCATCTTGGGACATTTTATACAATTTGAGATTTATAGCTTCATTTCAAAACTGTCATGTGCCTCTGAATAGGGATTGCATTGAATCTGTGGTTCTTTGGGTAATTGTATTATCTTAGTGATAAGGTGAAGACTGGGTGTCCTCTTAGGGTGCTTAGTTGCCTTTTAAAAGAACTTAGAAATGGACTGAAAAGGGAGTTCCAGGATAATTTATTGCAATTTTAAAGGCAAGCCCCAGGACAAGCAAGTTGTCAATCTCAGTAGATGCTCAGAATAGGAGAATAGAGAAGAACAGGGGTATGGGATCCGCAGGCATATTGTGGTGAGCCTTCCTGAAGGACAGCAACAGGTTGTACAAGCAGCCACATGGCTGGGAGGGCAACTTTAGAGGAGAAAGAAAGGACAAGTGTGGGGGATGGGCAGAATAGTCCTACCTTCCAGGTCAGGGCTCAGAAGGCAGGCAGGCTCAGCCCAAACTCATGGCAGCTGCTAGGCATTGCACACAGGGAGAAGACACTCTGGGAAAGAAAATCCATTACCTCATTGAAGGGACAAGTATTCCTCCTATCTCTTCAGTGTGGATGAAGGTAAACTTGCCTTTCCAGGGCACATCATTAGCAGATCAAGGACCTCCCCAACAAGAATAGCTCTTAATGGAGGAGACATGGGCAGGTCTCCACGAGTTGCAGATCTTCTCCCAAAGTCTAGGAGGTAACAGCTTTCCCTTCAAGGGCCTTTCTTTATAATGAACCATGTGAATGCTGCCCTGCCTCATTAATAGAAGTTATAATTCCATTACTTTCTAATTTAATTTCTTTTAAATAATTTTACCGTTTTCTGTGTTCATTGTTTATGTACAACTTTTATGCATCCCTTGGGCAAAATGGACTATTCTCCAACTTCCTCTTACCTTCTCTGTTGCAGTGACTGATTTCTACAAGTTCAACAACCTTTTGTGTGTCATTTCACACTTACATTACCATTCTTAAATGACTAATTAAAGTGATAGAGACAAAGTTTACAGTTGCCAAAGGCTAAAAAATGTGTGAGGACTAAGTCTAGAGGTGTGCCTCTCCAGGGTAGCAGGAACTGGAGGCAGTGGTGATGAAGGAGCCTACATCAGCTGATGAATGTCAGTTCCAGTGCTTAGATCATTAAGGGGAAGAATGACAGTTGTCCATGTGTTGTTGCAACCACCTCAGTTTCCTCACTTGTTCTCCTACTGTACTTGTATAAGATGTACATATTGAAAAACCCGGTGAAGGAGAAAGCTGACTTTTGCACTGACTGGGAAGCTTTCCATGAATCTATACTCTTTAGAGGTAAAGGAGGAAAATGCAATCGTGACCAAACATCACATCATTTCAGTCATGGTCCTTTTCCTATTCCATGCACTACATGGTCCTCAAGACAATAATGTTTAGGGAAGTTCTGCACTGAAAACTAGTCAAAGGAAAAGGAAGAGGATTTGAGTTGGACAGAAGGTTTCTAGACTAAGGTGAATTTTAATTCAGGACTCAGTGTGCCAAAGCTCACAGTCACACAAAGCTTGCATGGAGTTAATGGAGGTTTTATGTTCCAATCTTATAGTATAGAAAACTGATGTTAATGCTCCACAGAAGGTGTTTTCCAAAAGATTTATTGTGGAATTGTAAGTGGGAACTTCACTGAAAGAAAGAAGACCAAGTTCCTTTTCTACAGCAGTTCTCAATTGCGTGTCAACATCCATCTGGGAGACACATATCAGATATTTATATTATGATTCATAACAGTAGCAAAATTACAGTTATGAAGTGGCAATGAAATAATCTCAAGGTTGGCAGTTACCACAAGATGCTTTCCTGTATTAAATGGCTACAGGATTAGGAAGGTTGAAAACCACTGTGGTCTTGTAAAATTAGGACCCCGAAAAGAGGGCCATCAGTGGTCACTAGTGCATTGTTCATAACATTCATGGATGGAGGCATGAGGTATTGGTGAGCAAACCTGAACAATTGGCTGATCCATGAGATGTCTAGATAGGTGTCTGTTTCCATTAGCCTACCCTTATGGGCACAATGCTAGTGTGCTCTGATATGGGTAAGACCTAAGAGGACAGCACTCCTGTATTCTACTACTCTTGGCATGGCCATGTAAAAATTGAAGACAGCTGGTTTAAGCATTATGGCATCTCTGATCTCTGGCAGAGAGAGCTACCAACAGGACCAAGGGCCTTTTTGCCTTCTGAGCACAGATTCATCTCCAAGCTGCTTGCTTTTGGGTTACTACCCTGAAGCTAACTGACTAGATTCTATTGGTGGTGCTCTGAGACAGGAGTGATACATAGTTCGGAACTACTTGTACTGCTCTATAGGGAAACAAGAAAAGGCATGAAGTTGTATAAGCATCTTTAAAATAAAGGGATTCTTTGTAACCATAGGAGAGGAGAGCTAAGTTGACTTACTCTCCGGAAGCTCCCCAGCTACATCGTCCAAAGATAAAGTTCTAGAGAAGAGTCATATACCCAGAGTCACAAGGCAGAGAGCATGTCCATTAGTTCTGCATCACCTATGGAGAACAGCTCCTTGTTTGTGTCTGAGATGAAATAGGCAGACCCCCAGTGACTCCTCCTCCACATTCAGTGTTTACCACACAGACAGGTCCTTTCTATGTCAGCTCAGGTGGCATAAACTTGTACACATAGTCCTCAAAGACATAAGGAAAGGGGGAATAGAATTTTAGAGTTCCAAACCTCAGATAAGGACTCTGACATGTATGTTCGTGTGCCTGTATCTGTGTGGCAATGTTTAGTCTTGACTGAAAGGATTGACTTACCACCTGTGATCATAAGTATAGGTACATGTACATGCATGTACAAGAGGTCTCTGGCAGTACAAATGAATGGAGATGAGAGATTGATTTAAAATCATCAAGAAATTCTAAAGGAACAAAATGTCAGACTTTCAGGAAATAAGCAAGAATGTTGTGAAATGTGTTTAACTTTGAGTTAATTGGCAGTTTTTGGGTCATTTCTCTCATAACAAATCACCTGCTTCCTTCTCACAGAGAGATTGGTGGTGGTAATCAGGTCAAGGAGAGTCTGATTCAGCTGAGTTGTCATTTCACATGAGAGCTACTGTTGGAAGACATTCACATACCTGATTTGGAAATGAGGATCTCTGAAGAGCTTGTTTTCCTAGACATCAAGAACACAGTGGGGATGGTCAACCTCTGGGCCTATGTGAGACATCTGAAAGGAGAGGATGAGGAAGCCCTGCAGAGCTTGAAAGAAGCAGAAGCCTTGATTCAGAGAGAATATTTGGGCAAGAGAAGCTTGGTGACCTGGGGCAACTGTGCCTGGGTGTATTACCACATGGGCATGTTGACACTAACCCAGACCTACCTGGACAAGGTGGAGAACACATGCAAGGAACTGGGCAGTCCCTTCCGCTATAGTATGGAGTGTGCCGAGATGGTCTGTGAGCAAGGCTGTGCCCTGCTGAAGTGTGGAGGACAGAATTATGCAGGAGCCAGGACCTGATTTGATATGCCTCTGACAGTGAAGCCTGAAAACCCTGAATGCAACATTGGCTATGCAGTTGCAGCCTATCACATAGACTTTGATGACAATACTATCTCTCTAAATCCCCTAAGGAAGGCTGTCAGGTTAAATCCAGAAGATCCGAATATTAAAGTTTATCTAGCGCTGAAGCTTCTGGATGTAGGAGAAGCAGCTGAAGCAGAAACACACATTGAAGAACCTTTAGTAGCACATCCTGCCGACACTATATCTTTCGCTCTATAGCCAAGTATTACCGAAGGAAAGGCTGCCTAGACAAGGCTCTCCCTCTGCTACAGAGGGCCTTGCAGGTGTCACCTGCCTCTGGCTACCTGCATTACCAACTAGGGCTCTGCTAACATAGACATGTGTTGCAACTGAGGACATCCAGCAATGAGCAGGCCAGAAAGCAGGCGACACAACAGGCCCTTTTTGCATTTCAAGAGACTGTGAAACTCAGGCCCAGATTTGAGATGGCTTATGTTTGCATGGCTGAAGTACAGGCAGAAATGGGCCAATATGAAGAAGCAGAGGCAAATTTCCAGAAGGCGCTGAACATGAAGGAACTGAACAGTAATCTTGAGCGTCACAAAGAGCAGGATGTTCATTTACGCTATGGCCGTTATCAAGATTTTCATCGGAAATCAGAGGATCACGTGATCACTCACTACTTAATAGGTCTTAATCTGAAAGAAAAAAAAAATTTTCTGGAGGAGACTACTCATAGCTTTAGAGAGAGTGGCCATAAGACATGTTTGCCAGCATGTTGGATTTGTGCAGAGCTTCAGCTTGCTTGGGTTAGTCCACAAACTGAAAGGCAACAAGGAAGAGGCCCTGCAGCTCTATAAGAGGGCTCTGAGGTTCACTGGGGGAGTGAACCCTGAGTTCTGAACGCAGCTCACCTCTGTGAAGTGAATATACTCAAAACTGAGGGTTCCTGGTCTCCTTCCCAGTTTCTTTCTCCAACCTCTCTGTCACCCCTCATTGTGGTGTCTATAAAGAACTTGCACCCCACTTCACCTGTTCACCCACTGACCAGGAATGACCCCTGCTGATCTGCATTCCCTTGAGCTGTGGGATCCTAGGACATCTTTTCCTTATGTCTGTGTCTTGGGAATGCAAGTCTTCCATCCTCTGCCTGCCAGTGTCCTGGACAACGAGGTCTTCTCCAAGGAAGCTTTCCCTTTAGGTCAGCAGATACTCTTAGTAGAGGGCAGTGTCAGAGGAAACCAAGTGAGCAAAGGGGAGAGTTTGAAAGCTGAGAGGTCTCCCCTTACTGCAGAATCATTCACGGTTAACAAGAGTCTTAAGTTTGGGGAAAGCCAAGCAGAGGAAACCTGCCGGAAACCTTACAGACAGAAGATGATATAGAAGATTTGTGCAGTTTTTCTGTGCTATTGATAGTGTGTTATATGTGATGTTTTCCCCTCAAATAAAATATATTCAGTAAAATTCCTTGAATCCCAAAGTCTTCCAGTGTAATTTGTTGACAGAATGGAAAGGATATCCCTTCAGTGTCCTCAAGAAGGCTTGGGATAGCAGAATCAACGAACAGAAGTCTAGTGGCAGGCAGGAAAGAAAGTTGTGCACATAAACCCTGCAAGGGGTTTGTGTAAAGATGAGGCTATATTTCCTTGTCCACATCATGGGATAGTAAGGGTGACTGATGCTGCCTTGTTACCTGACAGCTTCTGTTTATCATTGTGAATTATGTTGCTAGGAATGGGTTTAGGGTTCATTCACCTGATATTTGGGGAAATATCTCTGATATTTTTAATAGATGTTTCTTCGTTAAGCCAAAGTCATGTTTTTTACATTCAAGAAAAGGAAAACTCTCAGGATTCATAATACTGCTCACTAATAGTTTCAATCATTGTAGATGAAGAGTAACTGATTGGAAAGGAAAGTGGATGGGAGAGAGAAAGATTGGGAGATAGCAAGAGGGCAGGCAGTTTGATTCACAAGCTGGGGTCTGGGAGCTTTGCAGACTCTTCTCTTCCAGGAGAGCATTTTCACACTTGCCCCTACTGTGGATATCGTTCTTTATAAATAAAACATTGATTGGCCAGTGGCCAGGCAGGAAGTAGACGGGACAAGGAGAGGAGAATTCTGGGAAGTGGAAGGCTGAGTTGGGGAGACATTGCCAGCCACCGCCATGACAAGCAGCATGTGAAGATGCTGGTAAGCCACAAGCCACCTGTCAAGGTTTAGATTTATAAAAATGGGTTAATTTAAGATATAAGAACAGTTAGCAAGAAGCCTGCCATGGCCATACAGTTTGTAAATAATATAAGCGTCTGTGTGTTTATTTTATAAGTGGGCTGTCGGACTGCCGGGGCTCAGTGGGACCCGGAGAGAAGCTCTCCAGCTACATGCCCCATGTGACACACCTTTACTAGGTCTGTCAAGGAAAGTATGTGTGTCAGACACTGGATGTTTCAGACACCTGGGGTGTCCTGTTGTGACTAAGCCTTATCCCCTTCACTTACCTCCATGAAAGTTGTAGTCTATAGGGCTAAACTAGAGAACATTAATGCTTAAAATTCTCCCCTTGATTAAAGTACCCTGTTTTTTCTAGATCCTGGGCTCAGCAAGCCCAGCATGCACCCATGTGCCCTGTGTCTGCTGACCCACACTGCCCATGCTCAGGAGCACTTCCCCATCCTCTGCATCTCCTCTCTCCTTGTTCCTGCTGTTTAGTTGTCCTGTCAGCTCTTTGGGGTTTTCTTTGCTCTTCCTCATTCCCTCTGAGTATAGTCTCCTTTTGTTATCTTAGTCTTCCCATTCACTCAGCTGCATGGACGAAACTACAGCAAGTGGAGGTGTGCCCTCCACAGCTGTACATGGAACAAGCATGGGTGACACAACACACACACACACACACACACACACACACACACACACACACACACACCACACACACAGAGAGAGAGAGAGAGAGAGAGAGAGAGAGAGAGAGAGAGAGAGAATGAGAATGCCCACAAAGTAAGTACATATGAAATACATTAAATTAATAAAGTCACTGTATATTATGTTTTTGAGCATCAAGCTATAACTAATAATGTCCTTATTATTAATTAAATGTAGATTTTGTGTAGTTAGTTACCACTACTGTTCCAAATGTTCTACGGTGAACTGTAGGTCAAATGTAGGACAAATGTCTACAAACCTGACTTTCCGTGGACTGATATTGAAAACTCCTTAGCAAAGATGGAGAAGAAGGTAGTGAATGTGGATCAGTGGCCTATTTTGTGTCCACACTTGTTATGGCCTTATCAGGAAAGCATCCTGGGATCACCCGCAGTCACTGCCATGCTTTCCTTCAACTATAATTTCCCCAAGTGGCACAGCAATTTCTCCAGTGAGTGCTAATGTGACAGAAGGACCAGAACACTGATATCAAGCTGGGGGTGGAGTGGGCAGTGACCTCCAGCTATTGGATTCGTTCCTAAAGTGATAGGCAGACAGGTCACTAAGACCTACTCTGTGTAGGCTTAAGATAACAGATTTTTAAAGAACAGTGATGGATTTGAACAAGTCATGGGTATTTTATATGGAACACTTCTGTAATGCTGCATATATGTACCATGTCAGGAGATGTGTGTTGACATCTGTCTACACCCTACAGTTAATTGAGCATACAAAATCAAAAATGGTTCCATTTATTACAGAGACAAAGGGGGAAAAGTTGAAATACCGGCCTGAGCCTGAACTGCACAGAACTGTGTACCATTGTCACATTATAGGAGTAGGGGAAGAATCCCTTTTGGTCCTCTGCTTGCCATGGACTGTAGTGATTGGAAAAATGAAACACTCCAATATGTTCCCATGGAAGTATTGTGCTCAACCATGATTGGCTTTCACATGCATGTACACAGAGCAATGTCTTTTACCCCAAACATGAGTCAATGATGTTTTAGAAGCTGACCTAGGTATTAGGAATGTTTCCCAACAAGCAGCATTCTACCCACTGTGGGATAATTCTTTGGAGCTTAAATGATAAGCAAGGACATTGTGGTGTCTATAAGGAACTTGCACCCCACTGCATCTGCTCACTTAATAACCAGGACTGACCCCTGCTGATCTGCACTTCCCTTAAACTGTGAGATCCTAGGACACCTTTTTCTTGTGTCTGTGTCTTGGGAATGCAAGTCTTCCATCCTCTGCCTGCCAGTGTCCTGGACAAAGAGGTCTTCTCCAAGGAAGCTTTTACTTTAGGTCAGCAGATATTCTTAGTAGAGTGCAATGTCAGAGAAAACCAAGTGAGCAAAGGGGAGAGTTTGATACCTGAGAGGTCTCACATTACTGGGCACTTATTAGGAAGCAAGTAGACTTTCCGTTGATGAGATAAATAAAAGGAAAGCTCTGTTTAGGTCACATAGACTGAAAATTACATGAATAACTTCATTTAATATTTTTATGCTAAAAATATCCAGCAAAAGTAACTGTAATAACAAATTTGTTATATTTTGTTGATGACATTATAAAAGATGTAATTGTATGTTTACACAGTATCTTGGTTATCTTTCATTCTCAGCTTGATGTATCTTGGGTTCATCTGAAAAGAACTGCCTCCATCAAACTGGCTGTGGGCATATTGTGGGATTTCTGTCTTAAGTCTTACCTGTGGTCGGATGACCGACCCCACCTTGGGTAGTTTCATCCCTAGTTAGGTTGTCTTGGTCTGTATAAGTTATCTAACACTGCATTTACCAGTATGTGAACCAGCAAACAGAATTCCTCCACAATTCCTATTCAATTTTCTGCCTTGACTTCTTGCTCTAGTTTCCTCAGTGATGGACTGTGACCTTTAAGTGTAAGTCAAATAAACATTTTTCCCCAAGTTGTTTTTGGATATGGTGTTTATCACAACAATAGAAAGCAAATTAGAACACATGGGGTCATGGAACCGCAAAAGCAATGAATGTAACACTAGCAGGCATGTAGAAAAAGGAGTCATGTGCATATAAACACTGCCAAGTGTGTGTGTGTGTGTGTGTGTGTGTGTGTGTGTGCACATAAACATTGCCAAGTGTGCTTGTGTGTGTGTTTGCGTGTGTGTGTGTGTGTTTGTGTCTTGTGTGAAAATGGGAGTATAGTGTTAACTTCTATGTGACATGAATTATAAGGTTGATTCATGTCACCATCATCCTTAAGGGTTGGCATTTATGAATGCTGGAGTCTGATGCTATGGCTTATCTCGGTCATTCACACAATACCTGAGAAATACACAACTGATACTCTTTTCAGATTTACCCATGATAAGCCAAGAACGTGTTTATTAAATGCAAGCATAGGAAATAACTGGTGTGCTCACAGATCATTCATGTCACTGTTGACTACTGAGTCTATGAATGAAGTGGTTGAAGAACAGTGGTAGAAGAAGGAAGAACGGGTCATGAAGGCTTTATTAACAAGCTGGCATCTTGGAAGATAGCAGGTTATCTCTTTCAAGGACCTTTACCCTCTTGCTCCAAGGGAAAGTCTTTAGCATGATTTCTCAAGGAAAGATACATAGATTAAAGAGACAGGTCCCTCATTTTTCTGTTTCAAACAGGATTATTTTGAAGGGTTATTATCTTATCTCCTTCACTATTGATGACTATGGGATTCCAGCTCCTCAATAGTCCCCTCCCAGGGTCTGGGAAGAATCTACAACCATATGATAATTTAATCTTCGATGATATGTAATGAATCTATGTACACAAAACTCTTTAGTCCATACACTTCATTCTTCTGAGTCAGTTCTCTCTCTACACAGCTTCTATTCTGCTCTCATGCCTAACTCCTTTCTTGTCTGATTTCTCTCTTCATTTATCTGCTGTTCTCTCTAAGTTCTATCTTAATTCTCTCATCTTAATTCTGCCCCATCTAGTTTCTCATCCATCTAGTTCCTTCCCATCTCAGCTCCTCTTCCATCTCCTCCTTTCTCATCTTGTTCTTCCCCATCTAGTTCTTCCTCATCTTGTTCTTCTAGTACTCCCTTCTAGCCCTTCAAGCTAGTTCTTCCCCATCTAGTTCATTCCTCTCCAGTTCTTACCCATCTAGTTCTTCCATTCTCTTTTCTCTTCTCTGTCTCATCCTCAAGTTCTCTCCCTCAAATCCTCCTCCAAGTCTCCTTATACTTCTCCTTATCCCTCTTCGGTCTCCCAAGATCTCTGAGGTATTTAGTTATAAGCCCAAGCAATAGCAATCTTCTGGCTAAGCAAGGTCACCAGGCTTGAATTCTTTCAGAGTCATAAAGGCAGACAAGAGTTTTCCTCAGGGACTGGCCATCAGGTTTTCTTTTACAATTCAAAAAGAGAGCAGTAAAGGAGGAGGTCAACTGAGAACTAATGATAGGTTAGTGTATCAAGAAAACGGGGATTTATGTGCTTAGTCTACATTCCTAGAAATGGTTAGATAAGAAGTTAGGAGTCTATAATGTTAATAAGGCTGTAAGAAAAATGAGAGTCTCAGCTTAAATTGCACAAGAAATAAAGCTGTTCGCCTGACCTAGGAAACAGGCACCGTTTCCACAAGGGTTTTTCCCTCAGTTCAGATCATTTGGCCTTGGATGCTTGATGGGTATTTTAGGTAAAAACACTGCTAAGAGTTCTTGGAAGCATACATAGCATTACAAGAAAATCCTTGTAGGAACCAGCTAATATATATACAAAAGTTAAAATATCACCAAGACTTCTTAAGCCATGGCTTGACCTTTGGAAAAGTCCTTGACTTTTTGTGATAGTAGCCAAATTCCTTTACATTTTCCTGTGGCTTGTAGCACTTCACATAGGTCCACAGAGTTAAGGTCTTTAACATGATCAGAAGACAACATTAGTGATAAATTTCTGAGCATATTGAAGTGACCGGTGTCTGATATTTTGTATAGTTTATAAACTGGATTTCCAGCAATCACCCTTCCATTTGAGACTTTTTCTATAACTTGGAAATAGGAGGAGCTTAAGAAGGGGGAGTTTGTGTATTCCTGGTTAACATTAGTGTAGAGTTAATCTATAAAGCACAAATTTCAGTGGAGAGTAAATCCTTAAGGAATGGAGACTTAGTTTTACAAGGAAGAACTTTTGAGAATGGGATCTTTGTGGTAGGAAGACTTATTTACACTTTCCATCATATATAATCTTAAAAAAAAAAAAACAAAACAAATAAAACAAAAAAATCCAGGGTCTTATCTGGACAGTGGTGGAGCATGTCTAATCCCAGCACTAGGGAGGTAGAGGCAGGTGGATCTCTGTGAGTTCAAGGCCAGCTTGATCTACAGAGCAAGTTCCAGGACAGCCTGGACTACACACAGAGAAACCCTGTCTTGAAATAAACAAAAACAAAAAACAAACAAACAAGAACAGGGTCTTACTATGTGGTTTGGGCTAGCCTTGAACCTGCAATCATGCCTCAGTCTCCAGAGTCCTGGGTTAAAGGAAAGGAAAGGATGTGAAGCCATGTCTTGCCTCATACACAATCCTTTAAAAAAGTATTTTTGTTTTAGTATTTAGAGAGAGAGAGAGAGAGAGAGAGAGAGAGAGAGAGAGAGAGAGAGAATACATACATGCACACATACAAGCATTTCATGGCATGCATGTGGAGATTAGAAGACAATTTTCAATTGACTATTAACTTCCACCCTGACAGGACAGGGTCTCTCATTTCTGCTGCTGAGTATAGCCCAGGATAAATAGTCTACAAGCGTCAGTACAAGTCTGCTTTGCCTGACTCCCATCTTGCTGTAGGATTACCAGGGTTGCAGATCTGCTGTAGGATCACGGGGATTGCAGATCTGCTGTAGGATCACGGGGATTGAAGATCTGCTGTAGGATCACGGGGATTGCAGATCTGCTGTAGGATCACGGGGATTGCAGATCTGCTGTAGGATCACTGGAATTGCAGATCTGCTGTAGGATCACGGGGATTGAAGACCTGCTGTAGGATCACGGGGATTGAAGATCTGCTGTAGGATCACGGGGATTGCAGATCTGCTGTAGGATCACGGGAATTGAAGATCTGCTGTAGGATCACGGGGATTGCAGATCTGCTGTAGGATCACGGGGATTGCAGATCTGCTGTAGGATCACGGGGATTGAAGATCTGCTGTAGGATCACGGGGATTGAAGATCTGCTGTAGGATCACGGGGATTGAAGATCTGCTGTAGGATCACGGGGATTGAAGATCTGCTGTAGGATCACGGGGATTGAAGATCTGCTGTAGGATCATGGGGATTGAAGATCTGCTGTAGGATCACGGGGATTGCAGATCTGCTATAGAATCACTGGAATTGCAGATCTGCTGTAGGACCACTGGGAGTTGAAGATCTGTGCCGCTATATCTAGCTTCTTATCAGCTCCTAGGATCAAAGTCAGGCTCTTGGGTGTTGAGCAGCGATGTTTTTAACCCCCATCACTGTGCAACCCACACTGAGGAACATCTCCTTCCTCATATTTATTAGGAGTCTTCTCAGATCTTTGGGGTGTCATTTGCTCTTCTTTCTCCCCTCAAAGTATAGCCTATCCTTTGATACCCAAATTCTTTTCATTCACAGAATTGCTTGTAGGAAACTTTGAATCTTTCTGAGCTTAAGTCCTAGGGTAAATGCTGCACTTACCAATCACTCATGCCCACAGTTTGGATCACAGAAAAACACAGAAATTGGAGGCAATAGAGCAACGTGTACCTCTCCACATATATGAAAGTAAAACCAAGAAAAAGTAAATGAAATTTAGTAATATTTCCCTATGACGAAAGACAGTGCAGCATGGAAGCATTTATGCTATAATCTTGCCCTTCAGGCAAGTAAGAGTTGTTTTCTAGGGTATAATATATAAATGTGTCTATATACATAATTTTTAAGTATTCATTATATATATACATACATACATATATATGTGCTTGCCTGTATGTATGTATGTGTACCATACATGTGCTTGGTGCCTGCAAAGCCCCAAAGAGAATATCAGATTCTCTACGACTGGAATTACAGAAGGTTGTGAGCTGCCATGGGGGTGCTAGGAATTGAACTCTGATCCTCTGCAAGAGCAGCAAGCACTGTTAACCACTGAGTCTTCTCCCTAGACCACAAACAGCATCTTTTAAATCATGGAACCTAATCATCGGTTTCTGGAACATTAGTCATTGAAGCATGCAGTTGCATACCACTGTTGAATGTCCTAGACAATATTACTTACAGCCTCTAAGTCCTGAAAGAATCAGTATTCATCTAAATCAGCTTAGTTTGTTTTGTTTTTCTCCCTTTGTTTTATATTTAATGTTTATGGGTGTTTTGCCTGCAAGTATGCCTGTGTACCACATTTGTGCAGTGCCCATGAAGCCAGAAGAGGAGGGTGTCCGAGTCCCTGGGGATGGAGTAACAGACAGTTATGAGCTGCCATGTAGATGCTGGGAGTCAAGCCCTGATCCTTTGGAGAGAGCAGCCACTGCTGAGTCATTTCTCCAGCCCCGAAATCAAGGTTTGGTTTTGTTTTCTGTTTATTTGGCTTTTAATTAATTAATAATTAATTTATTTTTCATCCTGCTGAAGTTTCAAGTTTTTTTACTGGAAGTACTGGAGGTGTTGTAGGCTAACTAAAGGAGTCAAATTAAATCGTGATTTGAAGTTTGTTTGTTTGTTTGTTTGTTTGTTTTAAGACCATCTGGGTGGATGCCCCTCTGAGCTTCCTGCTATAACATTATTTCAAACGTGGAGTCCTATGTGGGGTCTTTAACTCAACACACATGAGTAGAAAGTTCCTGGTCCTTCCTAGCATGCTTTTTGCCCACAGTTCGGGTTTTACTTTTTATAAAATTTTGAAGACAGTTATTCTTAAATTTGTTGTTGCCTTCCCACAGGGGATTATCTATAACTGTAAAGAAGAGCCTGCTCATCTTATTGTCCCGGGGAAAGGGTTTAACAATCATTTAGTTTTCCTGAGAGGGATTTGGATAACTACAGAATACAGCTACATTTTAAAGTGATATCATCTGGCTGACATTCCAAAAACTATTGAAAGGACCCATTTTGAGGTCCCCACAAGAATCCTGGGGGAAATTTAAATAGGTTGGATCAAATCTGTAGAAGTCCCAAGGCCTCCCAATCCTCATCAAAGCCATCTTCCATCCCCAACATTTAGAGAACAAGTCTTTTATTGAGAATTTCCCATTGTTTGGGGAGTGTGAAGGCAATCTGTTTGGTAACTTTTTCTGGAGAGAAATAAACTTGTACTCATACCAAATAAGGCACTACCAGCAGACCAAAGAAATGATTCCACTCGAGTCTACAAAGAGAGCTGTTGAGGTTATCGGGCTTACTTACTGGATTGTGGATGACTCAAAGGCACACTCTCAGCGTGGGTGATGACTTACAAAGGCTGCTTCTGTGAGCCTCACTGCATGATCTGCCATCAGTACCACTAGGGAACTTATGTAACCTCAGAGACAGGCCTCTCTAATCTCCAAGCATCAGAGTTTCCTGAACCTTGTTAAGTTGTGTTGGCTTCTGAGTCTTCTGAATGTCCCTCTTTTCTCTATGAGGGAGTGTTTCAATTCAGAGGGAAACTACAAAACATAGCTGTCCTAAAGGCCATCTTCTGAAGGGTCCAGGAATATAGAAATATAAAATTATAAGCTTAAGAGATGAAAACTGACAATTATCAGCTCTAAGGGTTAACTGCTAACAATGGCTGTCTGCTTTACAGCCAGCTCCCCTGTCAACAACCAGGGGTTAACTTTTAACCCCCTCATCCCTTATAGCAACAACTGCCTGGACCAAAGTTAACTTTTAATAGTTATTTCTACATGACTCCTAGCATGCACCCTGTGCCTGATACTATAAAAGGGGGCTAGTACCCGCCTTCACTGCCACAGCCCCAGAATTCCAACATTGGCTGTGGTCTCAGCTAGCTGATAAGCTTTTTGTGCTCCGCGGTGTTTTGTTTTTTAATTTTTACTTTTTTATTTTTCTGAAACAAAGTTTGCTTCTGGTTTAATAGACTTTGATGGTGTGTCTCCCATTATTGTGAGACACTGGACCAACACTTCTTTACAGTGCACTGATTTTTACCTGGTCCATGCTCACCTTTTGCCCAGGTCCTCTTCCTTTTCCTCCAGATGCCAGGACAAAGGAAGCCATTGCCACTTGACTTCTGGCTTTAGGCATTATTCTTTGCTGTGAAAAACTTTATATGCGGCAGCTATTAGCTAAAATAAGCTCATTCATTCTGTGGTCAATATCAGCTGTTCATCACCTCTTTCATTTATCTGGGGTACTTCGCCTTGACAGTCATATTTATCATATTTCAATAATCTGGTCTTCCTGGCTCTACAGCTGTATGATAGTGGTAAAGCTTGGTAAGTTTTCTCTCTACATTTGAGAGTCTCAATAGGCATTTTACAAGACCTCTTCTACTTCATTGAGATTTTGTTTGGAGGAGCCTCAGTCTCAATCCTACCAGAATGGATGGGGGTAACTGTTTAGTAGAGGCTTCCCATCTGCTTTATTTGGGCCCCAGTTTGTGTCATTGTCTCCCTCCTCTCCAGACTTTCTTTGAGAGAATACAGAACGGTTCTTGTTTGGCTTCTGAACCATCAGAGGATTCAACACAGTCTTCCCATATCACCATACAGTATCATAAAAGAATACACTTAAGGGGATTATGTAATCTTTTTCTCTTACAATAAAAATATAATTAAACATGCTATAATAATTAAGTCAACCTTTCTCAAACCTGTAGCTGGAGAGTTTCTCTCCAGCTCCCACCAAACCCCGGCAGCCAAACCCCGGTAGTCCCGCAGCCCACTTATAAAATAAACACACAGATGCTTATATTATTTAAACTGTTTGGCCTAGTGGCTCAGGCTTCTAGTTATCTAGTTCTTACATCCTAAATTAACCCATTTCTATACATCTATACCTTGCCACATGGCTCGTGGCTTACTGGTATCTTACATGTTGCTACTCATGGTGGCGGCTGGCAGCGTCTTCTCTCTCAGCCTTCCTGTTCCCAGAATTCTCTTCTCTGCTTGTCCCGCCTATACTTCCTGCCTGGCTCCTGACCAATCAGCATTTTATTTATACAGAGCGATATCCACAGCACAAACCCCAAGGCATATTGTGGCCAAGCCACAGTGCCATAAAATACCATCTATTTATTGGTCACAGGTCTATAATTATAACCAGACTATTTTCCTAGACTTAGTATCAGAGGGCCCCCATTAAGAAAAGATAGCACATTCTCCAATTTGACAAGTTGAAAAGACTTGCAACCATACAGAATGCATTGATTACTTCTGTGCCCTGATAACAAAACACCTGCCATAAGCAACTTGAGGGAGGAAGGCTTTATTTTGGCTCAGAGGGTAGAGTCCATCCTAATGGGGCTGGTATGATGTGACCTCAAGTGGTGGCCAACAGAAGCAGGGAGATCAGAGTCCATGCCCAGTGATCCCTACACTAATCAGGTCACACAACTTCCCAAAACAGCACCACTAACTGGGAACTGGGTGTTCAGATATGTGGTCCAGTCGGAAGCATTTCACATTCAAGCCGTAACACAGGCTAAATATACTCAAGGAAGAGAAGACAGAATAACAGTACACACATACACACACACACACACACACACACACACACACACACACACACACACACGCCCGTGCGTGCACACCAGAATTATAAGTCTGGACCACAAATTTCAAGGTGGAAGTCCTATAATCACTCCCTCTCCTAGAACATTCTCTGAAATATGAGAGAGCAGCTGTCTTCTTTTGAAGTAGGTCCCTACGCAGAGTGGTGAAAGGTTTGCTACACAGTACGTTTGGAGGTAACCCATTTCCAATGTGAGCACTAAAGAGTACCCAGGAAGGGGAGGTTTGTGAATTTCCTGCTAATTTTGACTGTGCAATGAATCTGCAAAACAGAAAACAGATCTTGGGTAGAAGGGACAGCTAATCTTTAGGGAACAGACCAGGCAAGAGCAAAATAAAAATCCCACTGAGAATTGGATCTCAGGGGAAATGGCTTATGTAAGATTTCACTAGGGCAGGAAAACTTTCCGTTCTGTATGAAAATGATGTGGATCTTGGGCTCACCTAGCTGCTCCTTGGAAACCTTAGCTCTGACTGTACAAAACACTTTCCTGGGGAGGCTTGCCTCAAATCACAGAATCAACGTGTGTGAGCAATGAAAGTGCATACACCCCTTCACTCTTTGAAAGGACACACAGGAGTGTTCCTGTCACTCTAGGTAGTGTTAGTGTTTGGGTTGACTTGCTGTGGGATGTTCTGTATGGAAAATGTGTTGCTAATTAGTCAATAAATAAAACACTGATTGGCCATTGGCTAGGCAGGAAGTATAGGCGGGACAAGGAGGAGAATAAAGCTGGGAAGTGGAAGGCTGAGTCAGAGAGACACTGCCAGCCGCCATGATGACAAACAGCATGTGAAGGTGCCGGTAAGCCACGAGCCATGTGGCAAGGCATAGATTTATAGAAATGGATTAATTTAAGCTGTAAGAACAGTTAGCAAGAAGCCTGCCACGGCCATACAGTTTGTAACCAATACAAGTCTCTGTGTTTACTTGGTTGGGTCTGAGTGGCTGTGGGACTGGCAGGTGAGAGAGATTTGTCCTGACTGTGGGCCAGGCAGGAAAACTCAAGCTACAAATGGCGTCCAACGTGGTGGCAAGAGTTTCCACCTAAAACCTGAGAAAAGATTCTAAAACGGAGTTAAAAACAGCTTCCTAATTGTCTCTCTCAAATGAGCGGCAGCTGCCAGTTTGAGCTACTGGTGGGTTCCTAGCATGTGCGCTCGACCTGCAGTATGGCGGGAATGAGTCCTCTGCAAGTGGCACATTAAGCTGCGTGGTGGATTTAGCCTTTGCAGGTACAAAACAAAGAGGTTTCTGGGCTATACGCTGCTTGGATAAAAGCATAGAGACCCACGATAGCTCCCAGAGCTGGTGGAAAATGCCACGTTGGGAAGCTGAGGTGGGTGGAGCCAGCAGCCACAGCTGCTGCAGTTTAAAGCAATAGATTCACAATAAGACAGATTCAGATGTAATAGTTTACAATATGTGTAAAAGATGCGTAGGCTTGAAAGAGACAAAAAAGATGATATATAGAGTTATAGAAACAAATACATAGTTTTAAAAAATAAAGTCTTTAAAGAGACAGTAAAGGTAGTATAAAATATAAGCCATGTAAAAATGGATATTACACAGAGAATCTGCATTGTGTTGTCTTTGGGACTTGTAACTGCAGAAAAACATTTGATTGTAAAAGCTGTTGAGTTATGCCAAAATGTATATTTTAAAGGTACCTTGACTTCAAAATTTGAATATAAGGATATGTTACTTTGGAAAGGAGACTCTGTTTTTGTTCCCACAGAAAGCAAGAGGCTATGGATTTGTTCAAGATTAAGATACATCAGGTTTGACCAGCCAAGACCCCCTGAAAGGTCTCCGATGACACCAAGGTCCAGATGATCCAACATCCAGAATGGTTTGAAAGCAACTGGCTCAGATGATACACCCTCATGGTCTATTCTATAATTCTAAAATTTTCTTTGTATCCCCATAAGATACAGCGCCCCCCTCCAGCAGGAAGTAGTAAGAGAAGCTACGCCCAAATTCCCAAATTATATGTAATTTTACTTTGTTAAGGTTAAAACCTTCCTTTTTGAAAAAAAAAGGGGGAAGTGCTGTGGGATGTTCTGTATGGAAAATGTGTTGCTAATTAGTCAATAAATAAAACACTGATTGGCCATTGGCTAGGCAGGAAGTATAGGCGGGACAAGGAGGAGAATAAAGCTGGGAAGTGGAAGGCTGAGTCAGAGAGACACTGCCAGCCGCCATGATGACAAACAGCATGTGAAGGTGCCGGTAAGCCACGAGCCATGTGGCAAGGCATAGATTTATAGAAATGGATTAATTTAAGCTGTAAGAACAGTTAGCAAGAAGCCTGCCACGGCCATACAGTTTGTAACCAATACAAGTCTCTGTGTTTACTTGGTTGGGTCTGAGTGGCTGTGGGACTGGCAGGTGAGAGAGATTTGTCCTGACTGTGGGCCAGGCAGGAAAACTCAAGCTACATTGACTTAACTGCATAACTACTGTGAAACACATGGTGACTGTTCCTTAGTCACTAGTTAATCTAAGCAAATAAAAAAAATTAGCTGGAGTTTATAATATAACGAAGTTACTCAGATCACAGGTAAAGTTGTAAGAAAATTAGTATTTATTTGGCCAAACTCATTCTTCCATTCCTTTCATTTTGGTTCTTATCAGAGTGGTTCTGCAAGCCCTACAAGGCTTTTCAAATGCTCCCTTGGTTACACTGGACTTGGCTTCCAAACAGCATAGTAAATGGCTTCTTTCTCTTTTTTTATAGTGGGTGATGTGAAGGAGAAAAAGGCATGGCTCCTCTAGCTTTTACAGAATATACTGGACACTTTACTACTTTCTTTACTTAAATATTTCTTTTCTTTTTTGAAATTATAATATAATTACTATAAGGACTTCATTCCTTCCCTTCCCTCCCCCCACTTAGAAATCACCTACATACTCCACCCTGATCTCTTTAAAATTCATGGCCTCTTTTTTATTGTTATACACATTTATAGATATGCTTACATACACTTGTATGCACACACCCCCTCATATTCCTAAATACAAAAATACAACCTGCTCACTCTGTATAATGTTACTTGTATGCATGTTTTCAGGGCTGATCATTTGGTATTCACAATAGTTAGAGAACGGAAACAACCCAAGTATACACCAACTAGTAAATGGATAATGAAATGTGGTACATGTACACTATGGAATGATAGTCAGATATAAAGAAAAATGAAATAGTAAAAATTTGCAGGGTAATGGATAGAATTAGAAAATGATACTGAGTGAGGTAACTCAGACCCAGAAAGAAAAGAGAAAAACCACTGTATGTTCTCTCATTGGAGGCTCCTAGCTCCCAATCTTCAGACGTGAGTACACAGCCTGGAGCAACTGCAAAAACCAGGAAAGGAAAACAGGACCATTGCCCAAGGAGAGGGGTGGGAGGAGCAAGAGAGAGGGAATACCAGGTTATAAATTATCTTATGGGGGAGGGGTTCTTTAGGGAGGAGGAGGGAGATAAATATAGAAGAATAATAGGAAGGATCTCTGATAAAATCATAACAAAGAATTACACTATTAACTATCTACTCCCAGCCTATAATACACGTAAGTACATGGATAAATACACATATATAGTTTAAATAAACTTTTCCCATCTGGGCTGACAATGTTCCCTCCAAGAGTCAATGAATAGCTAACAAAACCCCCAACCCCAGGCATGAGAAGAACTCTTTAAGTTGTGGGTCCAGGTGGTCCAAGAGACTTGCAAAAGGGTCGAGAATATTGCTGTGGCCTTTGGTTATGCCCCAGAGGCAGAAGGGAAGTCCCTGTTGCTGAAGACACCATGCATTGCAGAAACAGGGTCCAGAGGCCCCAGAACTGGAGCTTGACCTGAAAGCCTCCTCCCCGAGGACTAGATTTCATGGCATGGACCATACAAATAAAGCAAGCTACAAGTATGCAGGCTAGGTGGCAGGATAGAAAGTATTTGAACAGAATGGTTAAAGATTAGCCATGTTTCACCTTTAATGTGTCTTTCACAGAAGCCCACATCTTTTTATTATTATTATTATTTAAGACCTTTATTAACAGGTGCTTGCAGTTTGTTGACTTTTTTTTTTTGAAAAAATCAAGTTGTAAACTTTTATTACAAATTAAAAATGAAGTTCTTAAAAATCTCAACTTGACCAGATATGAAACAATTTAAAAACCATTAAAGGTGTATTGAGAAAAACCAGAGCTTTTTAAAAAACAAACAAACAAACAAACAAAAAAAAAACCAAAAAAAAACACCACATTTGTCATTACCAAAAAGAGACACCTGTAGGTAAAAATAATAAAAACCCCATGCTGCATAGATAATGCAGATAGTTCTAGTGTACCTGGTCAACAGGCAAAAAGCAAGCACTTAAGGTCTTCAGCTCCAATCTTTGTTCATTTCTTATTGCTGGAATTTCATATCATTTCTTCTTGTTGGATGACCAAACCGGATGATGGTAGAGATGGTAAGCCGGCATTTACTCAGCCACGCCCTGCTCAGCCTCGGGAGCGGACGAATTCTCAGCTGGTGAATCGGCTGCTTTTGTCTCTTTGCCATCTTGTGGTTTAGGGTTCTCTGGGCATCTGCGTCGGTAATTGAAGTTGCAGCGGTACCGACGTTGAGGTGGCTGCTGACCTTGGGTCTCGTCTCCTTGATTTTCCTCATTGCCATCCTCTCTAGGCTGTCTTTGGCGAGGAGGGCCCCTGCGGAATCGTGGTCTGTAACCCCGATACATATTCTGTCTCACTGGTCTACCTTGCTCTCGGGCACCCTGGTTGTCAGCACCCTCCATCACTTCTTGCACAGGAGGGTTGGAATACTGTGGTCGACGCCCCTAGGGTCTCCTCAAGTAGTAAGGTGGGAACCTTCGCCTGCGATAGGGCCGGCATTGTTGGGCTTGGCCTTCAGGAGCGCTTTCCGATCCCTCGTTCTTTTCCCCACTTTCACTATTCTGGTAATTTTGCTGGTAATTGCGTGGAGGACCCCTACGACGTGGATAGCGTCTATAATGGTTACGGTCTGCTGCGTATTTACTGCCATGAACTGGAACTCCACCAGGTCCTGTAACATTTGCTGCCTCCGCACCCTTTTCTCCTTCAACAACATCAAACTCCACAGTCTCTCCATCTCCTACACTGCGAAGGTACTTTGGGGTTATTCTTCTTTATGGCAGTCTGGTGTACAAATACGTCTTCCTTGGTGTCATTCCTGTTGATGAAACCGTATCCATTCCTTACATTGAACCATTTTACTGTTCCCAAAACCTTCGTTGCGATGACCTTCTTGTCCCGGCAGGCGGGCGCTGCCGTTGTGAGGCCGCCCGGGCCGCCGTTGCGGGTGGAGCCCGGCTTGGTGTCGGCGGCGCTGAAGGCGGCGGCGGGGACGGCGGGCGGCTGCTGGGTCTCGGCCTGGCTGCTCATGGTTGCGGTGGTGGTGACTGGGGCCGGCGGCGACGGCTGCGGCTCCTCCCGGGGTGTGATGGTGACTAGGCCGGCGGCGGTGGGGCTCTCAGGGCTCTCTGGGGTCCGCTCTCAGCTCCCGCTACCGATCGAACTAGAAGCCCACATCTTATATTGTTCTACTTCTACTACGTATGTGCATTGAAGTGGGGACTTGCAGAAAAGCTGTAAATGTTTTCCAAAAATCATTGGTTCAACCAGGCATTATTTACAAACAATAAAAAATAACCCACAAATACTTTATTTACCAGGGATAAAATTATTGATTGTTCAGAGAAATTGTCTTTAATGAAACAGGAGAAATGCATTAGACCTGGAGGCCTGCAGCATCCTTGGGTTTGTCTACAGCCTTCAAATGTTATGAGCAAGCCTGAAGGCTGACTGATGACTTGGGGAGGTGTGGAGCACAGTCTCTCTCTGCTAAGATATCAGCCACTTTCACACTTCATTTGCTTTTAGGTTTACACATATTTATCACATGTTGTGATTGCTGCTTTTAGAAACATATCGCATAATTCACTATAATGCTTTAACTTTGCAACAGCTACTCAAGCCCAGTAAAATACTAATTGCATTCAGAAAACAGTGAATAAAGAAAGAGTGCTTTATGAATTGCTAATGACTGTATTGTGTGAATGCCATATCAAAGAAAAAAGTCAGGGCAGATGTGTAGTAATTAAAACATTGGACTTACATATATGAATATTTTAATTCATTCATTTTATCAGCCAACAATTTAGTGCTAGATACCTAAAATACAAGTCAAAGAGGTAGACGTTTTTGTTAAATCTCGCACAGCTTTGAATCCAGTGAACGAATCAGCAAACAGGTATGTGACCCAGGTCTGCTTTCTCTGTGAAATGTTTTACATTTAATCCATTGTCAAATTGTCCTCATGAGTTTCTCATTTTTTGCTATTTTAACTGAAGTACTACTTTAGCCACTTGCTGATAGAGATTTGATTAAACCAAGCATTATAAAATAGATGTAATATGATCTGAAAGCAATAGCCATTAATGCAAAATAAATATCTGGGGTGCTCAGTGTGCTGGTGAGGGGTTTGACGATCTCCATGAAGTGTACTTATTTAGTGTCTTATTGTCAACCTAACAACACCACTCTGTCCTGCCTGCCCAAGAAGAGATGTCTGTCCTTCCTTGCCAGATATAAGAATGGTACAGCATGGTGCAGTTTGGATGTTTACAGAGAAAAGCAAGAACTGAATCCTGGAGCACAGTGCATTTTTGCATTGATTATATGAATGCCCTCGTATTCAGGATTGTCTGCAGATATACCCAAGATGTCCCAGCAAAACGGCCAATGAATTTCAAGAACTGGGTACTGCCACGTAGGTGGTTAACAACTCACTCGGAGCTCTTCTCTACATTGACACTTACCTAAGGCCAATCTGCAGCTCCTTCCATTTGCTACACACTGCCGTGGGCTCCAACCACTTGTGCTATTCTGGCTATTATGCTTTATTTAGAGCTAGAACTGCACTGGAAATCAGAATATCCACCTGACAGTCTGCTTCAACTTGGATTATCTAGTGGGTTAATCTATTCTATGACTATATAAAACATGTGAGCATAGGCAACAGAAAGAAAAAAGTTTCTTTGGTTGATGGTTTAGGAGGTTAAATCTCAAACAGCACAGCATGGCCAACAGGCTCATGGTAGAACGTGTGCTTGAGGAACTAGACCATGACAAGACAGGAAACCAGAGAACAGGGAGGGGCCAGCTCCAACTTCTCAATCTACCTCACCTTTTAAAGGTCCTACCTCCTAACATCACCATTATAGGGACCAAGCTTTTAATACCATGAATCTCTGGGATTCCACACTCAAACTGTATCCAAACCACAGTACCCACCATTAGTCTGCAGACACAACTGCATACGTATCTTGTCCTCAACCAGACCGAATGTGGTAGTAAATTTCCACTATGAAGTTCCTGGTGAAGGGACTAACTGATCCCTAATATTCTCCAACTCCACCTTTTCACATGTTCTCTTCTTGAATCTTAAAATAAGCCTATGATCTGATTTCATTACTCATTCCGCCATCTGTATCCTGCCTCATATCTCTCACTTATGCTGTGCATATTCATATTTTCAATTGGGAAAATAAACGGAGAGGGTATTTACTAAAGCCTTGGTTCTCCACTGAGGTGCAGAGGGCTTCAGCAAATCCGGTGAGGGTTTTGGTTGTCACAAATATGAGGTACTACTGTCACCTAGAGGCTAAACACAAAGATGCAACCTGAATATCCTACAATATACATACAGGACAGCTTCCCACAGTAAGAACCAAATGTCAGAGGTGCCAAGGTTCAGAAACTCGGACTAACCTCCTTTTCTTGGCAGAATTGCTGACAGTGAGGGCTTATTCTGAAGCATTGCTTTGGGAAGACCTACCTGCATTATTGGTTTAGTTTTATCCTGATGGAGGGATTGTGGCCTTAACACAGCTGCCAGAGAACATGCCTGTGCACATTAACTGGCTCTTGACCCTCTGAGTCCGTGCTGAGGAATGTGTAAAGGTGCCTGATGTCCATTGACTGGGTTGGAGCCAGAGAGCTTGAGGCCCAGTCAGGCAGGTACACATATATACATTTGTATATGTGCACACACATGTGACATTAAGGGAAAATAGAAGGGAAACTGCCAGGAAGAGTTCCAGAGGGAGGAACTAGGAAGGGTAATGGGAAGAAAGACAAAACATTACATGTTTTCTCTCACATGTGGAATCTAGATTTAATTATACGTATGTGAATGTGCCTGTGTGTGTGTGTGTGTGTGTGTGTGTGTGTGTCCTATTCTATTGCTGTAGTAACAACATTGCCAAACATCACTAAGGTTCATCTCATCTTACACTTCGTCATTAACAGTCCATCCCTGAGGGGGGCAGGGCAAGAACTCCGGGCAGGAACCTGGAGGCAGAAACTCAAGCAGAGGCCATGGAGGAATGCTGCTTCCTGGCTTTCTCACTCCTCAAGTCTTGCTTACCTCCTTCCTTATACAACTCTGGACCATCTGCCAGGGTTGGCAGCACCCACAGTGGGCTGAGACCTCCCACATCAGTCAGTCACTTGACACAAAAATGCTCCATGGGCCAATCTGGGAGGATTGTCTTCTCAGTTGAAGCTCCTTCTTCTCAAATGACTCTAGCTTGTGTCAAGTTAACCAAAATCTAGTTAGACCAATATGTTGCCTTTATACACAAGGTGGGGTGGAAAAGGGTTTGACTTCCACTGAAGATTCTCCCAAAGACAATGTGCTTCTTACTGCTAAAAGGACAAAATTACCCAGATCCCTAACTGTGTGGCCCATTTTGTTTGTTTGTTTCTGTATAAGATAGTTGATGCAAGGGCAGTTTCTTGCCCAAATGGCTAGCTTTTGCCATAAAGAAAGCAAGCTCCACATGGAATTTCTTTGATGTCCATCATCTTCTCTGAAGTAAACTGATGCTGTCAGGAGCAGATATGTCTTATTGTCATGAAAAGCGCAATGTTAACAAAACATTTTAAATGCTATATTCTGTAGGTGCTGGTAGCCATATCGGAGGTGCAGCAGGTGGCAATTAATATTTAGGTGTTAGCCCACCAGAAGTTCAACTCTCTGATGAATATGTCTTATTCAAGCAAGGCTTATGAAATTACAGACTCCAGAATGTCTTTTGTCTATGCTGTGCCTTCATATTGTTGCTGCTACACGCTCTTCTCTGGTATCTGACATGATGTATTTTTCTGTGGAAACTCCCTAATACCTATACTGCTATGTGTCTATATCATGATTACACCTCAATTTTATGGGCATTTATATCTGTGGACTATCTAAAAGATGTATAGTTGGATGTTTCTCCATCCTGCCTGGCCCTGCAGTCAGGATGAATCTCTCCCACCTGCATCCTGCAGCCACTTGGCCCCAAGTAAACACACAGAGCTTTATATTAATTATAACTGCTTGGCCATTAGCTCAGGCTTATTACTGACTAACTCTCACACTTAAATTAACCCATAATTCTTAATCTGTGTATCACCACATATTCTGTGGCTTTACCTGTGTCCCATTACATGTTGCCCCTTGGGCGGCTGGCTCATGTCTCTCCCCTCTCTGCCTTTCTTCTTTCTGTTTCCTGGATTTGCTGCCTGGCTATAACGTGACTCACCATATGCCAGAGCAGCTTCTTTATTAACCAGTCACAGCAACACATATTCACAGTGTACAGAAAGACATCCCACAGCACTGTTACACACATTCCATCAACATTAATTGCCCTCTCATTTAATTGTTCCATTTTCAGACTGCCTAATGTGTTATCAAACAGAGACCAAATTCCTTCCATTGTAAAAATGTTTCCCATTTTTTTAATGTGGGAAAAAAAATCTCTTTTAACTAATTCTTCCCTTTAAGATATCTTAATTGACTTACCAAGTCTGTTGACTGCAGAGAACAGCAGAAGTCCGAGGGAATTTCAAAGCAGCTACCTAGTGTAGTAGCAGTCTGAAATGGGAATCCAGAGAGAGCCCACCACCCCACGAGAGAAAAAGCCAGAGACTCCTGCCCATATGGGTGGAGATCCAGCCGCGTGCAGCTCTGGCCTGAGCAGGGGGCCTTTAAAGCCATAAGTGGCTTTTTAGTGAATTCTTGCCATAAAACATTGGGTACTAATGGTAGAATGAAGTGTTAAACAGTCTTATTAATAAAAAAAAAAAAACCTGGAGCCAGACATCGGTGTTAACACTTAAGAGATCAGAGGAATAGGAAAAGCCACAGCTAACCTCACCTCACCAACTCTGCAGCTTCCAAAAAGACCTACTTTCTGTATAACCACACCTATATGCCTTTCTGTTTTGCCACCTCATTTCCTCTCTGCCCAGCTACATCATTTCCTCTTCCTGCCCAGCCCTGTCACTTCCTGTCTGTCTGTACAGACTTTCAGACCTTTATGGTTAGTACTGGGATTTAAGGCATGTGCCACCACACCTGGCTCTGTTCCCAATATGACTTTGAACTCACAGAGATCCAGATGGATCTGTGCCTCCTGAGTGATAGAATTAAAGGTGAGGCATGTGCTACCACTGTCTGACCTCTATGTTTACCATAGTGGCTGGCTTTGTACTCTGATCCTCAGATAAACCTTATTGGGGGACACAGATGAAATATCATCACAAAGATTACTCCTCCTTAAGCTATATAATTTTGATGAATAAAAATAATGTTTCATATCTAGGCGTGTTATTACACACAAGGCATATGGTTCACACCTAAAAGCTGTTTTACATCATAGCTCAAGTTGACATGGAAAAATAGTTTTATCCCTCCAGCTACAAAAACAGTTGTATATTAGTAGAAGATTTAAGGCTTCAAAGTAACTTCAGTTTAGATCAGGTTCCTTGCTAATGGGTTTTAAGATAAACTTTTCTAGGAAATGCAGTCCTGTTCATAAGGACATATAGTCAACCACAATCCAGTTTACTAGGACAATATAGCCAGCTGTCTGATTTGTTGAACCAAGGTTATAGGCACAAAGCAACTTTATTGTGGCACCAGCCCCTCTCCTAGTCTGGCTAATTATCTAGTACAGTGATTAACTCTCTGCACAGATTCCTAACTTTAGTTTTATGATGTAAGACTCAAAACTCAGACAACTAATTGTTTCTATGCTAGGTCCTAAAATTGCTGGAGACAAAACAGCTTTTGTTCAAAGTATGTACACAGCAGGAAAGTTCTGCCAACTGGCCAGGGCTACAGAATATAATCTGGTTTCTTAGCCCCAAGAAAGAGTTGCAGGTTTCCTTTTTTTATGGTCTAAAATTATATGCAGGAGAGAAAAATATATTTCAAGATTTAAAATGATTTTAATGTCACTGTGCCTTGGAGAATGCCAAGTGAGATCATATTAAGAGAATTAAGGTAATAAATAACTGGTTCTTTCCTTGCAGCTGCAAGTTACAGCCCACCAATTAGGAGGCTGAGGTTTATGACTTATATGTTATCAGGATGGCTCTATCTCTTATCATTTACTGGAATTTGGTGACCTTAAAATGTAACACCCATATTCAGCATGAAAGAGTCTATTGTGTATATACAAAGGGGAGCTGGAGCCAACATGAGAAAATAAAGACAAATAACCATCTAAAGAAACTGTCTGAGCCCTTTTCCCTTTCCCTTAAAATTCCTCAGATAGAAAAAGTCTAATTTTGAGACTCTGGGTGTTCTCTTTGATCCCTGGTGCAGCCTGGGGCTGGTTCCCCAGGACTGTACTGTGTGGGTCTCTGAAATGTTTGAAGACCATCTATCTATCTAAAATATATCTCTGTTTGACCATTCCTAACATGACTACAAATTTGATTGTTATAGGTGACTAACTACTAACCTGTAAGATAATATAGTGCAAACTGTATTATCTTAAATAGTTTGGAATAATTACTTTCAAGGACTAGAAATATACATTACATTGTTAAATGATGTGCATAGCTACAATAACTTAAATAAGAGTAGAAATGCATATACAGTATGTTCTAACAAAAATAACCTTAAATTTGTATCAATATAGAATAATCCACTGGGCAGTGGTGGCGCACACCTTTAATCCCAGCACTTGGGAGGCAGAGGCAGGCAGATCTCTGTGAAGCTAGCCTGGTCTACAAAGAGAGTTCCAGGACAGGCTCCAAAGCTACAAAAAAGAAAGAAAGAAAGAAAGAAAGAAAGAAAGAAAGAAAGACCCACACCAATGTAAAATATTCAAGACTAGTAGTTGCTTTTTTCTTTTAGTTTAAAAGTACATTCAATAGTCTACCTTTCTATCCTACCATTTATATATCTCCCCTTTTTCTTTTTCAGAATGAGATCTTTCTGTCCTGCCTGCCAGCTCCCAAATAACCACATGGAGACTTCTTATTAATTATGAAAGCTCAGCTGATAGCTTAGGCTTGTTCTAATTATCTCTTATAACTTAATTTAACCCATTTTTTAAAAATTAATCTACATTCTACCACGTGGCTTTTTACCTCTATCCCATTTTGTGTGTCTGACTCATTCTGCATCCGTCTGGCTTCTCTTGACTTCTTCCTCCCAGCATTCCTCTGCCCCTAAAGTCCTGCCCAGCTATTGGCCATTCAGGTGTTTATTAAACCAATCCAAATGGCACATTTCACATGTACAAAAAGATTATTCCACAACATTTTGGGGTGATTATAGGTCTAGGCAGGATGATTACAGGATGATTCCTGGGTTTGTCTCTGTTGGATGAGTGTTTTGTTCCTTGGTTTCTCTTTTCTCTAAGTGTCCAAGGGTTCTGGTGACTAGCAAATCTTCAGGTCCAGTAGGGTGTCTCTCCTGGGGCTTGGGGGGTCTGCTTGGCCTCTGGGATTCCCAGTACAGTCTGGCCTCTAGTGCAGCAGAAATTTTCTGCTGAGGCTGGGATCCCTAGATCTGGCCTGTCCTCCATTAAAGCCGAAGTCCTCTTCCAAAGTTGTAGGCTGGGAGAGGGTGAAGTCTCAGGTTGTCTGGCAAGCTTTAAGGGGTTTTACCAGGAGATGGGCAGTAGGTAGTGTCTTAACTGGGATCTCTAAGACGAGGTTGGCCTCCAGTAAAGCCAAAGTCTTCTTCTGAAGTTGTAGGCCAGGATATGGAGCCCAGAGGGGTCGCTGCAGTCTGTGTGGTAATTGTAATTCTAATCACATCTTCCCACAATTTCAGAGGATCCACACATTCTAAAGGAAATCCAATCACTAAATTTGTTATAAGCCCAATATAATAATATAATATAATAATAGTATAATAAGCACGAAGTTTTTTATTTCCTAACTGTCATGAAACCCACTCTCTTGTGTCATTTAGTTTCAATACTTTACAAAATATGACAACCGAGATTATACATCTCACTTCTTTTTTGTTTTGTTTTGCTTTTCGAGACAGGGTTTCTCTGTGTAGACCCAGTTGTCCGGGAACTCACTCTGTAGACGAGGCTGGCCTCGAACTCACAGAGATCTGCCTGCCTCTGCCTCCCAAGCGATGGGATTAAAGGCGTGCGCCGCCGCCGCCGCCGCCGCCGCCGCCACCACCACCACCACCCAACTGCATCTCATGTTTTTAGCTTTATCCTCTATCAGCATATTAAATCCCTTCATACACTGTAGAGTTCAAAATGTAGAAAAAAGAGGAACCAGGGATAGCATCTTTAGCCTGATAGTTGCACTGTGAGAGGAAGAGAATAAATGTGGGATAAATAGCCAGCAGAGGGTGGAAGACCAGGAAATGGCAACAAATCTCCGTGTTTCTGAGAGGCAGCCTACCAGTTGGAGCGTTGTGATGTCTCATGACATCCAGCAGGTGGCAGTGCTGCATAACATCTCAATGTTAAGATGGTTTTCTGTGCTTTTGAAGCTCCTTAAAGAGAAAATTGTTTCATTCCTTTTTACAGTTGAGAGGTGAATGTTGAAGTAAGCATTATGCGTTAAAGATTCCTCCTTTCATCGCGAGAATTCAAATGCAGCCCCTAAATCTCAACAAAGTTCCCAGACACCTTTGTGGATCCTTTTGCTAGAATATTTGTCTTGCGGCTCTTGGTTCAGCTGTAACCTTAAGTTGTCACACAAAGTGGCCGTCCCAAATGGTTCTCCCTCCACCCAGCCTCTTCTGCAAGAAAGGGAGCCCTAGAGTGTGCCACACTTAGTCTCAAGCTGGCTTTTGAAAATTCTTTTTATTAATTAGTTTACTTTGCCAATTAGTCAGCTTGATAGCATGGAGTGGGTACTGTGTGTGTGTGTGTGTGTGTGTGTGTGTGTGTGTGTGTGTGTGTGTGTGTGTTTGTGTGTGTAATTCTCCCACTGTATATACTCCTTGGTACCGGAGAACTGCCTGTTTATCACTTTGTCTCATCAACTCTCAAAAACGCTGCCAACACACTATCTAATTATCAGTAAGGCCGCGTGAGTTGGGGGCCAACTGTAGACTGAGCAAGGGCTCTGGTCAGGGTTTTCTGGGGCTGGCCAATCCGTAAAAGCACCTGAGAGGTGTCTGTAGAGGAAACCCTATCACTGTGCTGGGGACTATAGCCCTCCCCTTTCACTGTTGCCAGGCTCTCTCGGGGCGGGGGTGGGGGGCACTCCCTACCTGGAGCATCTCCTTATTTGTGCACACAGTTATTTAGTTGAGACTGCTTGGCAAACATTGTGTCATTTTTACATTTAGGCCTCAGTCAAGTTTTAGTTATCGATATCGTCTTACCAACTCCTTACCACCTTAATTTCCTTTTCTAAGCCTGCCTTGTGTTCAGTTGGGCTTCCTGCTGTTGATGTGTTCCATTTAGATGCACTAAGCTAGGAATGCCTAACGCCAGGAACTTCTAAGAACCTGGCGTGCCAACCTTGCGGTCGGCCGCCCCTTTGTGTCCCAGGTCTCCTCAGCATTATCGTTCATTCTTTCCATTTGCTCTTATCCATAATTCATTCACCAAGTACTTTTTGAAGACGTGATCTGTTCATTTTCATTGCGTATCCATGAACATATTATTTCAAGTATTATAATTAATACTTAAGGTTTGTTAACAATAATACTAATATTCTAGCCTCATAGATCGTTGATACTATGTTAATGACTTCCAAATTAATTATGTCACCACAGAGTTTTGAATGCTAAGGATATCAGGCACTAGACCCAGTGGCTAACAAATCAGCATAATTCCTGCTCTTTGGAAAGCTTGTGGGGTTGGGAGGTGTGATGGTTTGAATGGAAATGGCCCCCAAAGACGTACAGGGAGTGGCATCATTGGAGGTGTGGCCTCATCAGAGTAGGTGTGGCCTTGTTGGAGGAAGTGTGTCACTGGGGGTGGGCTTTGAGGTTTCAAATGCTCAAGCCAGACCCAGCCTCACTATCTCTTCCTGCTGCCTACCAATCCAGATGTAGAACTCTGGGCTCCTTCTCTAGCGCCATGTCTGTCTCTGTGCCGCCATGCTTTCTGCCATGAAGATAATGAACTAAAGCTCTGAACCTGTAAGTCAGCCCCAATGAAAGGTTTCCTCGTAAAAGTTGCTGTGGTCCTGATGTCTCTTCACAGCAATTGAACACTGATTAAGGTGGGAGGGTGATAACTTGGAAATAAATACATAGACAAGTGCGCAATTATAATTAAGATATGAATATTTAATGAACAATTAAGATATAATTAAGAAAAGTATCAGGTGCTATGGGGGGGAAAGTCCCTGTGAGTTCAAGGCCCGCTTGGTCTGCATAGTGAGTTCTAGAGCAGCCAGAGCTACATAGTAAGACCATGTCTCAAAAAAAAATATGGTTTTAACTAGGCTTAAAGTCCCAGAGGATTAGCATTTGTGATGGTGGGGTGAGGGCACAGAGGTAGGCGTCTGGAGCAGCATCTAAGAGCTCATATCTTGATGCACAATCAGGAAGCAGAGAGAAGACACACATGATGAATAGTGTCAGTCTTTTCAAACTTCAAAGTCTGCCCCCAGTGACACACCTTCCATAGCACAGCCACACCTAGAGGCCCACCAACTGGGGACCAAGTATTTAAACCCATGGGCCTATGGCGGCCGTTCTCATTCAGACCACCACATAGGGTGTGAGGCAGGCGAGGCTGGGTGCTTAGAGGTGCGGATGGAGGCAGTGCAGGAGTGTCTGCTGGAACCTCCTCAGGGTGCCACACAGAGGTGACCTCTAACTGCCATCCCCTCGCTTTCAGACGCTTTCCATTACCCAAGCTTAGATCCTGCCCTGACCTTGGTAATAACATCTCCAGGACCAAGAACAGCTCTCCATCTTTCCTAGAACCACAGTTATCTTAAGCACTGAATAGCAAGAATGGGAGCAGCAAGATATTTTGACTTATTTGATATTACCCAAGGCCTCGAGTAGAGATGTCCAGGTTGGCATGGGCTGAGAAGAAGGAAACTTTCACCTGTGATTCGGGCTCCAAGCCCACAGGAAGAACAGGGCCCAATACGCTTTGTAAGCGATGTGACTCATAAGTGACACTGTACTTCCTACCTATGCCTTCTTCTAGCATTGAACGGGTTAGTGTGCCAAGTTCAGTTACTTCTGCAGCTGAAGGAACACATGTGAGGGTAGCATGTTAACATATTCAACTCATGTCATTAAAGGGGAGAATGGTAGCCAGACCATTACAGATACCAAGGGATGTGCACGCCAAATTCATTTTATTATTCTTTTTAACCTTTGGACATGTCTGGGAAGTTCAATGATAAAATATGTTCCCCTTCAGATAGTCTTTCGGTCATGATTTAATATTTCCCCACTACTTCCATCAAATACTTTCCTGTACTAATTAGAAATAGGAAACTTCCCAGCCACCTGTCACTCAAAGCTGCTCTATGAACAAATGTTTGGTGGAGTTTAACAAAACTTAAAAACTGTGAAGTGTGGGAACTCAGTTTACCTACTCGGCATTCCCACTACTTCACTTCCACAAACAATTTCCAAACTAACGTCTCAGGACCAGAAGGAGAACGTCAAATAGACCAGCAATAGAGCAGACTGCACAGCAAAGGGAGCTGGGAGACAGACAGAATTCACTTCCTCCCCATCCCTGCCCACCCACCCCAAATTCTTCCAAAGAAAAGTCTTTATTAATCAACAGTAAACTAAGTCACCTTGCTGGAAGTAGTGGGGTTTTTTGTTTTTTAAAAAAAAAACAAAACAAAGCAAAATTCCTCTTGGGGAGCTCTTATAAATTGCTAATCTAAATACTTCCTTTCTATAATGACTCAGAGGACCAATACATAACCCATTGGAAGATCTGGTTTGGGATGACTTTTTGAACCCATGTAAAATGACATAAACAGTCCCAATGGGAAGGATGCAGGCTCCAGCATCAGACAGTATTGGACAGCATCCCTGCTCAAAAGTGTAGTAGGTACTGATCTATGAGACCTGGTACCTCAGTTTCCACATCTACAAGATGATGACAGCTTAGGATAATATAGGGATTAAATTGGAGGGCATATAGGAAGTGCTTATCATGCTATATTGTGTTCTAGAAGGACTCAGTGAAGGATTTAGGGTTTTATAAATCACATTAGCCGTGTCTTAATATGATCCGGATAGACCCACTCCCTAACCTGTCTAAACCTCTTGTTTAAGGAAAAGAAATTGTTCCAAACACGTGAGTAGAAATCCATTTTATTTTACCTTTGAACTAGGAAAACATTAGCCTATACATTTGATCCATTAGTGAAATTCTAATTTAAACAGAGGAGTGAATGGCACTTTGAAAAAGTAGATCATTTCTTCTGTTTTCCTACTTGGTTCCAAAGTAGAACTTATAGTGGGATAAACAAATATTAAAGGTATAGTATCATTCCTCTACAGTTTTATTCTTAATTCCATAAAATGCCCCATTCCCATGAATTCCTTAGAACTTGGAACCAACTGTTTAAATACATGGAGGGGGAAAAAAACAGTAAAAATCTGTATAGATACAAAAACTGTAAACTCCAAGATCTACATATTTTCTTACTGGCTCTTCAAAAACATTGCCCGCAGAAAGTCAGATTGCAAATTCATTGCATGTATAAAGTAAAAAAAGATCTGAAATGTTTTTACATAAAAATTTAAAACCTTTGATTACTATCCTAGTCTTTCATAAACACAATAGAAAAATTATATTATAGAATCACATAAACAAAATTTACTATAATCAATGCTTTGAAAAACGTATGAATAAGAGCACTTATATTTTTTAAAGAAATCATTTTTAAGATGAAAAAAATGACATTTAAGGTAAAGTGCTATTCCAAAACAAGTATTTCATTTTAACTTTGAATTCTACTGATATACCTAAAATATTCTTAAAATTGCAAATGACAAAGTGAATGGATTCAAAAACTAAAGTCACAGGGTGAGTAAAGACAGAACATTCAAATTCTCTATGAAAAGCTACAAGGAAGTAGTATCATTTTCTCCGTCAAATCAAGCTGGTATCCCATTATGAAAGCAATATGACAACACAAACATTCTCCAGTTCAAACAAGGTCTTCGCCATCCTCAGACTTCCCTCAATGCTTTGTTATTCCTCCCAGCATCATGTCTGGCAAAAGCCACTCTGGGGCCTCTTGGGGACAGTAGGTTAAATGGCCTTTGAGATCAAAATGTTTCCATGTGACTTGGATTTAAACTCCTGAATGATTACGATTCCCCTTTTAGTTACATAACTTGGCTTCTTTGCAGATGTGACATGATTGGGCATTCGGTACTCTTAATTCTATGGATTTGAAACAACTGAAGATGAATTGGGGGCCCTGCCCTCCCTCTGTTTTCTCCATGTCCTCTTCTCCAATCTGAAAATTCAGAAACAATTCCAAGTCACAGAAAAGTTGAGGTTTTTTTTAGAATGAACAGACCCTTCTAAGCTGATGAGTCAGGTTTATAATTATGATCCAAAAAATGAACAGAACGAGCACAGAATCCCATTTTTAGAACATCACTATGATAAGAAAACCCCCAAGGCCTCTTTTGGACAATGATGAATCTAATGACTAGTTTGCAAAGAAAACTCCCACCAGATACCCTGCTGACTCAAGAATTCAATTCCTGCTCAATTGGAATAGTATCAACATTCTTCTACTCTTAACAGGAATGTGTCTACAGTTCAGATTCAAGGTGGGGTTCCTGGGGTACTCCTAACATTTCAGAAAAGATGGAGAAGTTGCTCCATCACTCATCGAGTTGTGTTAAATTTAGAGTAAGTATGGGGTGGTGACAGAGGTGAATGGCAGGGACAGCCGGAGCATAGAGCTTCCTGTTTCAGCTAATTTCAAATGAAATACACTACCAGCCACTCTTTCCAATCCACTCCAACCGTGGTGTTTCATGATTATTCAGACACTCAAAGTGATGTGTACCCATTGGAAGAGCCAAGGGTTGTTTGGGAAACTAACAAAAGACAATCTGTGATATATTAACCATTGCCTTTCAAAGAGTCTCAAATGCTCCTTTGCCACTCTATTTAAAAATCGGGGCACTCTGCCCTGAAGCCAGCTCTGCATCTTCACCCTCCACCAGCACACCCAGTGCTTCTGTTAAGAATGAGAAGAAAGACAGAGGGACAAGGACTTTGTGATGACAAAACTGCTGCCTGGTGGTGACCAGTGCTTCGGTTGTGCCTTGGAGTTACCCCAAAATACAGCTAATTCCATCAACTATGTCCTGACCTCCTCTGGGGAGCTAAGTTTTGTAGTGGTACAAATCCTGAATGAGAAAACTCTAGGCCACTCCAGATTTCTTTGTTATTGGTTATTTCTCCTTATAAATATGTTAGCAAAACAGTATTAATAATTTTCTTGGGAGGCGATACTCTGTCAAAATGAAATACTTCCAAAATATGAACAATCTGGTGGCCTCAGTTCCATCAGCCTTGAAGATTCCCAGGGATAAGGCCACACTGGTCACGTGAGGTTGCAACCTGTCACCGCAGTAGCCATGGATTCCTCATCTTTCTGATCTAACTCCTTTGCTACAGAGTAGGCCACTGATCCATTGGTCCATAGTGGCAGCTTGGGATCTGATTCTTTGGCCAGGAACCGCAGCTGCTTTCTCTTCATCCTCTTTACAATTCTAGCAAAGCCAAGCAGTACAGAACTAAATATCATTGCAAATCCACAGAGAAGGAACGCTGCGGTATAGCTGCCCATTGTGTCCACCAGCCATCCTAAAACAAAGGCAAAACCACATTGTTGAACTGAAAATTCAGTTACCGGATTTACCCACTCTCAAATTTAATCATTTGTCAGGATGATCACAATAGACCACAGCACATCATCATGACTGTGAACAAAAAGCAGATGGCCCAAAATTGCCATGCAGCAACTGAGAAATACATTCAGATTCATTAGGGCAACTCATAAAATAAATTAAATAATTGCTATTAAGTGAAGGACTTATAATAGTCCTCTGTACTCAGTCATCACACAATAAATATTAGTGATTATTAACTTCATGAAATTTGGTAGAAAATACTCAAATGTATATTTCATAGCCTATAACTTTAAATATCATTTAAAATATTGAAGTTGGGGTTGTTTATATAGGGGGTTAAGTGGACATGCAAAATGCTAATAGAATTCCCAGACATCACACAATTTTAAGTAACTTAACAGGCTTCAATGCAGTATCCAGTTGTCAATGGAAGTTTAATTTCACTCATATCCCATTCAAATATCAGGACTTTGGGCCATTGCGTCTTTGCCTTTTGGCTAAGATTATGTGCCAAACATGGTGGTATGTATTGTCTTAAATGTATATACCCAAGACCATTGTTGCTGTTGCAGCATATCAATCCCAATATTTGTACCAGCCACAAAATTTGACGGCAACCATATTGTATGACAGGAAACATATGGGTCACAAGGATCAGAGAATCAGTGGGGTAAAGCTGTACTTTGGCAGGCAGTTACTTTGTAATTGACAAGGAGCATCTTTAAATTTTTCCTCAAAATATTATTCATATGCCAACAAAATGCACCAGGAAAGCACAAAGCACACAGCTTTCCAAACCCAATGGTCAAAATGGTGTGTACAAATTAATTGACATTCTACAAAGTTTCCCATAATCCATACCCCCTGCACACATTTTTGTAATGTTCTGATTTATGTGTGGATTTCTGTAGGACCAAAGTAGTCACTTTGGAAGTCAATAGACATTTATCAGCTTCCCTCAGTTGCATTAAAATGGAATCTTCATTTCCTCTGTCATAAATCTCTAGATCACAATTTCTAAAATATGCTTTCATCAGTTTGCACAAAAACTTGAATGTTACCAACATTTGGTCCATACAAATGATAAAGAATTCAGAGCCCTGTCCTCTGCCTGGCTCTCAACTGCATCATCATGCCATTGCTTATCCTTTTGGCCTCGCCACCAACTGATCCATTTTGAAAGCAAACTTCCTTCTGAATGTGCCTGGCTTACTTAGAATTGGAACAAATGTTCCATTTTTTTTAGTTCCACCATTAGTATGAACTAAAACGAAGACCCTAATTTGGGACTTTCTCTTTCTAGGCAAGCCACCAACCTTACTTGGTTGGGAAAAAATTATAAAAGAAGAATGTGAGTGGGACCATGATACCTTGGTGGCTCTTACATTCCTATTACCTTTGTCTTCCACTCTTCTCTAACTCACTTGATAGGCTTTGCCTAGTCTTTGACGAATGAGTTGTGTTCATAAGTGTGTGTTTACTTCTTCTTCCACATCAATATGGTAACAGTGGCTAGCAAGCTTTTAACACTTACCTGCAATGGGTGGGCTCACCAAGTATGGCACTGCATGAAGGAAGTATACCACGCCAAGTGCTGATGACAAAGAGGTGGTCCCCACTATCTCTGCAGTCACTACTGGGATCAAGGTAACGTAGGCTCCATCAAAGTAGCCAAAGGTGCAAGAGAAAGGCACAAGAAGGGGGAAACTTTGGAGCACTGGGAGACACAGATAGCACAGCCCATCTAGTGCCACAGCAAAGAGGTAGCAAACGTATCTGTAATCCTTCAAACACCTAGGGACGGGAAGAACAATAGTGAGAATGGAACACACAGACTTCATGAAAGAGGTTTGGAACCGAGCCGTGAAGCTGTAAGCATTTATACAGCTAGAGCTATTTATGCAAGGACCTTCCTATTTGTGTTCTCTTCCAACTGCTCTTCTCTTTTTAAAGATTAAATTTTAAGCGTGCATGTTTGTGTGTGTGTGTGTGTGTGTGTGTGTGTGTGTGTGTGTGTGTGCCCCCGTGCGCGCGCGCGTGCGCGCGTGCATATGTGAACATAAGCACTGATTCCCATGAAGGCCCAAAGATAGTATTGTATGCGCTGGAGCTGGATTTCCAGGTGGTTGTGAACTGCTCAGTGTGGGTGCTAGGAACTAAACTCCAGTCCCCTGCGAAAGTAGCAAGTGTTCTTTATTGCCAGGCCATCTCTCCAGCTCCTGTTACCCCATAATTGTTCTACTGGCATATGTAAATAAATTTATGTCTGTAGCAAGCATAGTGTGGTGATGCTCTAAAATTATATATGCGTAAGATTGCAACTTCACTACCTGTATAACTCTAATCTAAAATTCTTCCATCATAAAATAAGGTTATCAACTTCGGTATATGTAAAGCTGGTTGTGAAGTAGAACATAGCATGCCAGGAGACTATAATTTTCTAGGCATCTACTGCCCTGGGTGTTTCAAGATGTGGTAGCCATTGGTATGCAGCACATCACAAATGCTCAATAACTCAACTGATCATACATTGCTGAGACTGGAATGTGAGGTCATAAAAATGAAATGCATGAGCAATAAAGGTCTGACCTAAGTCTAAGTCCTATGGTGAAGGTCTGACCTAAGTCTAAGTCCTATGGTGAAGGTCTGACCTAAGTCTAAGTCCTATGGTGAAGGTCTGACCTAAGTCTAAGTCCTATGGTAAAGGTCTGACCTAAGTCTAAGTCCTATGGTAAAGGTCTGACCTAAGTCTAAGTCCTATGGTAAAGGTCTGACCTAAGTCTAAGTCCTATGGTAAAGGTCTGACCTAAGTCTAAGTCCTATGGTAAAGGTCTGACCTAAGTCTAAGTCCTATGGTGAAGGTCTGACCTAAGTCTAAGTACTATGGTGAAGGTCTGACCTAAGTCTAAGTCCTATGGTGAAGGTCTGACCTAAGTCTAAGTCCTAGGGTGAAAGTCTGACCTAAGTCTAAGTCCTATGGTGAAGGTCTGACCTAAGTCTAAGTCCTAGGGTGAAGGTCTGACCTAAGTCTTCCCCAATGGTGCTTCCACTACAGTCCCTCTTTGCAACTACATCCCCTTCCATGATACCAATTACCTGAAAAACTGTGTAAATGTCAGCTCTGGCGATCTGCAGATGCTTCCTCTCATTATCCTCCAAATATTGCACTGACCTATTTGACAGATGGAGGCCCTTGAGAGTCTGAGCACTAGGTGATTTTCCCTGGGTCGTGGGTTTAACAAGGGGCAGAGCTGACACAAGAATTTAGGTCTTGTGCCTAGCCAAGCCTCCTGCGGCTTATATGTTGCTTCTGCCTGAATCATCACTGTGCAGCAGACCTCGCCCTTCCGTCTTCCTTTGTCCTTAATTTAAAATGTGGAAGTGGTGGGGAGTGGCTCTCCATGAGCTTGCCCAGCACAGGAGGTGCTAGTTTTATCACCAGCAAATCACAAAACAAAAGAAGTGGAATCAGATTCCGATTGACTACCGAAGCGTAATTTGTGAGAAGCCTTGATAGATCTCTAAGGTCATATCTCAAATGTAAAGAATTCCTCATCCAGGACACCATTAGAAGTTTGCAGTCTTCAACCCAAACAGGTAATTATTTTCTGTAGATTTCCTATAAATTCAGTCTCTGAGCTTACAATATCATGAAAGTATTTTCCCACATTCAGATCTAAAAATGTGGCTGAAGACAATGTGTGTTATTGTACCTGACCCTCCTACCTGAACTAGATTCAGCTCCCCTTTCTGGTAGTAGCTAATCCCTTGGATGATTCAAAACAAGTTAAAACAGCAGCTGTCTTTGCGGAGAACTAACTTGCCCTGGGCGGGAATTAAATATGTCATTGGAACTTTCAGTTGTCCTCACCCTGTGCAGTTCAGACAGACTCATCAACCTAGACAATCTAAGACACAGGTGAACAAATTAGGGTCACATCTAGCTTGCTATCTGTTTGTATAACTTACCTGCTTTTCCCCCCATTTTAAATGGTTGGAAATAGAAAAAAAAGACAATATTTGATGAAACATACAAAATTTCAATGTACATTGCTTATCAGAACACAGCTGCTTTTGTGCTGTGATAGCAGTTCTGGGAACTCATGACAAATATACGTTCTACAAAGCCAATCAACGTTTGCCCTATGTCCCTTTACATAAAAAGTTTGCCAAAACCTGATCTATAAGAATCAGCAAGAAAGCTGCCTTCAGATATCAAAATTACCCTTCAAAGGTAAGTGTATGACAAGGTAAGGTCAGGGAAAGCTTAGGGCTTAAAATCCCCTAGGAGAAACTGGTTGTGTTTTCACAGATTTTTTATTTTACCTTCTATCAGTAAGCCATCCAAATGTGATGTTGCCAACAATGTCTATCACCCCGAGTATGGACATAAGGAAAGCAGCTTCATGGTGGCTAACTCCGACACTCAAAGCATAAGGCACCAAGTACACAAAGAGAGGGCTGCAGCCGTAAGCCATGAACAGAACGGAGACGGCTAACACGACAAAGTCCGACGTCAGTAAAAAACCATATTCCTGCTGCAAGGAGCCGCAGAGACACATGTGTGCCCATTCTTTGGTCAAAGGCGAATAGGGAGATGCCTGCGGACAGTCTCCTCTCTGCGTTCCATGGTCACGATTCTTCTCTGCACTTGGATGGTCCTCTTTAAGAGTAATTGGACGCATCAAAGCACCACAGACACAGAGGTTCAAAACGAACCCTCCAAGAATGAGCAGTGCCCCTCGCCAGGAAAACTGTTCGATAAGGAGCTGAACGACGGGAGCCAGGATGAAGGTACCGATGCCACTGCCGGACATGGCAATCCCATAAGCGAGGGCCTTCCGCCTGCTGAAGTACTTGCCGACCATGGCGATAGCCGGAGAGTAACAAAGTGCAAATCCGAGACCTGAGAGAGAGAGAGAATGCCGTGAGAGCTGGTTCACAGGGAGCGGCCAGCGGGAAAAAGTGCTCTGGCAACAGTGTGTCTGGGATCGAAGAGAATCTGATCTTCCGGGAAATCCCTTCAAAGCTGAATACGTATACCCCGCTGAAAACTTAGTTTTCCTGCCAGTCATTCATAACTAGCAAAACACATGTCTTAAGTGACATTCTTCTTAGGAAGAATACACTAAAAGAAATGATTTCTCAGAGAAAAGAAATTGAGGAACTTGACAAAAATCACTATTCAAGCTAAGCTGGAATTTACTAGCAAAATCTAGAAAATGCTGAACCAGGAAACTGATTTCTCCTCTCCCTCCGTTTTCTGTGTCCTCTCTCCCTTCCTCCCCTGTCTGTTTTTGTAGGTTAAATTAGTTGAATAATTGCCTCAACTCTTCCCTGCCTGAGAAGACACAGCTTTGGCAGTCTATGCCTCCCTGGGTTTGTACAGAAATGGGACATACGAGTCCATGGAAGTTGCAGAATTAATTTCACTTAGGTGGGATGCATCGTAGAATAGGAAATATTTCATAAGAATATGGAACCTGGAAATATACCTCAAGGCTTTCAGAAAAATACCAATAGTCCCAAAGGCATTTAGAAGCTTTCTGGTTTCTATTACTTTAGCTTAACCTAGAAAGCCTCAAGGGCTTCAAGCCTAGGTTTTGGAACATGTACATGATTTGCCTCAACACATCTAAAGACAGCTGTGAAACAATACAGCATATCCAAAGGCTGGTCATGCCAGAGAAGAGAACAAAGAACCACTTTTAGCTCCAATTCTCATGGTCAGCAGATCAATGGGTTTCCAGATGTGGGACTTTCAGTGCTAAAACCAGACCAGTTCCTAGTAATATTAGCAGTCAGGCCCATTTAGTTACTCAGTGTAGGTCCCTTCCTTAGCAGACAGAGCCATATGTACAGCCTCACCATGAGGGTACATCCATTACTGGCCTAATTCATGCTACACTCATGGCGCAGTCCCCAGACAGGAGTGGATACCACTTTCCATGCCCATATCAGTGATGATTTGAATGCCACTTTTGTCCCACTGGCCAGCTTTATTCAGATCCTATGCAGTCCCCTTAAAGTATAGCTTGTAGAATGTACATGATCTTCTTGTTCCATAAAATCCAGCATGATTTTCTAAAGTTATGTTTCTATAATATTGAGAGAATGTGAAATACAAGAATACCTATGACAAGGTGATTTCTAAATTGAAATTCCCACTTATTGGTTAATAATACTCATAATAAAGCCAGGACAACCCAGGCTGAATACAGTGTTTAGTGTCTTAGCAAAGGCAGATAGATGGAGAATGACCATTGTTGAAAATCTGTACTGTGCTGAGTAATTTATCATTTCTTCTGAGTACAGAATCTCAGGCTTATATAATACCAGAAAGAAAAGTTATTTTTCACCACATGACTAAATTAATGTGGTGAGGCATGCTCACTAGCATAGTGGCATCACATTTCGGACTCTGTATAACTGCTAAGTAGGTGGCCATTAGCTAAGTCAGCTCCATTATGCATCTAACAAAATGAATATTTTATAAATCTCGGTTTTGTGTATGTGCTTGACAACACCTGAACAAGGTGTGTCCAGACATGTGGAAGAAAGTGTACTCACCTGTAAGAACTCCCAGAGTGAGGTAGAGATGCTTCAGGCTGGTGGCAAATGAGCCCAGGATGAAACCAGTAGATGCCAGCAAGCCGCCCAGCATGATCCCCACTTGACAGGATAAGTGATTACTGACAACACTCCCAAGTGGAGCTTCGAAAACAACAAATAGGTCAATAGAGAGAAAGGTTTGGGGGTGCCCTGAAATCACTGTGGTGTTGCACTGACCAAGAAGAGAGCCATCAACCTCTTAAACATCAAGCCCACTAATTTTATGGCTTTGGAAACTGAGACCCAGGGAGAAGTGGCCCATTGGAGGTTATACAAACAAGAGCAGGGCAGGGACAGGGATGAAATGTCCTGACTTAGACTCAGTGCTTACCCTTATCTTCATTCTCTTACAGTCACACTTCCAGGACGACAGTGTGGCTTTTTTGTTTTTATTTATTTACTTTTATCTACACTTTATTTATTATTATTTATTATGTTTTTATTTATTTGTCTTTATTTACTTTTACATACATGAATGTTTGCCTACATGTATGCCTGTATATCATGTGCATACCTGGTGCCAGTTGGGGTCAAAAGATGTTGTAGATACTCTAGAACTGGATTTACAGAAGGTTGTGAGCTGTCATGGGGTTGCTGGAAACTGAACCCAAGTCCTCTGTAAGAGTAGCAAATGCTCTTAACTGCGGAGCTATCTATCAAGACCTAAGGTGTTTTCATATAGGGATCAATTATTTATTTAAATTGCACATCTCTTGCTCAAGGATGTTATATACAGTATTGATTTTACAATTAACAGTACTGATGACAGTTACTTGAGTTGTTGTGGAGTATTTGCTTACACTGTGTGAAGACATGTCACTGTGATTGGTTTAATAAAGAGTTGAATGGCCAATAGCTAGATGGGAGAGAATAGACAGGAAGTCCGGCCAGAGAGAAACTCAGGGCTAAAATCTGGCACAACAGAAGATGCTAGCAAGACCCGGAAGAAGCTGGAGATATGGTACAGAGGGGAGGTAACTGAGGCACATGGCAGAATGTAGATGAATAAAAACAGGTTAATTTAAGTTATATGAGCTACTTTGGGGAAAGCTTAAGCTTTCATAATTAATAATAAATCTCTGTGTCAATTTTGGGCATCTGGCAGTCCCAACAAGAAAGTACTACTACAATGCATGAATTTTTATTTTGAAGGAGAAAAAAATCATGGTATCACCAGTATTCCTAGGAAAACTATCAAAAGAGCTGATTCCCTGAATATCTGTTGAATATGATCAGTTTTGTACTAATCACGTTAAAACTGGAGACTCACAGATGACAGACTGTTACCAGACCAGCATCCCCACCAGGTAAAGCTGTGGCTATTAGTATATTTAACTCTGGAACAATGGGAAGAAGTAAATCTCTAGAGACTATGCTGAATTCTCACGGGTGCTACCACTGTGGTCACCAGAAAGTGAAAACATTTGAGTCATTCTCTAGAGCACACTTGATGAGGACATTACACCAGCTTCAACAAGTGAGGTTCACTTCTCTGTTCATCGCATAGCAGATTTTCTTCAGGGGATGTCTCAGTGCAACTGTGCAGTCCCTTGTTCATACTCTAAATTCTCATAGTAGGTAACTTGGTGAGCAGGTGGATGCATGTAAACGAGTATAGCAAGACTCACAATCTTCCACAGAACATAAATTCACAATTTTTTACCCTGCCCAGAGCCTACACCATCATGGTGACCACATTGTTATTGCTCGGCGGAGAATCACAAATATTCTCCAGAAGATAACATTGAGGGAAATGAGTCATGCATATCCTCTGAGGCCTGCTGATATGAACCCTGTGGCTAACACTAACCCTGAAAATCCAGTGCTAGCTCAAGGGGGTTAGAATGACTACTCACAGAACCCAAATATGTGATTTTCCTAATACTTTTAAGTTGAAAAAGTAAACAGTCTTTTCAAAAAATTTGAACCAGAAGTACACTTCAACACAATTCCACTGATTCTGAAATCTAGACATTTAAAAATAAATGTACTATTTTGCTTAATTAAAATTAATAAAAATAAAATAATACAACAAAACTTAATTTATTAAAAATAGGTACATATCAGTCAGTACCCAGAATGGAGTCAGATGAATTTATCATGAGGTATTGATTAGTACAGTACTTCCCTTTTGCCACTGAAACATAAAAATTTTAGATTTATTTATTTTATATTTTAGGAATGACTGTTTTGTCTGTGTTATGTATGTACACCACATACGTGCCTAGCTCCAACAAAGAAGAAGGCATCAGATACCCCTGGAACTGGAGTTAAAAATGGTTGTGGGTTGCCATGTGGGTAACTGGGATTGAACTCAGGTCCTCTGCAAGAGCAGCAAGTACTCTTAACCACTGAGCCATCTCTCCAGCCCCAGATAAAAGTTGCTCAAGAGACAACAGTTTCTAAAGCATCTTAGAATTTATCTTATTGAAAGGATAGAGTGGGTCCAGGCTAGAAATGGATTGTTCCAATTTTATGTAACCTTAGAAATTCACTAGTAACGAAGTTAGTAACTTTGGTTCCAAATTTATAAAAGGAAAAGTTCATCATCATCTACTACAGATGCAATGTTAGTTCCCATGAATATCTAGAACACTGTTCATGTCATAGAGAGCACATTTGAGATTTATAAATGAAATTATAACCACAGCGAGTATACTTAGCTCTTGATCACACACTCCTATTATTCTGCAAAATTTCTCTTGTTAATGAAAAGATGAAATCTGTGACTTAAATTTGGAACCCTCTGGGAAAGGAGCAGAAAGAAAGCCAGGACTGGAGATATGATTCATCGCTGTAGGCACTCCTTTAACGAGATCATATAGAAATGGCTCACGGGGGGCTGGAGAGATGGCTCAGTGGTTAAGAGCACTGGCTGTTCTTCCAGAGGCCCTGAGTTCAATTCCCAGCAACCACATGGTGGCTCACAACCATCCGTAATGAGATCTGGTGCCCTCTTCTGGCCTGCAAGCATGCATGTAGGCAGAACACTGTATACATAATAAATAAATAAATCTTTTAAAAAAGGACCATCTCAAAAAAAAAAAAGAAAGAAAGAAAGAAAGGAATGGCTCACGGACTATACCATCCTGAAAGCACCTGATTTCAGTGAATCTTGGAAGCTAAGCAAGGTTGGTCCCTGTTATTTGGATGGGCAAAATGGCTTACTGTTCTGTATAATGTATATGTACATGACTGGAAAATTAGAAGGCCATCGAATTTGGAAGATATAAACCATATACATTCTACCCATAAACCGCGCCCCCCCCCACTAGATCATCACAGGCTCTATGACACCCAGATCCAGATGAACCAAATGATTTGTGCCTTTCCCAATGTATTGATGAATTCCTGCATCTGGCATTAGTCAAGGTCATCAATTCCCAAAGCAAGTCTTGTTAGGTTTAGCTGAAGATGAGATTGATCTTCTAGTTTTTCAGTCTTAACTAACTTGTAACATAGTCCTTCCACTTATAAAACTAATAATGAAAACAGTGTCACTTGACTCTGTCAGAAGTCATTGTCATGTACAGTTTCATAAGTATCCAGTAACTGTCTACTCTGGTAAATGATACTCACCACAGAGCATTGTCATGCAGTCTACAATGGAATGGATCCATGCTGTTTGTGAATAATCCTGAGCAAAGTGCGTCTGAAACTCCACAAAAAAAATGGAGATACATCTGAAAAATACAATGCAGGCATTTGATACAAAAGGTAAATGAAGATGGAATTGAATCAGAAACTAAAATTGTTTCCATTAGCTGCTGCAGTTTCAAAGGATTTCAGCTACTGAGCTACAATCAGTAGGAAACCAGGAGTTGACTACTGGGGCCATTCTGAGAAACCAGAAAACAAGTGTTCCATTGCTGTGGGATGTTCTCTATGCTGTGAATGTATTGCTATGATTGATTGATAAATAAAATGCTGATTGGCCAGTAGCCAGGCAGGAAGTATAGGCGGGACAAGCAGGAAAGAGAATTCTGGGAACAGGAAGGCTGAGAGGGAGATGACAGCCTGCCGTCCAGGGAGCAGCATGTAAAGGCAGCAGGTAAAGCCACGGAACATGTGGCAACATATAGATTAACAGAAATGGGCTGAGTTTAAGTGTAAGAGCTAGACAGTGTTGGCCTGAGCTAATGGCCAAGCAGTTTAAATAATATAAGCGTCTGTGTGTTTATTTTATAAGTGGGCTGTGTGACTGCCGAGGCTTGGTGGGAGCTGGAAAGAAACTCTCCAGCTACATTCCATCATCGGAGAGGCTGCTGAAACCATGGCAATAGTAAAGACCACTGCTCTAAGAAGGTGTTCGGGGGTGGGGGGGGAAGAAAACATGTTAAGAACAGAGTTTATTGTTAAATATTATTATTGATATTTCTTTCAAGCTCTAACTTCTCTAAAGTGATATGAAACTTTAAACTTGAAAAATGAAGAATAACTTATAAAAATAAGCCTCAGAAATTTTACTTCTAATTGCAAAGGCAGTAATCTGATGATAATAATGATGATGGTGATAGATGTATTCAATGAATATATTCTAGAGAACAATCTATAATTACCGACTTGCTTATTATTAAAAGACTTGTCTTGGTTACTTTTCTATTGCTGTAATGAGACACCAACTTATAGAAGAAAGAGTTTATTTGGAGCTCACAGTTTAAAAGAGGCAGGGAACATGACAGCAGGCAAGCAGGTGTGCCACTAGAACAGGAGCTGAGAGCTTACATCTTGATTCATAAGCACAAGGCAGAGAGAGAGGTCAATCTAACTGGGAAGGGTGGTTTGGGAAACCTTAAAGTCTGTCCCCAGTGACACTCCTCCTCCAACAAGGTCACACCTCCTAATCTCTTCCCAAACAGTTCTACCAAATGGGGACCAAGCATTCAAATATATGAGTCTATGGGGGTCCTTTCATTCAAATTGCCATAAAACTGATTAAGCAAATTATGGTATATCAATAAAATAAAATAATATTTTATTAAATATTTTTAAATAATGTAGATCTGTATCTAATGATTTGGAGATAAATTTATAACATGATATTAACTCAAAAAGTTAGGGCTAGCAATTGACAAAATGGGTAAAGATTCTTGTCCCTAAGTTTGATGACTTTGTCCCCTGAGTTTGACCCATGGAACCCACCTGGTGGTAGGAGAGAACCAATTCCCACGAGTAGTTATCTGCTCTCTCTCTATCTACATTAATGCCCCCCCCAAATGTAAAAGAATTTGAAAGTTCATAGAGCAAGAACTTATTTTTTAAGGCATAGCTCATGTAAACACACAAAGAGCCTGAGAGCTGAGCTGAGTCAGGCCCTTTGAGTTGTGTGTATTTTGGCCAATCATTATATGAAAATAGTGGGATTGTAGTTATTCTAACCTTATGGGTTTCAAATGATTTCACACTCAAGATGGTGTCTTATATATAGTCACATGAACATAGGTTCAGCGAAAAATACAAAGGATAATGTTCATGACGTAAAAGTAATTACCTACAGAGTATGTGAGGCAAGAGTTTACCACTGCACCATTGGGAAGGTGCCCCATACAGGTTCACGTAATGACTTCATTTAGGGACAGGTACTTTTAGAGGTATATACTAGCAGAAAAGGACATTGGCCATGTTGCTCAAGGATAAGAGGTTATCCATCTTTTTGGATATGTCCAAATTCCAACTCTTCAAGATTCAGGAGCCCATAGTCAACTGTTATGTTCAGTCTTCTACTCCTCTTCAGTTGCTTCCAGGTAAGCATATTGGTGGTGGAGAGATCGAGGAAGAAAGATTACTCGGTGGGATTAGGGCAGTTGTGTCACACATAGCCTGGCATTCTGAAGCATGGACCTTGATTAATGCTCAGCTGTAACTGAATTAAAATTCTTTTTTTTTTTTTTGAGACAGGGTTTCTCTGTGTAGTTTTGCGCCTTTCCTGGAACTCGCTTTGTAGACCAGGCTGGCCTCGAACTCACAGAAATCTGCCTGGCTCTGCCTCCCGAGTGCTGGGATTAAAGGCGTGCGCCACCACCACCCGGCAAAATTCTTAATAATCATACCTTTGGGATTAGATTTATAACTGACGTTCAATGAAGTGACAGAGGCTTCCTGTGATCACAGTTACACATGCCCTATGTGTGCCTGTTACTCTTTGCTGCCCCACTTACATGGAGTGTTGGAGATGTCCCATGAGCACAGAATTCCAATTGACCTACAGTCCAAGAGAACTTAGTAAGACTCAAAGCTAGCGCAGAGTGCATGTACTACATCCTTGATAGCAAGTACATGGGAGCAAAACGGAAAGACCTAACAGCCCAAGAGAGGCCACGCTTTGCTTCTACACCAAAACTTGGTCAAAAACAGAAAGAGGCAAAGGTACCCTAAAACTCATAATTCCAATCACCTATGAGGAAAATGATGGCACAGAGGAAGAGGATAAGAGGGTTACTCGTACTTCTGCTCCCTTTCAGGAAGCTGAAGATGGCTCTGTGGATAACGTACTTAATGAGCAAACATGAAAACCCAAGTTCAGATCCCCAGAACTCATAGAAATACTATGTGTGGCATAAGCTGCCTATACCGTCAGTGCTGGGGATATGGAGCCAGGCAGATCCCAGGGCCCTCTATGTGCATGAATGTGTAATTAGATCACACACACATGCATGCACACACATACATGTGTACACCTGCATAAATATACATATGCACTCACATAAAGATTAGATAGATAGACGGACAGACAGACAGATACATAGATGAGAAGAGGAGAAAGAAAAGAGATTGATATGCAAGTATCAGAAAATAGGGGTGTCAGCTGTACCCAGGATTTCCACTGTTCTAATAAAAATCAAACTCATTTGCATATACAGGCTATAAAACATGAGTTATACAGTTTCAATGATTCTACATAGAAGTCAATACACACATTTGCATTTGAAACTGGCATTGTATGGCATAGATGATCAGTAAATTCATAATAATAATTTAACATTACCATTTTCTTAGACAGCACTAAATGCCAAAAGAACAGCATGAAAATTTGAGTGACTACTCAAGAAAGAAAAATATTTTCCCATTTTGGTTTTACAATGTGTTTTCCCTGCTTTTTTTAATTTTTAAACAAAAAGCTTTGCATTTTTATTTTGTGTTGGGCTCTTTAATTACTTTGGCAGTCCTGGTGGTGGAAAAGAGATATGGGAGTAGTAGAGGGAGCTAAATAATCAACCCATGGGCAATGGTGTAGAATCTGGCATTCATGTTATATAAGAGATCAATGCCTGGAGAAGGGAAGGAAAGAACACAGGATTAGCAAAGGGAGGTCAAACTGTGATATAACCTAAGGAATCCTCATCTGGGTCCAAAGGATGGCCCACCCTCTCTCCACCAGTCATCAGATATGATGCCCCCTGAAGGACAGGCAGCTTCCTACAGGTGATGGAGAGGGGAAGGCCCTAACAGCTACGACTGTGTGCTTCTGTATGTGTACTATCAGCTGAGGCCATGCTACTGGCACATCTCTGTGTACACCACAGCCTGTGCTTCTCCACACAGAAGGCTAGCAGAAATGCTTCAGTCAGAAGGGTATGAAAAGTAGTCCTTCTCCATCCATTGTTTTGAGAATCTATACAACCCTTGTAATAGATCCAATGTGAAGTCAATAATCATGTCAAAGGCTGGAGTCTTGAAATGCGTGTAGTCACCATCAACAGCACAGACAATAAGCCAAGTGTAAATTACCCAGACAATTGTATGACTTTAATTTGAATTAAAACATTGCAGAAAATCTTAAAAACATGAATTAACTGCAACTACATTAAGCCAGTTTTAAATCATAGCAACAAGAAAAACAAGATCCTTTCAACCCAGATACAACAGGAGTCCATCTATCGATCTTGCTTCCTTCCCCAAACAGATACTGATCTCAAGAACACTCACTAATAAATTCTGCAAAAGAAGCTATCAGCAGAGCAAACAGACAACCTATAGAAGGGGAGAAAATACTCATCAGCTATACTTTAGACACAGGACTAATACTCAGAGTTTGCAAAGAACTGCATAAATTAGACAGACAGACAGACAGACAGACAGACACACACACACACACACACACACACACACACACACACACACACACACACACACACCCCAAAGTGTTAATCGGAAAATGAACTCAGGAAATGAGAAGTTTTCCAGTGAAGAAACACAAATGGCCACTAAGTGTTTTTTGCAGTGTTCACTATCCCTAGTCACCAGGGAGGTGCAAGTTAAAACTGCTTTTCAATACCACCTCGTCTCAGCCAACAATCTGACAACTGTCAGCAAGGGTGTGGAGAAAAAGGAACCCTTGCTCACTGCTAGTGGGGGTGCAAACTAGTACAACCATTGTGAAAATTAGTAGGGCATTTCCTTAAAAATATTAAAATACAACTACCATACGATCCCTATACTACACCTGGGCTCCTATACTACCCCACAAGCTCCATGCCATACTACAGAGATGCTTTCACAACCATGTTTATAACCGCTGCAATCACAATAGCAAGGAAATGAAACTAGCAACAGATGAATGAGTGAAGAAAGTGGTACATGTACACGATGGCATTTCAGCTGTAAAGATAAATAAAATTTGCAGGAAATGGGTGGATATGGAAAATATAATCTTAAGCAAGGCAACCCAAACTCAGGAGGACAAAGCCTCATGCTTTTTACATGCAGATCCGAGTATGTTAAATACATATGGGTTCATATAAACAGATAAAAGTGTGTGTAACTCCTGAAAAACTCAAAAGGAGACCAAGAGAGGGTAAAAGTAGGCACTGAGGAAAGATGGAGGGTAAACAGAAAGACACATAGGACACAAAACGAGGAAGAGATTGGGGAAATCCGGGATAGTGGAGAGGTGGGGGAGATGAATGGGACTAAGAATCACTAAAGCACTTCATTCAAAAATGCAATAACGATAACAAGATTTGATATACTAATTTAAATTTTAATAAAAAATAAATACCTATATACTAAGAGCAATAACAAAAATCTTCTGATGTTCCTTACTGTCCAAAAAGACTTCTGGTCTGGTACTAAAATGTCTATTATTTTCTCCTAACTATACAGTTTTCAATATAATTGAAAAATGATTGAGCAGATATAGCCTAATCGTCAAAACAGTTAAGTTATCCATCACCCAGGATTCTGAGCAGAACGTGATTGACTTTGGGGCTGGGTAAGTCCTTGAGGGATTTGTCCTGTGTGGCAGGATGCTTAGCAGCTCTCCAATTTCTGCTCCAAATGTCTCCAGACATTGTTAATAAGCCTTGAAACCAAAATGAGGCTGGCTGATGACAAGTGATCTAATCATCAAGTTTTCCAATCCCTCTGCAGAGCATTCAGATCCCTACATGGGTCTCAACCCCTCCATATTGTTCATAATTCATGCCAGTACCTTTCCCCTGAACTGTAGCTCAAAGCTCCTAACTAATGCTTCTGAATTCACACTTGGCAGTCTTCAGAACATTCTGACAACAGTGGCCAGAGTTACCTTCCTGGAACACAAATCAGATCCTGCCATTTCAAACATTTTAGCTTGACTTACAAGATTATGCAAGCTGAACCTTTTTGCTCATGTTCCTTTCTGTCCACTGTTGGATACTTCACATCAGCCATAATGAACTTCTTTCTGCCTCTTTCAACACACGCCTGTGTTTTATGCACTTCTAAACATCATTTATTTTTTTCTGTGATTCTCCTCTAAGCCCCCTCTTTGAGTCTCAGGCAGTCAGCCAGTCTGCACCTCCAGGAAGTCTTCCCTGACTACTCCCTTACTACTTAAGACAGAAATTGATGCTTCTCTTATGTGTCCTCTACATGCTGCATGTTTATCATGAGATGTGGCAGCTCCTTTTACATTTGTTTGTACTGTCCACTAGACATTGCTCTGTGACAGCAGAAGACATCTGTCTTAACTCACACTAAATCCTAAATATCTAATATAGTACATGTCATGAATTGAGAGCTTATAAATATTGTTCAATGAAGAAGGGGGAGATAATGAAAGGAGGGAAAGAGAAAGGACAGGAGGGAGGGAGGAAGGATGAAGGAGGGAGAATGAGAGGGAGGGAGAGAAGGAGGAAGGAAAGAAGGAAGGGGAGGGGGAGTCATGCCATGACAGAGAAATTAATTGGAATGTAAGGAAGTGAAATGGCCCAATAGAAAGAGAAGAGGAAAAATGGCTGGTAGCTCCAACAGAGGGGCATGTTCAGAGATGAGCTGAAGCAGGGATATGAACCATTCAAACATGCTCTGAAGAGAGAGAAAGAATCAGCAGGATCAGGTGCAGAAGGTGGCGATGTGAGAGCACAGAGTGTTGAGAGATGGTGAGCTATTTTAAAATTAGAAACCATGGTCTCTTCTCATCTTTGGGGAACTTAGTATCAGTGCGATGTCTCTTGTGATTTTTTTTTTTTTTTAGTTTTACCTTGTTTTCCACTTGCTGATTTTCTGAACTGAATTGACTAGTCACAACAGTATGAAAATCAAGGGCACGAGCTTCATGTCTGGACACATCGGTGCCTTAGCTGGAGGTAAAATGGTTAATGACTACATCCATCTTTCAAAGCACTTCAATGATCATGGCATTCAGGAAGATGGCTTATGTCATTCAGAAGGAAGAGGACCAAGTTACAAATGACAAAATAATAAAACAAAAAGGAATAATATGGTCACATTCAACCTCTTTATAAAGGGGAGAGATGACCATAGAGCTTTCCAGATGGTGGAAGCTTGTGTTGTAAGATTTAGAACCCAGTGGTGATTTTACAGAAATTGAATTGTAACAGGAGCATGAATGCATCTGGATTTTGTTGTTGTTGTTGTCTGGGATACCTGTGCAATAACAGGGGTCAGGAAAGCAAAGCTCTCATCCCACAGTCATAGCAGGGAAATAGTTACTGAGGAAAGTTCTTGATCTCTCAGGGTCTCAATTTCTTCATCTACAAATCAAGCATTCTTGTAAGCATGACTCACGAACGTCAGAATGATGAGTCTCATGACATCTCTTCAGTCCTTGAGGGTTTGATAGGATTTGTTCACAAGAATGTAGAAACAAAACACAGCGAGCATCATCCCTGATAACCAAAACTGCTTTCTTAAAGATAATTTGACTCAACGGGTCAACACACTTGCTATCTCCATTTCATCTATGCTCTAACACTGTCCTAGCTACTGCAGAACTGGTAGCTAATACGTGGCTTGGCAAAGAGATATCTAGGTTGATTAAGTTATCTGCTGAGTCAGTTCAAGAACTGACTCACTGGGGTGTTATAGCCTGCTAGTTAAAAATCACCACCATATACCTTGAGTAATCCTGCAATGTGGTGGAAATGACTTTATGAAATCTATTTGAAAGCATGCCAACAAGCACAAAGTAAAGTTAGTAACCATTTTTTTTTTTTACCCCAACTGTTCTTAAAAGAGTTTGAAAAAGCTGCAAAACTCCAAAGAACTCTAGACATTTATTTCAACTAAGTTTATTTGGACCCAGAAAAATCTAGGCAAAAACAAGTCTAGGCCTCTGATATTCTTTTGTGTGGATATTTAAGTCAAATGTTTGTTTCTCAAGTATCCACTCAAGTTGTCAATGTATGCATCTGTTCATCGTCATCAATTCACATAATTGCATTTTAAATGTGCCTCTTACATGGATAACGTATTTTGATAAAGGTACCTTAAGAAATCAATGTGTATTAATAAATAGATGACATAAATAAATAATAATGACTGCATCCATGGACTGCAGAACTTTAAAATCCAAAATTTGCAAAGAAGCTGAATTGCAAGAGCTGAAATAGGACTTTTAAATGACTTGGATCATAATTATAGCACTGTTTATAAAAGCAGAACTCAGAAAACAATATAAAATCACATTAATGAAAATGTGTCAAATAATTGTGGACACAAGCACGATAGAATTTTAAACAACTATTTCTCGGTGTGTTAGAACAATGTTTGTTGATATGGAACAATCTCGAGAGAAATTGTATCCTGTATCTAAATTATCCTGCTTAATAACAGGAATGTACATTTGTGTTAGCTCAAGGTTGAGGGAGCTTTTTGTTTTAATTTTGAGACTGAACTAAAAAAATATTGCTGATGTTAATTTTTAGGCAGTGAAATTGAGTCAAGAAGTAAGGAAGAGAAAATATTTTTTATATTTCCAATGTGTTTGAATGCTATCATCTGAACACAAGATATTTTGTTTTGAGATGTATTTTTTTTTAAGATTTTATTTATTTATTATGTGTACAGTGTTCTGTCTGCATGTATGCCTCCAGGTCAGAAGAGGGCACCAGATCTCATTACAGATGGTTGTGAGCCACCATGTGGTTGCTGGGAATTGAACTCAGGACCTCTGGAAGACCAGTCAGTACTCTTAACCGCTGAGCCATCTCTCCAGCCCCAAGATGTATTTTTTAAATAGAAAATCGAAGCATAGTTGTCCCATAGACACTGATTATCTACTAGGCAGATTACCCTGGCTTTCATTTCTTGTTCTCCTCCCCAGTTCTCTTGGCTGCTTCTTGGTTTGTGACATTTATATGGCCAGGCTGGCTCATTACCACACTTTCTCATCTGCCATTATTCTGCTCAAGTATTCTTATCTTGGCCTCTTCTGTTGACCCTTGGCACTTTGCCTTGACTGCCAGCCAGTCTTCTTTTCTGCTTTCTGACTAAATTCTGGGCAGTTTAGGAGTGGTGATGAAGGGCAGACACTGATGCAGTTTGAGACATCTTTCTCTTTTATTTCTGCCCAATTCTTCTACCCTTTATGGCTTCACTCCAAGGACAACTTCTCTAGAAAGCCTGCCCTCAACTTCCAGGCATGAATTTGTCTCTATGTAAATCACATTTTAATTCTATATTGACCAAAGTTAATATACCTTTTTGATGACCTACATCAGGAGCTTGGAAGCCCATCTGTAAATGGGTGGCTTGTCTTTTTTGGTAGGTTGTTGAATCCTTTGACTACCACCAAAGGTCATAAACTTCATATTTGGTCAATATGGATGATTTTGTTCATATTTCAGCTAATTGTGCATGAGTCTACCATAAAATAGCCAATGTATCTATGGTTGTAGAAGCCTCTAGTACAGAGTTATGTCTTCAATGAATGTAAAATAATCATTAATGGAACTGGTTTTAAATTAATTAAAAGGACAACCTAAAAAAGCTATGAGGCTTTCAGCCTTTGGTGGTAGTCAGAGATTCAGCACCATGCCAAATAAGACAATTCACCCATTTACTGATGGTTTTCCAAACTCTTGATGTAGGGGATCAAGTATATATGGACTCCTACTCCAAGTTCTCTTGTAGTTTCAGAAAGTTCAATGAATGCATACACAGTCACTCATGTGGAGTTGTTTGTATAAGAATTGGTGTAATATCTCCTATGGCTAATCAACAACAGAACAGAGAGGGTAGAGGCCCCCTGGAAAACAAATTTAGAGAGATGCATCCCCTTGGCACCATGATTTATTATCATTGGTATAACAACAATAAATCATTATCCTTAGATAGGAGGTAGCCCATCTTCAGACAATACTTCCTGTAACCAAGGCATTTAAAAACTCTGTGTCTAATACTACAGCTGATCTTGATGGTACTGAAGATAAGCTACAAAGTGTGGATGGGGTGCAGAAGTGCGGTATATTATGAGAATAGGATAAGAAGTTATTTAGTCATATTCTAGAAAGAGCAGTAGTGATTTCTATGGGTGTGGATATTTGTGTGTCTGTGTGCATGTACTTTGAGTCTGTAGATGATGAGTGTGTGCACTGTATTCAAAACAGATAAATTTAAAAAATTAGGATCCCAGTATTCAAAATAGGTAAATTTAAAAAATTAAGATCCCAGTATTCAAAATAGGTAAATTTAAAAAATTAAGATCCCAATTTATCTCTATCCTGGCAGCCATAAATATAGGTAAGTCACTTAGCCTTGCCACTAAGCAGGGATAAATGTGCCCATTTTGCCTAAATCAAAAGGCTCACATGAGACAATGTGATTGACAGAAGAATCTTAGTGTTGCCACCAGGAGCACTATGGACAACCTTGGGAGGACACAAATTCATCCTGAAGATTTGATTACCCAGAATACTATAGCATAAGCCCTACTTATAATGCAATGAGCCCACTTCCAGAACTTTCCTCTTATGGGACTAATAGAAGTTTCCATTTGTAAGAAGCTACACAAAAGAATTCCTTTTTAATTATACAACCTCCTCACACTCAGAATGTAGAAGGAAGAAAATCAGACTCAATATGAAATTATTTTGAAAAAAATCTCTAATTTATTAGGACACATAACCAACAAACCTTAATGGTGACAAATATAAACCTCTGCACTGTATCTGTTGGCATACAGATATCAATATCTTCATTTATGATATCAAATGAAGTTTTTCATGCAAATACTTTCTTGTACTGTCAGAGAAAAGAAACTCAGTTCCATTTGAGAAAAAGTGAAGAAAGAGCAATCATATGCATATCAGAAGTATTAGTTCATATATATATGAAGTGAGCTAGTTGAACATTAAGTATGTTGAGCCCCATGCCTCTGGGGGAAAACAAATGAGTGAGGACCAAAGGGTCACTATTTTTATACAGTTGCTTTTCTTCAACCTAAAATCCAGCCACCATCACCAGTGTCAAAATACAAAGTGAAGCACAGGAATTTGAATTCTAGGTTTGACACTTCCCAGTCTCAATACTTACCAAACAAAATGGTTTTCAGGATTCTTTGAAGTTCTATAGTTTCCCTCCCGAGAGGATATAGATTCTAACCTTACACAAGCTTGGCTCGAATATGAGGTGTTCACAAACCTATTATAAATTTTATAACTATACTTCAGTCATGGGCATATTTTTCCTTATTCCTATACTGCAAGCTTGAAGATATATTGCATACTATAGTCTCTTGCTATAGTGTTTTCTCATTTATGGGTTATGAATCATAAATGCAATTGTTTCCACTATAAAATCTAAATGATTAATACTTATCCTAATTAAGATTTCTCATTAATATATCATATCTAAGAAAAAGAAACTTATAAAGATCATCTTATATATCCCAAAGCCAACTCAGTTTATACTAACTTAATCTTCTTAGGTATGCATTTAGCAATTCTTTATAATCCCTAGAAAACTGATTTCTTTACAAAAATACCATGGAAAAATTCCTCTTCTAATGAAAAAAATCATGACAATTCTCCTGTTATTTTATATAGGAGAAGTTTATGTTTTCACACTAAAAAATAAGCACAATATGGAAATTAGGAAGAATTATGTATCACATACTTCCACATTTTGTAGAGATACTCATGAAAACAAATTTATGGATTAGACTTTGCCCAACACATTCAAAAATTCCTAAGTGTCCTAACATATATCATATATTACGGAAGAGACCAATACCCGGGCCTCTGTAGCATTGTAGTATCATAACTTGCAAAGCAAAAGATACATGAGCAGCCAAACACACATATAAAATGGCATGAGGTCATCCTTAACAAATCAAGAAGGAAAGACCTACTTACCTGGTGACTGCTCTGGTGCAGATGGTAACAAGAAAGCATCCAGCTACAATCATCCAGCCCCAGCCTCCATCTGGAGGGGCTACCGACCCAGCTCTAGTCACCTTTGCCATGGTTTGAAGTCTGGTTTTCTTCTCCTTCCAAGTTACTTCAGCAGTAAGTTATGATCTTGAAAGTTTGCTACCCAGTAACTCCCTGTTGATATTCAAAGTTGATATAGGATGCTACCTGGCACAGGGGTTACTGGCCATCTAAAATGAAAACAAAGACATGCTTTTACTCTATTGCCATGTTCAAGGGTGCATTTTTTCACTTGATAAGTAATTATTACTTTCCTATTAATATGATTACTTATTACCATGAATCCTGGGGCATGGTAAAGACCAGTAGCTGTCCTTTTAAAAAAGTCTTTAGCTTGCCCCAGACCCCATCCCTGGGCACCAGCCACTCCAGGGAAGACCTGCCCAACTTGGCCCCAGTTTCTGGCCACTGGGCAGGTTCCCTGCTAGCCCCACCGGGAAGGATCCCCTTCTCCAAAACCCCTGGCAGACCCTGCAGTCTCCACGTCCTGCCACCACGCCCATCCGCCTGAGCCCCAAGCCTCTTCCTGAGACTTAGAGGCCAGCCCCCAGCTCCCATCGTGCCCTGGACTTCCCTTTTGGAGCACAGGTCTGTGTGAACCAAGTGTGCGGATAAGGCCAAGAACGAACCACAAGGACATGGGCAGACGTCAAGGCAGAAACATATACAACAAAATGAATAGCAATACAGCATCACCAGGCCCTAGCTCTCCTCCAACACCTAGACCTGAACATCAGAAATTGGAAGAAGCAGAAGAAAACAGCCTTATGAATGACATCATGAAGAAGCTAGAGGCTTGTGTAGAGGAAAAGACAAAAAAATGTGAAGAACGCTGTAAACAACTAGAGGAAAGGGCAAACAAATTAGAAGAAATCAATAAAGTCCTGGAAGAAAACAATAAAGTACTGAGAGAAAATCAAGAAAAATCAATGAAACAAATGAAGGAAACAGTCCAAGACCTGAAAAGGGAAATAGAAAAAATGAAGAAGACACAAACAGAGGGAATGCTGGAAATAGAAAATCTGAGTAACCGATTGGGAACTTCAGATGCAAGTATAATCAACAGAATGCAAGAGATGGAAGAGAGGATCTCTAGCGTTGAAGATACAGTAGAAGAAATACATTCATCAGTCAAAGAAAACACTAAAGCCAACAAAGTCATGAACCAAAATGTCCAAGAAATTTGGGACACCATGAAAAGACCAAACCTACAAATAATAGGGGTCGAAGAAGGAGAAGAATACCAACTCAAGGGCACAGAAAATATATTCAACAAGATCATAGAAGAAAACTTTCCCAACTTAAAGAAGGAAATGCCTATGAAGATACAAGAAGCTTATAGAACACCAAACAGACTAGACCCCCCAAAAAAAGTCTCCTCGCCATATAATAGTTAAACAACTAAACGTACAGAATAAAGAAAGAATATTAAGAGCAGCAAAGGAAAAAGGCCAAGTGACATATAAAGGCAAACCCATCAGAATAACACCCGATTTCTCAATGGAGACTTTGAAAGCCAGAAGGACCTGGACAGATGTAATGCAGACACTAAGAGACCATGGATGTCAGCCTAGACTAATATACCCAGCAAAACTTTCAATCACCATAGATGGAGCAAACAAGACATTCCATGACAAAGCCAGATTTAAACAATACTTATCCACAAACCCAGCCCTACAGAAAGCACTAGAAGGAAAATTCCAACCTAAGGAAGTCAGATACACCCTCGAAAACACAGGCAACAGATAAAGCCACAGCAGTAAACCCCAACGTATAGAAGTACACACACATCACCACCAAAAAATAACAGGAATGAACAATCACTGGTCATTAATTTCCCTCAATATCAATGGACTTAACTCACCTATAAAAAGACATAGGCTTACAGAATGGATACGAAAGCAGGACCCATCTTTCTGCTGCATACAAGAAACACATCTCAAATCCAAAGATAGACACTACCTAAAAATAAAAGGCTGGGAAAAGACTTTCCAATCAAACGGTCTTAAGAAGCAAGCGGGTGTAGCCATCCTGATATCCAGCAAAATAGACTTCAAACTAAAATCAATCAAAAGAGATCAAGAAGGGCATTACATACTCATCACAGGAATGATCCATCAAGATGAAGTCTCAATTCTGAATATTTATGCCCCAAACACAAGGGCACCCACATATGTAAAAGAAACATTACTAAAGCTTAAATCACATATAAAACCCCACACATTAATAGTGGGAGACCTCAACACCCCACTTTCACCACTGGACAGATCTCCCAAATTGAAACTTAACAGAGAAATAAAGGACTTAACTGATGTCATGACTCAAATGGACTTAATCGATATCTACAGAACATTCCATCCTAACAAAAAAGAATATACCTTCTTCTCAGCATCCCATGGAACCTTCTCTATAATCGACCACATACTTGGCCACAAAACAAATCTAAACAGATACAAAACAATTGGAATAACCTCCTGTGTTCTATCAGACCACCATGGTCTAAAGTTGGATTTCAACAACAACAAAAACTACAGAAAACCTACAATCTCATGGAAACTGAATAATACCCAACTGAATCACCAATGGGTTAAGGAAGAAATAAAGAAAGAAATTAAAGACTTCCTAGAGATCAATGAAAATGAAGACACCACATATCCAAATTTATGGGACACTATGAAAGCAGTACTAAGAGGGAAATTCATAGCACTAAATGCCCACATAAATAAGTTGGAGAAATCTCACACTAGTGACTTAACAGCACACCTGAAAGCTCTAGAACAAGAAGAAACACAGTCTCCCAGGAAAAATAGATGCCAGGAAATTATCAAAGTGAGAGCTGAAATCAATAAAATAGAAACAAAGAGAACAATACAAAAAATTAATGAAACAAAGAGTTGGTTCTTTGAGAAAATCAACAAGATAGACAAGCCCCTATCCAAACTAACCAAAAGACAGAGAGAGAGCATCCAAATCAACAAAATCAGAAATGAAAAGGGGGACATAACAACAGACATTGAGGAAATCCAGAGAATCATCAGGTCATACTTCAAAAACCTCTATTCGACAAAACTGGAAAACCTAAAAGAAATGGATAACTTTCTGGATAGGTACCACATGACTATGTTAAATCAAGACCAGATAAACTATTTAAATAGTCCAATAACCCCTAACGAAATAGAAACAGTCATTAAAAGTCTCCCAACCAAAAAAAGCCCAGGACCAGATGGTTTCAGCGCAGAATTCTACCAGATCTTCAAAGAAGAGTTAATACCAATACTCTCTAAATTGTTCCACACAATAGAAACAGAAGGAACATTACCAAACTCCTTCTATGAGGCTACAATTACCCTAATTCCTAAACCAAACAAGGATACAACAAAGAAAGAGAACTACAGACCGATCTCCCTCATGAACATTGATGCAAAAATACTCAATAAAATACTGGCAAACAGACTCCAAGAACACATCAAAACAATTATCCACCATGATCAAGTAGGATTCATTCCAGGGATGCAAGGGTGGTTCAACATACGAAAGTCCGTCAATGTAATACACCATATAAACAAACTCAAAGAAAAAAACCATATGATCATCTCACTGGATGCAGAAAAGGCAGTTGACAAAATCCAACACCCCTTCATGATAAAGGTCTTGGAGCGATCAGGAATACAGGGAACATACCTAAACATAATAAAGGCAATTTACAGCAAGCCAACAGCCAACATCAAATTAAATGGAGAGAAACTCAAAGCAATTCCACTAAAACCAGGAACGAGGCAAGGCTGTCCGCTCTCCCCATACTTATTCAATATAGTACTTGAAGTTCTAGCCAGAGCAATAAGACAACATAAGGAGATTAAGGGGATACAAATTGGAAAGGAAGAAGTCAAGCTTTCCCTATTTGCAGATGACATGATAGTATACTTGAGTGACCCCAAAGATTCCACCAAGGAACTGATACAGCTTATAAACACCTCCAGCAACATAGCAGGATACAAGATCAACTCAAAAAAATCAGTAGCCCTCCTATATACAAGGGACAAAGAAGGGGAGAAGGAAATCAGAGATACATCACCCTTTACTATAGCCACAAATGACATAAAATACCTTGGGGTAACACTAACCAAGCAAGTGAAGGACCTATATGACAAGAACTTTAAGTCCCTGAAAAAAGAAATTGAAGAAGATGTCAGAAAATGGAAAGATCTCCCATGCTCATGGACAGGCAGGACTAACATAGTAAAAATGGCAATCTTACCAAAGCAATCTACAGATTCAATGCAATCCCCATCAAAATACCAACACAATTCTTCACAGACCTGGAAAGAATAATACTCAACTTCATATGGAAAAACAAAAAACCCACGATAGCCAAAGGAATCCTGTACAATAACACAACTTCTGGATGCATCACGATTCCTGACTTCAAGCTCTACTATAGAGCTACAGTAATAAAAACAGCTTGGTACTGACATAAAAACCGACATGTGGACCAATGGAATCGAATTGAAGACCCTGACATTAATCCGCACACCTATGAACATATAATTTTTGACAAAGAAGCCAAAAGTGCACAATGGAAATAAGAAAGCATCTTCAACAAATGGTGCTGGCAAAACTGGATATCAACATGTAGAAGGCTGCAAATAGATCCATATCTATCACCGTGCACAAAACTTAAGTCCAAGTGGATCAAGGACCTCAACATAAATCCAGCTACTCTGAACCTGCTAGAAGAGAAAGTAGGAAGTAGTCTTGAATGCATTGGCATAGGAGACCACTTCCTAAATAGAACACCAGTAGCACAGACTCTGAGAGAAACAATCAATCAATGGGACCTCTTGAAACTGAGAAGCTTTTGTAGAGCAAAGGATATGGTCAACAAGGCAAAGCGACAGCCTACAGAATGGGAAAAGATCTTGACCAACCCCACATCTGACAGAGGACTGATATCCAGAATATATAAGGAACTCAAGAAATTAGACATCAAAATGCCCAACAGTCCAATTAAGAAATGGGCTATAGAACTAAACAGAGAATTCTCAACAGAGGAAACTCAAATGGCCGAAAGACATTTAAAGAATTGCTCAACATCCCTAATCATCAGGGAAATGCAAATCAAAACAACTCTGAGATACCACCTTACGCCTGTCAGAATGGCTAAGATCAAAAACACTGAAGACACCTTATGCTGGAGAGGATGTGGAGCTAGGGGAACTCTCCTCCACTGCTGGTGGGAATGCAAGCTTGTACAACCACTTTGGAAATCAATATGGCGCTTTCTTAGAAAATTGGGAATCCATCTCCCCCAAGATCCAGCTATACCACTCTTGGGCATATACCCAAGGAATGCTCAACCACACCACAAGAGCACTTGTTCAGCTATGTTCATATCAGCATTGTTTGTAATAGCCAGAACATGGAAACAACCTAGATGCCCTTCAACTGAAGAATGGATAAGCAAAATGTGGTACATATACACAATGGAATACTACTCAGCAGAGAAAAACAATGACATCATGAGGTTTTCAGACAAATGGATGGATCTAGAAAAAATCATCCTGAGTGAGGTAACCCAGACTCAGAAAGACAAACATGGTATGTACTCACTCATAGCAGGATACTAGACATGAAACAAGGATGACTTGTCTGCTACTCACATCACCAGGGAGGCTACCTGGAAAACAGGACCCCAAGAAAGACACAGGGATCGCCCAATGACAGAGAAATGGAATGAGATCTACATGAACAGCCTGTACATGAGTGGGGGTAGTGTAAGGCGAGGGTCGAGGGAAAGAGAGCTTGAGGGAGCAGGAGATCCCAGCTGGATCAACAACAGAGAGGGAGAACAAGGAATAGGAGACCATGGTAAATGAAGACCACATGAGAATAGGAAGAAGCAAAGTGCTAGAGAGGCCCACAGAAATCCACAAAGATACCCCCACAATAGACTGCTGGCAATGGTCGAGAGACAGCCCGAACTGACCTACTCTGGTGATGGGATGGCCAAACACCCTAATTGTTGTGCTAGAAACCTCATCCAACTACTGAGGGATCTGGATGCAGAGATCCATGACTAGGCCCTGGGTGGATCTCTGGGAGTCCAATTAGCGAGAATGAGGAGGGTTTATATGAGCGAGAATTGTTGAGACCAAGGTTGGATAAAGCACAGGGACAAATAGCCAAACGAATGGAAACACATGAACTATGAACCAATGGCTGAGGGGTCCCCACTGGATCAGGCCCTCTGAATGGGTGAGACAGTTGATTGGCTTGATCTGTTTGGGAGGCATCCAGGCAGTGGGACCGGGTCCTGTGCTCATAGCATGAGTTAGCTGTTTGAAACCTGGGGCCTATGCAGGATTGTTTGGCTCGGCCTGGGAGGAGGTGACTAGACCTACCTGGACTGAGTCTACCAGGTTGACCTCAGTCTGTGGGGAAGGCTTTGCCCTGGAGGAGATGGGAATGGGGGGGGGGGTTTGGGGGGAAGGTGAGGGGGACGGGAGGGGAGAGAACAAGGGAATCCGTGGCTGATATGTAGAACTGAATTGTATTGCAAAAAAAAAAAAAGTCTTTAAATGTAAAAATGTTTTTACATTCAAAATATTCACAGTCCTTGAGAAGTTACCATTCCTTCAGAAAATTATGAAATATTTGAAAAAAAAACAAAAAAACTGAGACAGTAGCTTATATTAAACCAAAAATATACATGTGATGTCATATAAACCTTAAAAAGCATTAACACAGGCAATGTGAATATAAAGTACCTTTAAATTATTTCCCATGACACACCTACAATTTAAATTCTAAAATATATATAAATACTAGCATAATCTAAAATATATTTACATATCAAAGTATAATGTTTATTTCTGAGATAAAAGATGACAAAACTACAGATGTATACCAGTTCAAATATCAAAGAGCCACATAAATTTTTCATGTACAGCAAGAACGTTACTCTTTCTATCTAGGTGTTCCTGTGTTGTTGAGAGTATACACCATCATTGCTGAAAAGAAGGAAAAACAGCAAGGGAGAGAGAATACAGTGTGCTTGCTAAAGCGACACTCAGTCCTCAGCCAAGCCAAGGGACGAGGCTGAGAAGCATTTCACAGCCCTGGCCATTTATAAGGATTCAAACACAGAGCAAAGAAAACTTGTATGTCACAGAAAGCAGTGGTAAATATACCACAGTTTCAGTTCCATCTCCACAAAGCACCTGTACTACAAGGCAAAGAGAATAATTTTGGAGGCATCACAAGATCTGACTTCATGCCACACCACAGGGCCACATAAATAGCTCCTGGCACAAAAACAGACATGTATATCAATGGAGTATTAAGAAACATCCAAAATTAAACCCTTGCAGTTATAGCCACCTGATTTTTGATGCAGGTATAAAAATGTATGGGAAGAAAAGCCTCCTCAACAAATGGTGGTGGGAAAACTGGGTAGCCACATTCAGAAATGTGAAACTAGGTATCAACCACTCATCTTGCAAAAAAATTATTCAAAATCAAAGACCTTACTGTAAGACCAAAACTCTGAAATTATGAGAGGTAAGCAGGGAAACCAGTTCAAGATAAAGGCATAGCAAAGACTTTTTGCAAAGGTCTCTAATAACACAGAGAATAAAACCAGGAACTGATAAATGGGGATGCATAAAGTTAAAAAAAGGCTTCTGTACAGCACAAGAAATAATCAAGTAAACAGCCCATAAAATGGTAGAAAAATCTTTGCTAGTTATACATTATATAGAGAATTAATATTAACATTATATAAAGAATTAAAAATACCTCCAATATAAACAATCCAATCATTAAATAGGATAATGAAGTAAACAAGTAGTTTTCTAAAGATGAATTAGTCAACATTCTTAATGCCATCAGAAAAATGCAATTTTAAACTACATCAAGGTTTTTGTGTTGCCCCAGTCAGAATGGCCACCATTAAGAAAACAATAATAAATCTTGGTGAAGATATAGAGGAGAATTAAGCCACATACACTGTTGGCAGGAATGTGAATTAGTCTAGCCACTGTGAGAATGAGTATGGAGAGTCCTCAAAAACTAAAGCCAAAATGACTATACCATCCAGCTATACCACTCATGAGACTATGCCAAAGGAATCTAAGTCAGCACACTATGGAGATACTTGCCCATGAACATTTATTGAACACTGTACACAACAGTCAAGTAATGGAACCAGCCCAGGTATCCATCAGGAAACGAATGGATACAATAGCTGGGGTACGAAAGACAAATGTTGCTTGTTTTCTCTCACATGTGGCCTGAAGATTTTTACAGATGCAGAGAAATCATATATGCATATGTGACATGAGAATGGAGTGGGGCTGTCTGGGGCAGTGGTTCTCAATCTTCTTAACACTGTGACCCGAACACAGTGTGGTGGTGACCCTCAACCATAAAATTATTTTCATCGCTACTTCATGACTGTAATTTTGCTACTGTTATGAATCATAATGTAAATATCTGATATACAGGATATCTGATATGCAACCCCTGTGAAGGGGTTGTTCAGCCTCTAGAGGGTTCATGACCCACAAGTTGAGAACCACCAGTCTAGGGGAAGAAAGGGGTTAGCAGGAAAGAAGAGGAAGAAAAAGGGTAGGTACATGATATACTTTAATTAAATTGTCTCTATGAAACTAATCATTAGGAACAATTAATACATGGTAATACAGTTTATTTTTTTAAAAAAAATCTGTTTATAAGGAACATTAACAAAATACAAAATTGTATAAATCCAAGGCTTGGAGAGATATTTCAGCCATTAAAGGCAAAGGCTCCCAACCCAAACATCAAGCATTTGGTACCCAGCATCAACACCAAAGCCTATCTTTCCCACTTCCCCCTCCTTCTTACAGTGGCACATTGGCACATGGCCTTCATTAAAAGAAAAAGACATCTTTTAAAAACCAAGCACAATTGCACGAATCTGAATAAATTTAAGCAACAATCCTCGCCATGCTATAGTGACAACATGATAAATGGAGGTCTTCTGTGAGTCACAGTTAACCTGGATGACCATGGTGTAAGGACTATCCTCACCAGGACTAGGGAAGGCAGAGCACCACTTTAGAGGATTCAGTCCCACCACAGTTCTCCCAAAAAGCACAATCCTCAGAAAGAATGCTACTCTCCCCCTTTGACAATGGTGAAGCTTCCTCTCAGAGGAGACTCCATCGACGCTGCTGCGTCTGAACACATATGGCAATGGGCATTTCTACAGGCTTTGGATGATACAGTTAGATACCAGTCCTGGAGATTTCAAATTTACTACTGACATTTCTGTCAACAAGATGTCCACACAATGCTAAAAAGCGACAAAGGAAGAGAGAAGGGGGACCCTACAATGTTAGAACTATGGTTCCTCTTGATCACAAAACAATGCATTCAAGTTTCTCTCAAAACAGGTCAATTAACAGATGTGTCTTCCTAAAGAAATGCACAGGTTCAACATTGGGAAGCCAGGTTCCTGGAAACTTTGAAGTAGCCAGCAGTTACCATCATATTAACTTGAGCAATCTTGTAAATTATTAACCCATCTGATATTTGCCAAAAAAAAACAGCAGGGAAATCTTTTACTGATTCACCATTATGTCTAAACCTATAAACAAAGAAAGCACTACCTTTGTGAAACTCTTCATTTTACTAATAATCCTCTGATGTATTGTATTTTTACATCAACTGCTAAAATGTAATTGTAGTCTATATCTTATTCTGGCTTCAGAAAGATTTTCTCAATCAGAAACTGTATTAGAATATCCTTCTAAAACTATCCCTTAGAGTACAAATTGGAATTTAGTCCCAATTCACTTCATCCTCTTGGTGCTTCAAAGAATTTAATCATTTGCAAAGAGTTGCTAACACGATAACATTAGTTGCTATAAAGCTCTACCCTTTAGGGGAGGGGTGCATCTCTTTCCTGTTACCCTCAGTGGAGTTTTCTAAAGTAACCTCTTTTATCTGTAGAAATGCACAAATGCATGCATTCGCAGTTAGCTGGAAGGAAACTGGAATCTCTTGTTTTGGAAGCTCTGCACAGTCACTTTCCATTGCTTTCCTTCCCCGTGTCTCCTGTTTCCAGTGTCTTCCCCGTTAGCAGGATGCTTCTTCTAGAAGCTGGTTTGCAGCCATAACAGAGGTAAAGGCTGTGATGGAAAATTGCCGAGAGTGGAATCACAATGACTGTCCAAGTGACCCTATTCAGTGGTGTGACCCTGTCTGAATCACTTCCTCTCTGTCACTGTTTCCTAACTTATAAAAACAGGACACTGAACTACTGAGACCTAGTCTCTAATTCAGGTAGCCAGTTGTGGTAAGTCAGCTTTTTGTCTCTGTGACAAAATGAGAAAAACAAGTTCAATGAGGAAAAGTTGATGATGGTTCATGGTTTTAGTTTACGGTTGGCTAGGTTCATTGCTTAAAAGGCAGAGCCTCCTGTGAGGCAGAACATTACAGCAGGGAGGGTGCAGTAGAGCAAAATGGCTCATCTCAAGTTGCCCAGGAAGGAAGGGAGGGAGAAAAGAGAAAGAGAGATACAGAGACAGACAGACACACCCAGAGAGAGAGAGAGAGAGAGAGAGAGAGAGAGGCAGACACAGACACAGACACAGAGAGAGGGCAGGGGGAGCAGAGACAGACACAGACACAGAGAAAGACAGAGACAGAACACAATGACTGGTGACATGCTTCCTCCTGATAGGAAGGATAGGTTCTACCTGCTAGGAGCTCGTTCAGCTATGAACACATCAATGAATTAAACTATTGATAAAGTTAACATACTCGTGAGCCAATCACTCTCTAAAGCACTACTGGTTGGGGACCAAGCCCGAAGCATATAAGCTTCATTTTTTGTTTGTTTGTTTGTTTGTTTTTGTTTTTTGAGACAGGGTTTCTCTGTGCAGCTTTGCGCCTGTCCTGGAACTTGCTTTGTAGACCAGGCTGGCCTCGAACTCATAGAGATCCACCTGTCTCTGCCTCCTGAGTGCTGGGATTAAAGGTGTGTACCACCACATATACTAAAATTGGAATGATACAGAGAAGATTAACATGGCCCCTGCACATATAAGCTTCTTTGAAGGATGTAGTTGGAAGGTTTCTCTAGTCCCACTTGGCCCTGCGATCCCACAGCCACTTATAAAATAATCACTCTGAGGCTTAATATTATTTACAACTGTATGGTCTATGGCAAGCCTCTTGCTAGCTAGCTCTTTTTTTTAATAAATTAAACCATTTATATTCATCTGTAAGTTGCCACGTAGCCATGGCATTACTGGTCTGCTGGCATCTTGCTGCTACTTGGGCAGCAGGCTGGCATCTCTCCAGACTCTGCCTTTCTCTTTCCTGTCTCTCTCCTTGGATTTCCCACCTGCCTCTAAGCTTCCTTGCCATAGGCCAAAGAAGCTTATTTATTAACCAATGGGAACAACATATATTTACAGAAAGATATCCCCCAGCAGAAGGATACTTCATATCCAAGCCAGAAACCTGAACTAACTACATCCTTATTATGTAAGTCTTCTTGTAGAATGAGCACTGTCCATAAATTCAATTGGCTTCATTCTTTGCTAGTAATCAAGAAATATGAAATTTGTCAGCCTGACTCTTTTTTGAGCAGTTATAAAGTACTCCAGTTATATAGGAAATATTTTTGAAATAAGTCATGATAAATTGCCCTTTATTTCAAACCAGTTTCTCTCAATAGTCCTTTTCTATCACTGGAACTTCTAGAATAGTTATATCTACAGGCAAAAAACCATGGGCCATATTATGGGAAAATTGCCACCATAGAGAAAGGCAAAGTAGCCACAGAGTTAAAGGGGTGAGATTTTTTAAGTGAAGAGTGGCAAATTGCCCACATTTCTCTGAGTCCCACAGAGACATGGTGAGGTGAAGAGAGAATTACACATTAACTTAGAGGGGAAGCTGTAATATCAACGTCATGTGTGACTGTGGGAACATACAGCTTTACTGGGTACCCTGTGATGGACTTAACTAGAAAGAAGCAAAGATAGCATCTATGCATTGTCCCTCAAATCCGTACCTGGATGTTCATGTATTCTCAGTGGAGACACAGACAGTAAACAGGCGACATAAGCCAAGGTCATGGCAAAGAGAAAAGTGACTCTGTGGCAAGTACACTGAGCCAAGTGGGAGTCATGCCTGATCCTGAAGGACTCTCATAAGGAAGACGGGGAAGGTATTCATGTTCTGGCTGAGTACAAACCGGATTCCCCCAGGAGCAGATGCCGGTACCTAGACACTAGTAATATGAATCATTTTATAATGAGGTGCAGGAGACCCGAAGGGTGCTTGGTTGCCAATGATAAAACAACTCTACACAGGCTTGTGAGACCTTAGGAAAAACCAGGAACCTGACAATTCCCCCTCCACCATCACACTGACAGTACATGTGCTCCTTCCTAAACCAGACACTGCTAAGGGAAAAAAACCAAGAGAGGAGAGAAATGACCCTTACAAAGAGCGAAACCTTAGGCATGGCTGAATAATGCACACAAAAAAAGACTGCTTGTGTGCAAATAGATCAAAACTCTTAAAGATGGTTAAAAACTTTAAAACTGAGAGATGATTTACATATACTAAAACACACTTTCTAAAGATTTATTTTATTATTGATTCATGTGTATGTGTGTGTTGTATGTATGAGTGCAGTACTTATGAAGGCCAGAAGAGGATATCAGATCCCCTGAAACTGGAGTCACAGGCAGGTGTGAGCTGCCATGTGGGTGCTGGGAACTGAACTCGGGTCCTCTCAAAGAACAGCCAATGCTCTTAACTGCTGAGCCATCCCTCTAGGTGCCAAAGTACAATCATTTTAAAAACTACATTTCCATGTGTTTTGCAAATATATGCATTTGCCTAAGTATATGACCATAATCAAGGCACAGAACATTTTACCACCTACTAATGGTCCTATCATGCTCCCATGCACTAAACTAAGCATGAGGTTACCACTGATTTGCTTCTGTCAGTATAAACTAATTTGTCTCCCAAGAATTTCATTCAGTGGGGCTGGAGAGATGGCTCATCAGTTAAGAGCACTGGCTGCTCTTCCAGAGGTCCTGAGTTCAATTCCCAGCAATCACATGATGGCTCACAACCATCTGTAATGAGAACTGGTGCCCTCTTCTGGTGTACAGGCATATGTGCAGGCAGAACATTGTAAACATAACAAATAAATAAATCTTCCAGGAGTCCAATTGGTGAGAAAGAGGAGGGATTGTATGAGCGAGAATTGCTGAGACCAAGATTGGAAAAAGTACAGGGACAAATAGCCAAACGAATGGAAACACATGAGCTATGAACCAATAGCTGAGGAGCCCCCAACTGGATCAGGCCCTCTGGATAAGTGAGACAGTTGATTAGCTTGATCTGTTTGGGAGGCATCCAGGCAGTGGGACCGGGACCTGTCCTCAGTGCATGAGTTGGCTGTTTGGAACCTGGGGCTTATACAGAGACACTTGGCTCAGCCTGGGAGGAGGGGACTGGACCTGCCTGGACTGAATCTACCAGGTTGAACTCAATCCCCAGGGGAGTCTTTGCCCTGGAGGAGATGGGAATAGGTGGTGGGCTGGGGGGAAGGGGAGGGGCGGGAGGAGGGAGAACAAGGGAATCTGTGACTGATATGTAAAATTAAATTAAATTATAAAATTAAAATAAATAAATAAATAAAAAGAATTTCCTACAATATGGGATTTCTTTAGTTCAAGGCTTAAACTTGAACCACATCCATGCTAAGCATATGCTCTACCACTGAGCTACCCCTCTATAACTTTCTGATGATGTTTTGAGCTTCGTTCTGTTTGTTTTGTCCATTGCTGATTCTATTTCATTGCTCATTAGTAGTCGGTACTATGGACCCGTTACAGTTTGTTTATTCATTCACCTATGATGCACATTAGTGTTGACTCCAGTTTTAGATCATTATAAATAGAACTGTGAACAACTGTGTACAAGTGTTTTGTGGACATATGTTTTATTTTCTGTGGCAAATTTCTAGGAATGAAATAGCTGAGTCTTACGTCAGTATATACCTAAACTTAAGAAGAAACTGCCAAACTACTTGAGATGGTTGTATGATACTGTCAATAGCATACTGCATTCCAGTTACCTCTCAGTCTTCGCAATACTTGGCCTTGAGACATGTTCATTTCAGCTATTCTAGTGTGTACCTAATGATCTCATTTTAATTCTGATCTGTACTTCCCTGGTGAGAAATGCTGTTAACTACTCTCCACATTATAATTAACTATTCATAAATCTTCTTGTATGAAGAACTTATTAAAGCACTAAGATCTCATTTTACTGAGATACAAGAATTAATTATTCTAGATATGAATTTGTGTATTGCAAATATTTTCTCACACTTATGTCTTGTTAATTTCTTAGTGCTACATTTTGAAAAGCAAAGGTTATTAATTTCAAATTACTACTTTTATACTTAATTCTATTTTTATGTCAGTGATAAATGATTAAAAATTAGAGTGTAGGGAATGGAGAGATGGCTCAGGGGTTAAGAATACTGGCTGCTCTTCCAGAGGACCTGGATTTTATTTCTAGGATTCATATAATGGCTCACCATCTATAACACCAGTCCTAGGGAATCTAACCTCATCTGAACATGAAAGCACCAGGCACACACATGAAATACAGACATATATGAAGACAAAAACCTCATACACATATAATAATATAATAACATATAAGATTTATTTAAAAGTTGGAGTTAAAATACTACTTTATAAGGGCTGAAGAATTAGAAATGCTTATGAATTAATTTACCATAATATGTATATACATATTACTTAAAGACTAAAAACTACAAACAGCACTGAGAGGAACGTAAGGAGGCCTGAGAGACAGAGAAATAGAAAACCCTGTTTACTGCTTTCAAGACTTAGAGGATATCATCACTTCCCAAACTGATTAATAATTCTAATGATATCTCAACCAAAATGCTAATAGTCTCTTTTAAATAGAGAATGATAAGCAGATTCTAAAATTTGTAAGAAAATATGAAATATCTATAAAAGTCAAAGGAATTTTTAAGAGAAAGAGCAGGGGCTGGAGGGTTAGCTCTGTGGTTAACAGTGCTTGCTGCTATTGCAGAGGACTTGGGTTCAAGTCCTAGCACTCATATGAGTGGTGCTAGCTCCTACATAGAGTCCTAACTCAAAATGCTCGGTAACTCCAGTACCAAGGGATCTGGCACCCTCTTCGAGCCTCTCGTGGCATCAGGCACACACATGGTACCCAAACATGTTTGCAAGCAAAGCACTAATACACATAAAATAAAAATAAATACTTTTTTAAAAGATTGAACACAGGCTGATGACATACTAACTAATTTTAAAACCTATTCTAAATCAAAGTCAACAATGCATTTGATTGCCAATTAGATCATCAGAGCAGAGTATACTAATTCAATGGGGGGAGCAGGGAAATAAATCCAGGGACTTAAATCACACCATCTGCAGAAACTAACTCTGAATGGGTAGCAGATATTAACACAAAAGTAAAAACTATAAAACTGCTGGAAGAAAATGGGAAAAGCTCTTTAAAATCTGGGGATAGACTTTTTTTTAAGGAAGGACACAAGCCATGAATTTCCCATTCTTACATTCACTTAAAACTCGTACTGGTGAAGAATTTAGATTTATGATAGGAACAAAGAAATTGTAGGATTTCAGAGGAGGCTCTGTTGCTTCTGTTTCTGCCCTATGAAGGCATTCTTTGGGGACGTAACATTTGTAGTGCTTAGGATGTCCCATTTAGAGCTGGTCTTTCTAGACAGACCTGTTTCTGTAGAGGCAGGAGGAAGTATCTTTACTTAGTTGTGTATGTATCCTTTTGGTTTTGTGCCCTGGCATCTGAAACGGTGCCTGGCTCCACTTGCTAAGCCCGGCTGATTGTACATCTCTTGTGGACACTCACTGAGAAACACCTTGCCTGTCAGTCACATTTTGTGCTCATTTTAGACAACAAGGAAACATTTGGTTCTGTCCCAACCAAGAACTAAGGCTCATTCAGTGCTCTGGCCTTTGACTAGGAAACCCTGAGGGATCATGTACATTAGAGACTATTAAAGGGCAAATGTCCAAGTATGATAGGGGAGAATTTCAAAAGAGCCTTGGAGCCTTTACGTCTGCGCTGCAAAGTATTCCAGCTGGTGACTTTGCAGACTCTCATTCAGGGGCAAACTTAAATCCAAGGACTGAGATGGGAGAATGTTATTAAAAAATAAAAGTTTCTGTTCAATTTGGACAGGCTCAGGCCAGGTCCAAGCTATTATTGTCTGCTTAGAATCCTTGGCATTAGGTACACCTGCAGCTGAACATGGGGTTACATATTTTTGTTGTTTAATCACCTTCCTTGTGTGTCATGGCAAAACAAACAAACAAACAAACAAACAAAAAACCCATGTTATTCTTGGGTAAAGAGAGACTATTGTTTTGCTCTTCCTTTCTTCCTTTCTGCTTCTCTCTCATTAGTCCTCAGACAGATCCTAGTAACAAGCCAGTAACTACCAGCTTCCACCAGAATGCTTTGGATGTCTGTCAGGGACCTTTGGGCACTAAATTGCAACACTGATCTCTGAGGAAGGAGCTGCCACAGTTTCTACAGTGTGTCTGCTATTTTGACGCTATAAATACTTTATATAAAACCCGGAATAAACACCCAAGGGATTCGAATGGTATTTGACCCACAGAAAGGAAGGAGCAGGTGCAACTAGTGCTTCCCAGCAGTACAGAAAACAAACTGCTTTCCCCCGCCCAGTCAGCTCCTGGTCCACACAGTCCATGACTCTAGGCAACGATAGACAGTGTTTACGGCTAAGCTGACTACAATGTACTTCAACAGCAAGAACTTGTCCCAGATTTCCATTTTCAACAGTGACAGAGTTCTTCTCTCTCTTATTTAGAAGAATTGGAGTAAGTGAAAGCCCTGAGCAGAATCTTCTTTGGGACGTCATCGATGGTATAGACTGATGTGGATATTGAGATCAAGATGGCTGATACAGAGACAGACATTCCATATAACTAAGTACAGGCAAAAAAAAAACCTGGCATGAAGCTGGTGCTTGGTATTTATGCAGTCCGGTGAATAATTTTCATCTAACTCAATGTTATTTTTGCAAATTCTCTAATGCCAGTTTACACCATTAGAGAATATGGCATTATGAAGTCAGATCACATTATACTAAGGACATCTTGGCTCCAGAGGAGAGCCTGGGGTTGGAGATACATTGCACAAGGTCTCTCTTTTTTTTTTTTTTTTTTTGTCACTAGGAAGCCTGTTATTGAAGCACAACGGTACTGTCTGTACCACATTTCCTCACTCTGTAATTGCTGTGCACCGTCATATTGTTGAGACAGGAGGGTCGGTGAGTCAACTATTTCAGCTAGCTAGAAGTTAACCCTTTGCATTGTGGAATATTGTGAGAACTGTTGTTTGGAAGTGAGGCTAAGTTGGTAGCTGGAAGCAAAGAGTAGTCAGTAAGCATTGAACTTCCCCAGCTCTCTAGTCTGAACATTTTCTCAAATCACATAGAGCTGGTACAAGGAGCTTGAGAAATGGGGTAAGAATTCACCCATTCTTTCTCTGTTCTTTATAGCCACTGCAGCCAGCATTCCCAGAACCTACGTCACGAAGCCCTAAGTGACTACATCTCACTGGGAACACAGGGCATCCTCTGACAATAGAATGGGACAAGCAAGTCTGGAAGCAGAACTTCGCTGGCAGGCTTCACATCTCCTTCCTTTTGCAGAGTGGCTAAAAGGGAGCGTGGGCCTTGGGAGGGCTCACCTACAGAGCCTGGCATGCTGCCCGCTGTCTGCCCCACATGCACAGGCCATCAAATTCCACAGGCCCTCAGAGATGTTTATTTTTGTGTTCTGTAGCCTCTGTTCACTGCTTGAGCCACAGCAGGTCACACAAAGGACAAGGTGTAGCCGAGACTGAGAACAGACTGCAGCCTTTTTCTTCTCTTTCATTCTTCTTGCGCCCTAAGACTCAGAACCTACATTTCCTTCTTGAAGTGAAAAAGTTAGACCCAATTTTACAAAACTTTTTTCAGGTTTGGCTTAGCCATCTCTCTCCCTGTCCTCCTAAGAACAGTGAGAAATGAATCATTGGATTTCACCTTCTAATTTCGGGCCCAAAAAGTCCTTGTCACAGCAAACATCTCAGAACTAGGTCCCAACTTTTCTGTATGTGAGTATGATCCATATATTTGAAAACACGCCCTTAGCCAAGCTGGAAATAGTCATATCATTAACACAAATTATCTGATGGAATATATAAAGACATCAGGTAAGATGAACTTCATAGATTCAGATAAACTGCATTTCATGGGGCTCACTAAGGCATTTCTATACATTTGAAAATCATGATGATGTGTAGTAAATCCCACTGACTGACAACACTGCACATATATGTGGATTTGCAGTCCCTGGACTTGTTTATTTGTCTTCCAGGCCTGAGGCTCCCAGAGCAGAAGCCCCTCTGTTGATGCAGGATAGCTGTGGAGAGCATGGATTCCTACTGGTTAGCAACATGTAAGGTCCAACAGGAACTAGGAAGTGGGAGAAAATTCAGCAATGGCTCAATTCACAAAGGTATGGGCAGTTGAAAAATCCAATAAAGGGGATGGTAACACCCGACAGCTGTCATCATGTGATGCCTGAGAAGGCAAAGGGAGAGAGCAGCTGGGGGACCCTTGGTGGCCTGCTGTAGAAGATCCTGGGGAAAGGAAAACAGCCACCCTACAAGATGTGACAGTGCCACAGTGAAGGAGATACATTTGTGCACCATCCGCAGGTTCCGCCTGCCTTCACAATGCCAGGGTGGGGTTTTTTGAACCCACTGAGAACCCAGCTGATGCTGCCCATGCTGCCAGCTTCCAGAGGAGGACAGGGTAGAAAATCAGATGGTGAGCGAACCTAAAGAAACCAATGAAAATGGCTGCATGGTAGCATCCCCCAGGGGCTGCCTTGCCTTGCCTTGCACACACTAGGGCTGTGGTCAAGTCTGGAGCTGGTGCTCAGCCTCATATTTAAGCTATAAGTCTCTGCAGTTACCGAGTCAGATCTTTCAGTGTTCCGAATATAAAACTTACTTATGAGACTGGCCTCTCCATTCTCTGTGAAACATAGGCACTCCCTGGGCTTCAGCCAGCTGTCACCTTCAAACACTTGATGCAAAAACCTCAATCTCTGTTCCTCATCTTTCTGCCAAGTTGCAGGTTTCTTATCGGTCAGTAAGACGCCTTGAATGCACATGTCCAGAGAAGTACTAGCTAGTCATTTCTGGAAATACTTTAATTTTTCAAGATTAGTTTAGTTCTTCTACAGTTTTATACATGTGTATAATACATTCTGATTATTCTCTCCCTACACCCTCTCTCATCTCTCCCACCCCCATCATCCCCTCCTCCTCCTTGCCAGTCCCTTTCCCAGATTTATAACTTCTAAAACAACAACAAAAAGAACTCCACATTCCTCTAAACAAAATTCTCCTTGCTGAAGAATTCTAAGGGTCCCTCACCTCAGTAAACTGTTCAATGAGGCCTTTAAAGCCACATTACAAATACATATATATATATATATATATATATATATATATATATATACACACACACACATATATATGTATGATGTCACATTTATTTACTTTTCGTGAAAGTGTGCATGTGTGTGTGTGTGTGTGTGTGTGTGTGTGTGTGTGTGTGTGTGTAGGTCAGAGAACACTTTGAAGGAGGCAGTTCTCTCCTCTCCACCTTGAGCCCAGGGACTGAGCGCAAGTCTTCAGCCTCGATGGCAGATGCCCTTACCCCCTAAGCCATCTCAACAGTACACTTTTAAGCACATGGAGCATAGCCCTGACGTGAGTTTGGTCATGCATGCCTCTGCAACACAACTCAGGAATGAGCTATGAAGTCACCTGGCTTTCCAAAACTCTCCTGCCACATCCCTTAAGATTACCAGTTCCTCTTTGATAGACTTGAACTCCACTTGTAAGTCAAAATACATGGGAAAGCAGGTGACAAAAATTTCACATATTAACAAATACTAACTTCTGCCCACAGAGGATCAGCAGATGCGTTCTTCACCTTAACTTATTTGTTTCAGTCACTTTCCCATTTAAAAATAAGAGATCCTGGCATGCAATCTTTATGTGGGTGCTCAAAAAGAATTGCTTAAGTAGAAGCTGAGGGTATAGCTCAATTATAGAGCACTTGACCAGCGTACATACCAGCAGTACTCTGAGTTTGATACACACACACACACACACACACACACACACACACACACACAAACACACACCTTAAATAAGTTACTATATCAAATAGTAGCATGTTTAAACATTGCTATTAAATAAATATCTTTAATATTTTACAATATTTATTAGAAAATAGGTGTAACAGACATTTTTCTTATAATATTGAAAGAAAAAACTAAAAGACTCAACATCTTCATCCACTCTCGGTTTTTCCTTTATTGAGCTAATACAAAGGAGTCAAATATTGAGGGGATAAACAAGAAGACCACACACCCAGAAGTAGTGTGTCCCTTCAGTATTTAAATTATTTTTACTTCATTGCAGCATATAGCTGCTTCTCTCATTTGAACTGCATACGGAAATTCTCTACAGGAAAATTATGTCAAATACATATGTTTATACTTCTTTCCTTTTGATTATTTTTCCTAAGTGTTGAATGGATGATATATCCAACCATCAACTAGACTAAAGCCTTACAAATTACAGTTCTGAGGATCATAACAGCACACCAAAAGGTACATATTGGGTTCAACTCAAAAAGAGAACACAGAATGTATGTATTATGAATATACATGTATAAACACATTGGAGCAAGAAAGAAAAAGGAAGGAAGGGAGGGAGGGGGGGAAGAAGGACAGCAAGCAGCTGAGTGAGAAATTGAGATTATCAATAGACTATTCCTACATTTTCTGACTCTTGGAACATACTACTCTCTTTTTAACTAAGTATGTATACTTACACCCTGTCTTGTTTTTTTCTGTGTAACATCTGTTCACACACACTTTCCTATGTTTGCCACAGTTGATGTTTGCCATCTTATGTATGTATTTACCACACTCATGTCAGCCTTCCTTGGTGAAACATACCAAGACTTGAATGCTAGAAGGGTTTCAGATGCCTTGGCATGAGGCTTTCCTCTGTGGATTAAAGGTGGTGTCCCCTGTTCTTTTCACCTTCCCAACAAGCTGAGAACAGGGATCCCTTTGTGGAGACAGATATAGTGGCACTCACCTCAAATCCCATCACTTGGAGGAGGCCGAGGGATTGTGAGTTCGAGTCCAATCTTAGTTTCTTAGTGAGGCTGGTTGGTTGACAACCATACCTTGAGCAGGGGACCCTCAGAGCTCCTTCCACCTCCAGTCCACACCTGCCACCCTAGATGGTGATACTGGGCAACTTGTCAGCAACAACTCCATCATTACGCAAAGCTGCCTTCTCTGGGATAATGCTCCCTAAGCCGGCTTTCCCTCCATCATGAGCCACTTGTGACACCAGAGCGAGCATGCTGGTGGGCATGGGCCAGAAGGACTCCTACATGAGCGACAAGACCCAGAGCAAGAGAGACATCCTGATCCTGAAGTACCCAGTGTCACCAACTGGAAGGACATGGAGAAGCTACCATGCCTGTGAGGAGCAAGACCTCCCCAATCCGTAGCCAGTGGTGGAGAGATGGCCCAGATCATGCTGGACACCTTTAGCACCCCAGCCATGTACACACATAAACCATCCAGGCTGCGCTGTCCCTGTCGCCTCTGTTTGTATCACTGGCATCATGATGGTTCCAGCAGCAGGGTTATACACACTGCCCATCTAGAAGGGCTTCCCTTAGCCCCACTCCACCCTGCGTCCGGACCTGGTTGCTTAGGGCCTGACAGACAGACTACCTCATAAAGATACTGCCCCGGTGCAGCTACAGCTTCACCAACATGGCTGAGTGGAAAATTATGCATGACATCAAGAGGCTGTGCTATATCACCCTGGACTTTGAACAGGAGACCACCTGCTGCTGAAACCTCTCTCCCAGTCATCACCATGGCAACGAGCAATTTGCAGTTGGGTGCATTCTTTCAGCCTTCCTTTCCAGGTATGGAGTCCTGCGTCATTTGCAAACTACCTTCAACTCCATCATGAAATGTAACATCACATACCCAAGTACCCTGATGCCAACACAGTGTTGCTGGATGGCACCGTCATCTATCCAGGCATTTCCATCAGGTTGCAAAGGAAACCATTGCTATGGCTCCCAGCACAATGAAAATCAAGACCATGACTGTCTGAGCGTGGGTCACATGGATGGCGACTCCAACCCGAACCTGCTGGTCATCTTACAGCAAATGTGGATCAGCACCCAGGAAGTACTACAAGCCTAACCCTCTCTCATACACTGCATATGCTTCCAGCTGGACTGTGAGGGAGCTGCTTTACAAATTTTCTTGGTGAAACCTAGCTTGAACAAAAAGACTAAATGTTGCCATGGTTTTTACTATAGTCATTACCTTTTAATTGTTGGGGGGTTTTTTGTTTTGTTTTGTTTTTGTTTGTTTTTTCTGTTTTGGTTTTTTTTGTTTGTTTGTTTTGTTTTTTGGTGCCTTTGACTTGAGACTGAAAAACTGTAACAGTGAAGGGGACAGAATTTGGTTGGAGCAAGCATTCTCAAAGTTCTGCAATGTGACTGAGAGCCTGTATCATATTGTTTTAAAAATAGTCATTCCAAGAATCCATGAGATAGATACATGGCTACAAGAAGTCCCTGGCTGTCCCAAAAGCTGCCTCCTTGATAGCCACCTAGTTTACACTCTGCGTCCACACAGAGGAGGTGACCATATTGTTTTTGTGTCAATTATGTACTCAAAAGTTTTAAGTCTTTTCCTTAATTTTTAATAGCCTGTGTGTGTGTGTGTGTGTGTGTGTGTGTGTGTGTGTGTGTGTGTGTGTGTGCCCACCCCAGCTTGAGATGTCTGAAGGCTTTTTGGTCTTCCTGAGAGAGGGTTGAGGTGTCAAGGGCTCGCCTGTGCATTGACTTGAGGGAGGTTCAATAAAAGTGCATACCTTACAAAAATTAAAATAATAAAGTAAGCTTGTTTTGTGGCTCACAGATGTAATCTTAGCACTCAGGGTTAAGGCAGGAGGATTGCTATGAGTTCAAGGCAAGCCTTGGTCCCAGAATAAGCTCCAAATCAGCCCACACTAGAAAGTAAGACTCTATCTAAAACAACAGCCGTAAGAATAAAGGGCCAGTGGTAGAAGACTCAGTAGGTGAAGGTGCTTGCCACACAGATCTGACCACTTGAGTTTAATCCCTGATAACACAAAGGACCAAGTCCTGTGAGTTGTCTTCCAACTCCACATGCATGCCATGGCACATGTGAGCCTCCCTCCTCCTGCATACGCACAGTAATAAATACAAGCTCAAATTTTAAAAATTGGCTTGTGACTTGCTACTTGCTACAACATATTTGGCAGGGAACGTGTGCATAGATAGATGTGTGTGTGTGTGTGTGTGTGTGTGTGTGTGTGTGTGTGTGTGTGTGTTTATATGAATAAAATAAAAGGTTTATCCCAGTCTGGTCTTCCACTAGGATCTTCCAAACTGCTTTCCTCTTATAAAGTGATGCAATATTTGATGAGTAAATAACACAGAGGGCAAGTCCACTCAAGGACAGCTGCCCCTCACAGGATGAGAATGCTGTGTTCTCTTAGCGTTCTAGGCTCCTATGAGGAAATCACTTTGGCTTCTTTGATGAACTTCTTCAGAAAACACCGATAATGGAAAAATAGTCTCACTGGGGACTAGGAGATAAGAACAAGTTTATGTTTGCAAGATGTAAATAGGTAAAGGCACAAATTACACTGTCTAGCTCCCTGGTTTGTTTTTGGCCTTGAATAGACAGCAGTCCTCCTGCCTCTTCCAAGTGCTACAGCAAGCTTCAAATCTTTAAATAAGATAATCTGAGGAGAATGAATGGCCATTTTGGCAAATAACCATCTGTAATGCTGAAGAGCACAGTTCAGGCTCTAGTCACGCATGTCTGTAGCTCTCACTCTGCATCTAGAAAAAGCCCTCAAATTATGCAAAATTAGTTTATTGGGCCTCATTCCTCAAGATTGATACCAATTAAAACCTCAACAAAGGCCAGCAAATGGCTACGGTCTATGCTGCCACTCTAATACTCTTTCTTCTCAGGTGCATTCCTATGACTAGTGTCCAGTGACTTTTCCTTTGGATTCTATGCTAACAAATTTGGTTTTATGGGTTTCAGCCCCCACTTATAAGTGGATGATCAACTTGTCACAATAGGGAACATCACAGCCCAACCTATAACCAAGAATGAGAATCCCAAGTTCAGAATCTAAGAGTAGATAAGACCAAGTCAAGAAGAAAATAAGAAAAAAGACCCAGAAAATTTAATAGCATGAACTCTATCTTTCTAGAAGGAAACACATTATTTGTGCACTTTATTGGCCTGACTGCTGGGCTGCAGGTATGACACTGGTCTACATTAGTTCACCCATGCTGCTTAACAAAATACCACATACCAGAGGGCTGGAACAACCAAAAGTTATTTTCTTACAATTCCGAAGTGAAGATTTTCCATCATTAAAGTTCCAGAAAATTCAGCTCCTGCTAAGAGTTCTCTTTCTCATTTAGAGACGAGACCTTTTTCTCCACCTGGCATTCCTTGGAACACATTCATGGGAAAGATGAGAAACTTGAGTTCCCTAATATCTCCTCTTACAGAGTGCTATGGTTTGAATGTAGCTTTTCCTTTGGCACTCATGCTGAAATTTAATCCCTATTATGAGCTATTAAAAAATGGTGACAGTTGGGCTCTTTGAGATGCAATTAGGACTCTGCCTTCAGGAATGTATCCATCCAGTAACTCCATTAATGGCTCAATATCCGCGTGGGTTACTTCTGGAGTGTGTTTTCTATAAAGCCAGTTTAGTTAGGTCTTTCTCACACTTTCTGTTTCTCACTAAATGGTGCCTTATACTGCCTCAGGACTCAACAAACAAGAAGGCCATCATTAAAATGTAGCTGCTCCGGCCCTCTGAGTGGGTGAGACAGTGGATTGGCTTGATCTGTTTGGGAGGCATCCAGGCAGTGGGACCGGGTCCTGTGCTCATTGCATGAGTCGGCTGTTTGAAACCTGGGGCCTATGCAGGATCGCTTGGCTCGGCCTGGGAGGAGAGGACTGGACCTACCTGGACTGAGTCTACCAGGTTGATCTCAGTCTGCGGGGAAGGCTTTGCCCTGGAGGAGATGGGAATGGGGGGCGGGCTGGGGGGAAGGTGAGGGGGATGGGAGGGGGGAGAACAAGGGAATCCATGGCTGATATGTAGAACTGAATTGTATTGCAAAATAAAAAGAAAAAAAAAAGAAAAAAAATGTAGCTGCTCCATCTTGGAACCATAAGCCAAAATAAACCTCATTTCTTTATAACTTACTGTGCTGTGCTGATTAGTTTTAGCTGTGAACTTGACACAGCCAAGAATCACCTGGGAAGACAGCCTTGCTTAGGAATTATCTAGATTAAGTTGGCCTGTGGCCTTGTCCTTGGAGGGTTGTCTTGAATATTAATTGATGTAGGAAGACCCAGTTCATAGTGGGCAGCACCATTCCCTAGGCAGAGGATTCTGACCGGCATAAAAGAGGAGAAAGCTAGCAAGAGTGTGTTTATTCTCTTTTTGCTCTCAACTGCAGACATAGCATGACTAGCTGCTTGAGTTTATGCCTTGAGTTTGACAAAATGATGTACTTGGAATTGTAAAGCAAATAAACCCTTTCAATCCCTATGTTGCCCTTTGTCAGAGTATTTGTCATCGATACGAAGGAAACTAGGGCACTTGCCATGTCTTAGATATTCTGTGTTTTCAGCAATAGAAAACAAACTGAGACATAAGGAAACTAATTCCATTAGCCCAGGAGCCACCCTTACGACCTCATTGAACCATAATGACTTCCTTGCAGGCACCATCAGCAACTACAGTCATATGGAGGGTTAGGGCCTCAGCATATGGGTTTTGAGAGACACAAACATGCAGCCAGTGACAACTGTTTTCAGCTCAGGGAGAAGTTTGTGGAGTCCTTGCTGGCTGTAGCCTAAGTCAGAGGGCCTCCCCGGCCACATGCGTACTGCAGTGCGGCTTAGGGGAATGATGGATTTTGAGGTCAGCCTGCCCTAAAGAGGACAGGAAGCCCTGGCTTAATGAAGTGAGTAAATCACTGCACTGCTGACCAGGATGCAATAAATCACAGCAATTATCAAAAGCAGAAAGGCATGCCGGGCATTAGTGCTTAAATGGACTCACCACCTGCCCTGCCCTGTCTTTATACGTGTGTGTGTGTGTGTGTGTGTGTGTGTGTGTGTGTGTGTGTGTGTGTGTGTGTTTATGCAGGTTGGCTCATTTAGACTTTCTGTGACACTGTAGCTGAGAACACAATTCGGGGACATCCAAATCCCTGCATTTAAACCTCAACTTGTGCATTATTAGTAGCATACTCTTTCTTGATCTAGTGTCAAGGCCTTTTGGAAACGATTTTTCTCACCTACTAAATGAAGATACGCAGACAACTGTGAAACTCCAAAAACTTTTGCAAACATTTTTTTTCACATCTGGCAGTATATAAGACATAAACTATTTAGAAATTTTATCTACTTCCTCGTTCTTTTGTTGTTGTTGTTTTGTTTGTTTGTTTGTTTGTTTGTTTTTTGAGACAGGGTTTCTCTATGTAGCTTTGGAGTCTTTCCTGGAACTCATTCTGTAGCCCAGACTGGCCTCAAACTCACAAAGATCCACCTGCCTCTGCCTCCTGAGTGCTGGGATTAAAGGCATGTGCCACTACCACCCGACATGGTAGAGTATTCTTATGTTTTACTGTAGAATGGTTTGATACCTTGTTATAGGGCACTATTATGTATCGAAACTCCTGCTCCTCAAGCGATAACAAAATGCCTAGCCCCAAGGATTCCCAGACAGACATTTAAATTCACAAGTGTGAGAACTGTGTAAGTTACTAATGTATGTAAAACAATGCCCTGCAACAGTGGATAAGGGAGACACATGTCTTAATTCCTGGATTGCTTTTATCACTACTGTCATTCTGAAGATGAGAAAACTGAGACAAAGAGACTCCAAACAGTCTGTTTCAGCCACCAGCTGGCAAGTGGCACCATGACCATTAACTCCAAAGGCTTTGCCCTCAATCCCTGCTTTGCCGTATTCACAAATAATGAAGGTTCCATGTAAATAAAACAATCTGTTTATGAAAGCTTTTTAAAAGTGATTTGGAACCTGGCATGGTGGTGCACACTTTAATTCCAACACTCTGAAGGCAGAGAGAACTCTGTGAACTCGACAACAGCCTGATCTATATAACAATCCCTAGGCTAGCCAGGGAGGGCTCCAGCAAGAGCCTGTTTCAAAGAAACAAAAGCAAAAATTATAATAAAATAGTTTTAGAATGTTTTTCCCACACAAATTGGAAATACTATATGCCTGAATGGAAGACAGGCTGAACTTCAAGAGAAATTTAAAATGATCCCTGCCCCAGGAAAGGAGACCTGCCCATGTGTTTTGCTTCATGATGCGCACCTCCATAGTCTTGTTCATCAGACTAGGAGTGCATAACTCATTCCGAAGGACTGAATTAGGCTGGAGCTCAGAGATGCTGGAGAGCCGTGTTCTGCAGGGACAAGAAATTAATGCGATAAACATCAGTAGTTCCCAAGCAGGAGTAATTTGAGTCCCAGAGAATATTTGGCAAAATGTAGAGACAAATTTGGTTGATACAATTGGGGTATGAGTCAGAGTAAAACATGAGTCAGAGAAAAGAAACCCCAACAAGCACAATATGTTTATACATAGGAAAACAGAAGCCTAGCTAGATCAGCAGGAGCACACTGGAGAAGACAACAATCAATTAAAATGGAAACAATTTTTGCATTTCAAATACCAATTAGGAGATATCTTGTTATGTAGTAGACAGAAGCTAAGAAGGCTGAAAAACATCCTACAGTGCACAGGACACTCCTGGAAAAATACGTAAAAAGAACTAGATGACCCCAAATGTCAATCGTCACATGATTGTGAAACTGAACTAGACCCAGAACACAAAATCATGCAACATCAAAGAGACGGAGAGATGGGGAAATCCCTCCTGTTGGTGCCAATGCCTCCCCGGGCCCCATTTTCATCTGCTCATGGTGTCTACTGGCTCTTCCTGCCCTGGGTTCCCTGAAATACTTTAATCCCCTTGTTCTTTATGTATGTGAACCATTCCACAGAACTTCTCTTCTGCCTAACACCTGTAATGAGTTGATGTGACCTCCACCCTAAGATGCCTGGAGACAGGCTTAGGGGAGATGGGCTCAGATGGCGGGAAGAGCGAGTCAGTCCGAAGTCACAGCACCTGTAAATGCACATGGTTGAGAAAGTATACAGGGAGATGCAGAGAGAAAGATGGAGAACAATGAGCTGAAAGAAAACAAATCAGGGTGAAGAAGCCCCAACAAGTTCGATGTATTTGTGAGCAGGAAAAGGAAGAGCCTAACCAGATGAACACCAGGAAGATCAAAATAATCTTGAAAGATGCAACAAGATACACATATTTGCACATATGTGAGTATACTAATAGTGGTTCACTCTTTAAATAATTAAAAGGAAAATCAAGAAAATGTACCACAGACTTGCCTACAGGACAATCTGATGGAAAGAGGAACCCTTAAGAATTAATTGCTACTTCTAACTGGGCATGGTAGAACATGCCTTTAATCTCAGCACTCAGGAAGCAGGGACATTTTCCTGATTAGTGACTGACATGGAAGGGCCCAGATCACTGTGGATAGTGTCACTCTTGGACAGGTGGTCCTGGGTAGTATAAAAAAGCTGGCTAGGCAAGCCATATAAAGCCAGCCAGTGAGCAACATTCTTGAATAGCCTCTGCTTCTTCGGTTCCTGCTTTCAGGTTCCGGTTCTAACTTCCCATCCTAATGGACTAAGCTGTAAGATGAAAATCAAACAAACAAAGGAAACCACAACAACTTTCCTCCCAAAGTTTCTTTTGGTGAGAGTGTGTTTATCACAGCAATACACAGCTAGCTAAGACATTATCTTTCCAGGGTTTCACAGTCCTAAACAAATGCACTTTATCCCTTTCGGCTCAAACATTCAAATAACTAGACGAGTCAACAGTCATGTCAGAAGCAGGGTGAAGATGAAAAGGAGTTTGTACCACAAAGCACACACATGACGGGCCCTTCCAGAAGTGATTTTGTCAAAGCAGCTATAACAACACCACTGGTTCCTGCAAGGCCGAAGCTTCCGGTACAGCCTGAGATTAACCTGTCAAACTGTACAGCAAAGTAAACCCGACTCCAGCCACTGTCCTGGCTCCATTTCAGTTGGACAACCTCATTAAGTGCATATCACACACTTTTCTTAAAGAACTACAAAACAGTGATGTTTAATATTAAGTTTTTTGGTTATCCAATGTGAAAGTCTACCAAGATTATTAAATAGAAGAAGTGTGTTACGTTAAGCAATTAGATCCATCAGTCCAACAATCCAAAGGACATGAAACCAGTTTTTACTAAAGACATGTCTTGTCTCATATATACCGTTGATAGAAGTATTAAAGTGTTCATTTTTGAAGGTTATTTGGTGGTGTTTATTGAAAACAATTAACTTCTAACGCAGTGGTGCTCTTACACTTAGGAATTTGCTGTACAGAAGCCCTCCCCGCAAGCACTCTGAAGTTTGTGCAGAAGTCCATCAGCATGACCTGACACTAGAAAGCACTGGACTAAGCTGCTATCAACAGAGAATTAGTGTGTGAGCTGTGATGGGTCCAACAGAGTGAACACACCCAAGCCTGCTTCCTCCTAATGCGCCACTGATAATAAAAATCTGAAAAGGACCTAAGCCACAGGATAAAGAGAACAGGAGGGAAGGTAACGGCAAATAAGAGATGTCAAACACATTTTGGAAGCTGGGAAGTGAGTGAACAGATGGTATCTGACTTAACAAAACAGGGACCACTGAGACCCAGAATGCAAACGGAGCCACCTCACCCCCAGCTCCTGGCATCCGTCCCACAGAGTTACCCTCCTGTGTCAGGGCTCTAAACAAATGCACTTTAACATGCTCCCTACAAAACCCTCTTTACGCTTTGAATTTTCTATTAGCTGAGGCTGGCTTTGAATTCCAGATCCTTCTGCCTCTAATCCTGGGTGTTGGAACTTCTAGGTATCTGCTATCACACCTGGACCCGTTTCTGTCTCCCTTTGAACAAACACTCAAATAGTAGCAGATAGGAGACAATGGGAAGTGATAAAAGTCACTCAAGTTTCAGGTCCCACAAAAAAAAAATCAGTAATGGAAGAACAGAGACTTTCTGAAGTGTACTGAGTGTGGAATGGGCTAAAAATAAGCATAGTGGGATGTCCTATAAGTCCCAGCCCTTCCCCTTGATAATTTGTTTTCCCCTTTGGAAGAAAACTGATGCTGAGTGTGTTTATTCTGTAGAAATGCCACAGACTATCTTTGGAAGGAACAGACCGCTGGGTGAGCTGGGCAAGGTGAAACACCAGGCAGACAAAGCAAGCGGGGTATCATGCTGAATTGTCAAGTTCCCCGTCCCTAAACCCGGCCACGTGGGACTCCAGCCAGGGGTCTAGCTAACAATCAAGGACCCAAATACGTGTGGTGACACTGCCCAAGCTGAGAGATAAGATCCTGACCCTTGGGAGCATTCTCCAGGAGCTGTGAGCAGTCGCTGTGTGGAAGGCTGCTTACTCAAAAAAATTGCCAACTCCCATGCCTTCTAATAAGCTTGTCAGTGAGTCATTCTGAGATGAACAGACAGTCATAGGTCATCAAATAATTAAGAGCTTAATTATTAACATTATTAAGGATTATATTAATCATTAATATAAAATTGGAGAGATGAATCATGAAAGAGAAGAAGAGAACTCAGAGAAACCAAGATAATTCAGACCATGAAAGGGTAGGCAAGCATATGAGAGAAAAATTTTAAAACATCCTGTGTTAATAAATCCAAGGAGGGGGGTGGTTAAGGGCATTTGTTGCTCTTGCAGAGGATCTAGGTTCAGTTCCCAGCACTTACACTATGGTCCTAACCATCCATAACTCTAGTTCTTAGGGATCCAACATGCTCTTCTGACCTTCATGGGCACCAGGCACATGTGTGGGTGCACATATATACATGCTGGCAAAACACATTTCCACATAAAGTAAAATAAATAAATCTAAACAGAAATTAGAAATAAGTCCAAGGAGACAAATAGATGGTACATAAATGAGATAAGAGTAGAAACCTACAAATAAAGAGATATTGGGCCAGCCAGATGGCTTAGTAGTGAGGATCACATGCCACACAAGACTGAACACTCAAGCTTAACTCCTCCAACCCATAGTGGGAAGAGAGAACCAACTACCTAATGTTGTCCTCTGACCGCCCCCCCCCCCACACACACACAGGCATACACATGTACATACCCATATTATACACACACACACAGGTATACACATGCACATACCCATATTACACACACACACACACACACACACATACACACACACACAGAGGCATATTACATAAACACACACATGGATAAAAAAATAAAAATTTGAAAATAAAGAAAAACATTTGAAAACTAAAAAAGAACCATATGATAATGGAAATGTGGAACTTACTAGAATTGGAAGACAAGGTTGAAAAAATATCCCACAAAATACACAAGAGCACAAAGATATATGTGATATTATAAAGAATTAAAAAATTCATAGATTAATTTGGGAAACTCAACCTCCAAGTCACACAATTCACCAAAAAATGAGGAAATAAACAATGAAAGAAATATAAAAACCCTATCCTACATCTCAGGTCCAATAAAATTAATATAAAGACCCACACTTGTTTGGTCACACCGTTGACCAAAATCAACTAAATATGTAAAGCCAAAGCACGACAAACATACATAATGCAACGATGCTGCTTAGCCATGATTGGGTTTTTTTGTTTTTTTTGGGGGGGGTTCACAGTCTTAGTTACCTATATCAATCATGGTCCAAAAACATTAACAGAAAATCCCAGAAATAGCTGGGCAGTGGTAGCACACACCTTTAATCCCAGCACTCACTCGGGAGGCAGAAGCAGGCAGATCTCTGTGAGTTTGAGGCTAGCCTGGTCTATAGAGTGAGTTCCAGGACAGCCAAGGCTACACAGAGAAACCCTGTCTTGAAAAACAAACAAACAAACAAACAAACAGATCCCAGAAATAAATAATTCATAAATCTTAAGTTCCCATTTCTGAGCAGTATGATATAAGTCCACACTGTTTTTCTTTGTCCCCACCCAGAATGAGTCATTCTCCTACATGTGACCTACCCTGTGGCAATGTAGAAAGACTACATTCACATAGCTTTTCATTATAGCATATCATTAGAATTCTTCTGTTTTATTAAATTTGTTTGTATCGTTAACCTCTTGTCTCATTTATAAATTAAACTTTCAGGTGTATGTGTAGAGGAGAAAGTATAAAGCACAGAGTTTGGCATTATTTACAGTTTTAGGTACCCAATAGGAGTCTTGGAAATATTCCCATGGGGGTGGGGGATTCCTGGATCTCTAGCGGTTAAAAGGAGTAAGAAGAATTCTAAAATAGGAATCAAAAAGTTCCAACCTTAAAGGTAACAACTGTTACATTTGACTACACTGAAGCCAATAACTATGTTCATCAAAGAACATGCTTTTTTTTTTTTGAAACAAGGTCTCATATATCCCGGACTGGTCTCAAACTTGCTATGGAGCTAAGGATCACCTGGAATTTATGATCTTCCTGCCTCCACTAATCAAGTGTAGTTGTTGAAGGCATGCACCACCATGATCTTAGGACTGGGGATCAAACCCATGGTTTTGTGCAAGCTAAACAAGAACTCTATCAACTGAGCTAAACTCCCACGTCTTGAAGGATGTCAGAACTTAACAAAGTGAAGACAGAGTGGGAGGATGTATCTGCAATATATGTACCAGCAAAAGACTTCTACCAAGAATATAGGAGGAACACCCAGTAAGCAGCACAAGGTGTTGTACATATCTAGCCACACCAAAAGAAACCAAGGAATCACAAGAAAGGGTTAACTACATGAGGATAGGCTTCATGAGACGACCTCATTTGTAATCACAGAAATACGTGCTGCAAATACAAGAAGAGACAGGCACCGTGGTGTGTGAGTGCAGTCGCAGCACTAGGAGGCTAAGGAAGGGTGGTGAGCAAGTTCAACTCAGCCCTGGTGCTTTAGCCAGGCCCTGCCTCTGAAATAAAATAATACAATACAATACAGAGAAGTCTGTACCTTAATGTAAATAGACTGCGTTTGGACTGCCTGCTGTAGTTAATAGTGAATCGTTCTTGGTTCATCACATCATAACAAATTCATCACACTAGTGTACAGTGTTAATAATACGGGAAAGTGTGGGTGACCAGAGGGAGTATATGGGAATCCTGCATCTTCTAACTGATATGTGACCATGAGTGCTCGGCCCTATAGCACATCTTTAACAGCACCCTCATGCCAAAGCTCAGAGAACATTGAGGAAGAGAGGAGAGAGAATGAGGCCGAGGATGTGGAGAACTGCTTTGAATTCTATCTTCTTGACATGTCCTGGCTAGTGCACTTACCTGCCTAAATATAAAGCCAACCAAAATTCCAGCATAGATGGAGGAGGAGCTCATGAGGCCCCACCCTTACCGAGGGGCTATTCTCATTGACAGCTGCTGGGGGAGGGAGCTTCATTCTTCTTTGAGGCTGCGGCGGTTACTGGTAAGTTGCCCATGCTGCAGTGGCTGATCCACACCCATGCATATGGGCAACATTGATTGGACTCAATGGGTTGTTAAAAAGGAGAAGAAGGAAGAAGAGGAGGAAGAGGTGGCTGGGGTGAGAGGGAGCATGAAATTGGGAGGGGGATGTCTTGGAAAGGATCCAGGGGGCAGTTGGAGGGGTGGTAAATGGAGGTGTTGTATGATGATATTTCATTGTATATGTGTATCAAAGTCTCAAAGAATAAAGCTGAAATTAAATAGTTAAAAAAAAGTGTCCTTAAAAGATAAAGTCTATTAATGAAATACATGATCACAATAGAACATTCCCCCTGGCCCAAAGATACACCAGACCGATAAACAGCAATTCTGAAGAGTAGCAATAGTAAATGTTAGGAAGGTGTGAAGGCAAAGGACTTTCATATGCCATTGGTGGAAGTGAAACCCTATGCAATTATTTTCGAAAACTTTCCATGTCCATAAAAGTTATGATAGGCATTCTTATAACCTCTGCTATGCCAAGAGAAATGAATACGCAAATGCACCCAAGCACATGTGTGAGCAATGAGTGACAAAATCCTTGAAACTGCTAGTGTCATTAAATATCAGACATTCAAACAAGGGCCACTGCACAGAGGGGGAAACAGACAGACAGACAGACAGACAAACACACACACACACACACACACACACACACACATGCCTGTGAATCAGCAGCTCACCCAAGGTCACTCAAATGTTAGACTGTATGGGTGACTAGGCACAGTGTCCCTACAACTACCACCAGTGTTGGAATTCACACAGAGCAGTTGTTCCCTCAATTCCTCATGGAAAAACTGTGACTTACAACTAATTTCTTAACCGTATTCTTAGGATAGTTATAGTGACAAAGACATCGAGTTACAGAGAAAGCAGCACTATTTACTGGATGGCACATTCTGCTTAAAGCTTTAATGGTTTCCTCCTGCCTCAAGAAGAGAAGAGCACCTAACTTCCGTATGGTCGGAGTACCTTGAACAACCCGACTCCTTCAGGTCCTCAAACATCACCTCCTATCATGGCCCCCGTCTCAGTGAGACAGATGTCCAGACATGCATTCCGTTCTCAGAAAATGCTAAGCTCATTTCTGCCTCGGGCTCTCTCTCGTACTTGCTCTTCTCTGCTTATAGTGCTGTCTCCTTATCTTCACGGTGTCGGCGCTTTGTGCCAGTCAGGTCTCTGGTCACATGTCTCCTTCTGGGCCATTGAAGTGACTCAGTGGGTAAGGGAGACTGCTGAGCAAGCCGGGTGACCTGAGCTGATTCTCAGAACCCAGGTAAAGATGGAAGCGGAGAACTGATTCCACAAAGTTGTCCTCTGACTTCCACATTTGAGCTGCATTCTACACACACGTCATACACACAAACACACACAACAAGAACAGTAATAGTACTAATAAATTTTTAAAAAGTTTAAGTGTCTTCCTGAGACTCCCCACATTTATACGACACCTCTGTTCCTAATCCCTAGTAACCCTGGATTAAATGAAGCTTTCACTCCCTTCACCACACACCTGTCATGATGTGTCTCATCCATTAATTTGTTTACTCTTAATCTTCAGACTCACGGTGGTAAACCGTAGAAGGAAGAAACTTCCTCCACAGGCATTAAAGGAAATAAGGAACACTTCCTTCACATATGACAAATCCTACTGAATTATATAACATATCAGAAGACTTACTGTTTGTGTGTAACTGGCTTCCATAGTTTCGCAATATTTTCACTATTTTTAAAATGTCCTGTTAAACTAATGAGCCTTTATTTGGCATCATTATGTAAATACAGGCTTGTTTGATTTTGGAAAAGTTTAGAAAAAAGCAAAGAACAGAAGCAACTCCTCTGACAAAAGAGAAAACTCATGTAAGTCAATGTCATCTAACCCACAGTGGCTAGTCCAATCCCACTCCAAACTATAAAAGGTCTCTGCAACATCCACCCCTGCCCCCATTGGCCTGCCAAACTGCTCTCTTCAAGACTTTTGGCCTGCTGTGTGGACACTCAGCTTGAAGAAAATGAAGCATGAAATGACTGCACATTGTGAGGTGGAGAGAAAAGGCAAGATCTAGTAAGGGCATGACTATGTGCATTCCTAAATTTACATAAATAAAAGGCACAGACCACTGGTCACAGGTAGTGATCTGAAGACAAGCTTGGAGCCAGGTAGGTCAAGAGACACAAGTGTGTTCCTTAACGCATGATGAGGCTACATACATCCTAATAAACCCACAGATTTTGAAAATATCATTAAGTCAAGGGGCTGGAGAGGCAGTTCCATGACTAAGCTTTTTTCCCAGCATGCAAGAAGAGATACAAAGACAGGAAGGAAGATAAAGAAAAGGGAGGTGGGGAGGGGATGATGGAGGGAGAGCCACAAATACCTCAAGCCAAAAATACCTCTGATATACCTAACCTATGAAACACCATAGCTTAGCCTAGACTACCTCATACTCAGAGGTTTTTGCTTACCTCAGGTTGTTTAGCCTACAGCTGCGAAAAATAATCTCACAACAGGGCCTATTTCATAATCAAGTGTTCAATGTCTCTTGTGTACACACATGGGCATTGTATGTGCTGGTAACACAGGAACCCAGCACACTGTGGGGTATGGATTACTCTCCCTCATGATCATGTGACTGACTGGGAGCTGTGTCTCACTGTCACTGTCCAGCATAAGAGTTTCTTACTGAATATTGCTGTCCTGAAAAAAAAAAGATTAAAATTCAAAATTTGAACTATATAGTTTCTACCAAATATATATCACTTTAACATTATTCCCAAGTTTAAAAGTCATCATAAGTTGTCTTAGTTTACTCTATGTTGCTGTGATAAAATACTCTGACAAAAGCAGCTTGAGGGAGAAAGGGTCTAATTCAGCTCCTATTTCCAAGTTACAGTCCGTCATAGTGGAGAGGGCCAAGCACCAGGAGCTTAAAGGGGCTCATCACATTGTGCCTGCAGAAGAAGGCAATGGCTGCAGGGTCATGCTCAGCTTACTTTCTTATACAGTCTAGGAACGCCTGCTTAGGGAATGGTGCCACCTAGAGTAGGTGGGTCTTCTCATCTTAGTTAACCTAAGACAATCTCCCGCAGAAAAATTGAGCGACTCATCTCCCAGGTGATTTTAGATTTTGTCAAATGGACAATTAACACTAACTATAACATAAGTCAAACATCTTCATAAATGGAGGACCGGCTGTAACTGGTGAGCAAAAGTCCACAGTAAGGTTGGCAAGAGTGCTACCAATGGAGTTTACAGTGTCTCCACACCCCTGGGTCACTAAGCCCTGTTCTAGCCAGGACTGCTGTGACAGGGAGGAACAGGCTGCCTGGGAAGAGAGTCACGGAGCTAGATAAGCCACAGTGTCAGAAAGCTGGGAGCGAAGAAGGAAGGGGACAATAAGCCAAACCCTGTAGGCATCAGCTGCTTCTGTATGGAAAGCCTGGGATATCTGGGCCCAGGGAAGAAATGCTGAGCAGAAAAAAGCAGCAACACTGTTGCTCAGGTACAAAATGACAAAAAAGAAGAGATAAACTTGACGTCCCCGTTGCCATAGGATCTTCCAGTTCAACCCCCTCTCTGAAATCAGTCACCAGCTCTCACTTCTTCCCTTATCTCAACAAAGGCATCGTGTGTCACGTGAGTCCTAACAGTCCAAGCTCAGGGAGCTTCAACAGTCTCTTTTCTACTGCTTCGTACTCTTGGTCCTCAGATGAAGCCAGACAGAATTATATCCTAACAACAGGAGCAAAAAGCAAACACACACTCCAGAAAAGGCCATTAAAGACTGGTTAAAATGGTAAATCTCCCCTAGTCACTTAACTAGTTAGAAAATAATCCTTGACCAGTTGTGCCAGTTGCCTGGTACATCAAACTCCCCAACGATAAAAAATAAAATAGAACAAAACTTTCTAACCCACCTGCTCAGCCTGCACATAAGCCCAATGTCCACAACAAAAACCAAATAATATTATGAATGGAATAGTCTCTACTTTTTTAAAGGTAGTAATTAGCTCCATGAAAATATTTCCTGCACCTTTTTTCCCCTTTCGAATTGCTGTATCTTGGCTGCTTTTTAAGCTGAGATAAGCACTTGCTGTGGGCTCTAAAACTTACTGGAAAATTACAGAACACGAAGTTTCCCAGAACAGGAAGCACACTTCCTTTCCACTTATAGTCAACTAAGGCAACCTGACAAAGCTTGGTAAGTGAACAAATGGGAAAGGAGAGGTCTTTGTGCTGAAGACAGAGAAGGGGTGGAGGTGTGCAAGGTGGCAGAGGCATAAGTATGAGGAGCTGATTTGCACATATCTACTGCCAGGAAGCCCTGGTTCGGCTTCACTGCACAGAGGAGCACGTGGCAGCAGGTCCCCAAGCCCTGGAACATCTGAGGCTAGACTTGACATGCACAATGTCGAGCTTAAATCAAATGCAGGTGGGCCATGTGAAAGGAGCATTGCCAGAGCAAAGGGGAATGACCACCAACTTGGGAAGGTACCAGCTTGACTCCCAATTCAGATACTTTCCATTGCCATGTTATATATGTCTAAGGCAGGACAAAGAGAAATTAGGGTAAAAAGACAGTAACAATAAGCTGTGTGCTACACAGCTCCACATAAACTGGTAAATTTTCACTGTTTGTAGGAAATACTTAAGAGAATCTATTATTTATTTACTTACTTATCTATATACAAGTATGTGTGTTTAAATATAATTAATTTAAATATTGTAACTTCACATGCATTACAATGGTTATTGTAAGAGCAAAAGAAAACAATGTGTTGGCAAGGATGTAAAGGAATGGAATTCTGGTGCCTTTCTGGTAACACTGTAAAATGATGTAGCCTATGGGGGAAATGCTATGATACATCCTCAAGATGTTACAGGAATTACCAGGGAATCCAGCAATTTCCCCCCAATAATTAGAAGCAGGCACTCAAATTGTTATATGCAAACCCATGTTCACCACTGTTCTATTTATAATCACCCAAGAATGGAAGTAACCCCATCCAAATGTCTATTGCCAGGTGAATGTGTTCCATACTCATGTAGCAGTGTTCAGCTTTAAGAGCAAGGAAATTCTGACACAGGCTACTAAACAAATGAAGTATGGAGGCATCATGCTAAGTGGAAAGAGCTATAAGAGTCCAGTGATGTGGTATGTCTAGAACAGTCAAAAATCATACATTCAGGAAGTAAAATGGAGGTTGCTAACATCTGTAGAGATAGGAGAATGGGATTAGTGGGTGGAGTTTCCATTTGAAAAGATAAAAAGGGTCTAGAGATGGATGCTGATAAGGAATATGCAACAGTGTGAATCTGTTCCTGACATAATAAGAAAATGATACTTGGTCCCTGCCCTGGTTTCCTGGCACACAACTCCTAAAACACTCGAAATTTTAAGAAAACATAAAGATCTTGGAAACCATAAGTGTCTTCTTGCATGCTAATGAGGTGACTGCTGGTTGAGGACTCCTGGAGGGTCTCCAAATGGAACTGACTGCCAGATGAATTATCCATGTGATTGGAGGGTTGGAATGTGTGTCGATACCCCACCCCTAACCTTGGAAAGAGTGAGGGTCTGGACAATGACTTAATGACCAGAGACAAAATGATTTAATCTACCATGCCTAAGTGATCACGCCTCCATAAAATCTTAGAAAGACAGGCTTCAGACAGTGTCTGGAAAATGCAAAAAAGGAAACACAAAAATGCATCCACATGCCAGTAGAGTGGTGCAACCCCAAATCTCCCCGGGGAGGCTCCTGCTCTGACCTCACCCTACCCTGTCTTTTCAACTGCCTGCTGATTTTTATCCTTGAATGTATCCTTTGGAGTAAACTCTTTACATAGTCAAGTAAATCATATTCCTAAATTCTGTGAGCTGTTCTAGCACATAAGCAAAGGTGAGAACCTTTGGACCACCATGACTTTCAGTTAGACAGCTCAAAGTGTAGATGAAAAGCTGAACTTGCTATCAGCAATCCTTGTGTAACCGTTTCCTCTGAGTTCAAAACTTCCACCTTGGAGGGAAACGGAAGATAACAGATGTTACAAAGGAAGAGAAAAAACAGGATGTTCTAATAGAAGGTGAAATAGTCCATCCTACAGGGAAGCTTATTAAGCTCTGGAAGTAAACAATTCAAAGTCTTCAGGAAGTCCCTGAAACTGACCAGATTCACTAGGCTCCTTCTTCCTATATATAAACTGCATGTATAAACTGTAGAGACCGCTGACAGACCCTCTCAGAAAAGCTGAGCTGCCTAGAAGAGGCTCAAACCAGTGGAGTCACCTGAAAGAAACAGAAGATCAACCAAACTACCTGGGGAAAAAAACAGACCAGCTGAGCTGGCTGGAAGAGGCTCAGACCAACTGAACTACCTGCAAAGGACACTTCAACCTGTTGAGCAGCCTGCAGGTTGTGCAGTGTGCTCCAAGTTTCCAGTTTTTATGAACTGTTAACTCACATTGGGGTGGGCTTTTGGTAATGTAACTGTCTAGTCATTTCTAGGAACCCTCCCACCAAAAAAATAAAACCTCATTGGTTCACCAACGGGACTATGGTGGTCTCTGTACGTTGGTTTGTTGTGGGTTTCCTCTCTGGCATGAGTAGATTTTTGTTCACATGTCCCAAGGAATAGTGTCACACAGCAGCACTGCATATTTGGAAATCTGTGGGGCTAAGCACTTGTTCTATGGGCACCTTACTATGTCTAGGTAGATAAAGTCAGAACTAAGTTTAATTGTAGGATCCCCAGTAGGCAGGTACGGGGAACTAGGAGACTCCTTAGGGTGGAAAATTCCAGAAATCTGGTATAATAATTGAAGTCTGAGAGTAGAACACAGAGGAAAATAATTTTTATTTTTCCTATTTAGTATTATATACCATACTAACTTCCCACTTAAAATGGTTTAGTGGAAATTTTGTCATGCATATTTTACACTGATTTAAAAAAAAACTACAATCTTCTCATGCTTAATTTTCCCTTTTTATTTAATATAATATTGTGGATATATTTCCATGTTAATAATGTATTCTCTCTGATCATCTTCATAGTTGCAAACTATTTAATTTTCTTATTAATGAACAGCCAGACTGCCTGTGACATGAAAAGGATACTATATGAATCATTCATGTGACACGAGGACACAGTCCCTGACACACCACACAACATCTTTAATAGCCTTCCCTTGGACTCACAATGGTCATTCACAGATGTTCGAAAACTCTGACACTCAAATAAGAAAACACTGTTTTTCCTCACTGTTAACAAATATTAACTACTTACATGTGTGGCATCTTAATGATTAATAGCAAATGTAATGATTAATGCTGAACAGTAAATATTTATAAAGTGCTGGGACACCTTGAAACTTACTATGGGAGAGGAAGAGTTTGAAGTATTTCTAACTGAATATGATGAGGCCTGTAATATTCAAAACACCTAACAAGAAGCTGAGGGGGACTGAGAACTAGAGGAACAGGCTTGCTGGTCAGTGGACCGGCCCGATCAAGGCATACTAGCTACAAGCCCTGAGTAACTCAAGGAAAGCACCTGGTTCTGGCGTACACAGTTAAATGGGAGTCCTAAAGTCAGTCATCTGAGTGATCTCCTCCTTTGATGGTTTCTAAATAATTGTAATAATAAACATATTTTAAAATAGCACAGTCAAGCTGATTTGAATAAAAGATGTACTCTCCAAAACTCATTAATACCTAGTCCTTTCTTTGAGGTCTTAAGGAGGCAGAAGCTTACTTTGACAATAGTGTTTTTAAGTAGAACATTGAAGCAGTAATTAGGTTTCAATAAAGCTATTAGGATGGGGTGCCTGTGAACACTAGTAGATGCTTGTGAATGCTGGTGGCTTTATAAAGGAATGAGAAGGATGTACCTGTTATGCCCTGTCTCTCTCCATATGATAACTGTACTGTCTCAGAAATCTGCCAGCAAGACCTTCAACCAAAAGCAGGCCCTGACTCTGGATAAGAACCCTGAGCCCAAATCATCCTCTTTCCCTTGAGGGTTATTCAGTTTGTGGTATTGTGTGATAAAAATCAAAAGAGGGTACAGTAACATAAACAGATCACACAAGTAAGTCAGAACAAATCTGTCTTGAAATGTAGACACTCGGGAAACTCAATTAGTTGAACTGGACTAGATCCCAAGAGATGGGATTCAGACACTATGGTTTGCCTCTAAAAGGTTCATGTGCTACAGTGCTGGCAGTTAGTGCCATTATGATGTGGGGCCCAGGGGAAGATAATTAGGTCATGGGGCACTCACTACCTTCATAAGGGGTTAATTTTCATATCATGGGAGTTGTCCTATCAGGCTACATTAGTTACCAAGGAGAGGTTGTTACAAAATGAGGCCACTCCATTGGCCTCTTAAATGCTCCAACTTCCCCTTGCCCTACTGTTCTACCTTGTAGTGTAGCCTGAGGTGCCCTATCAGACCCTAATGTCATAGCATTTCCTTTAGAAATCTCCCAGTCCTGGGTATTTTGTTACAATAACACAAAACCAACTAAGACATGGTATGTACACCTGGAGCTTGCAACACATCTGGCCACTGAAATCCTCAAGAACAGGACTTGTCAGACTTCCACTAAAGAACACTCAGATTCAGCAGGCTAGAGACTGAAATCTACACTTTCGGCAAGTGCCGAGAGGCCTCTGTTGGTCCAGGGACTACATGCATTTAGGAGCAAGGTACCCTTAGGGTAAGTGGAAGAGAGAGATTGGGATTCCATTAGCTCCTGTTTCTAAGGGAGGCTTGGGGAAAGCTGTATGGAAATTGAGGAAAATCTAGCCAGAAAGGTAAAGAAACACGCAGAGCGGGCATCACTAAAGTCAAAGAAGAGAGGATTGACCCCTAAGAAGAGCTGTAGCTCTCACTGTCTGCTCAGGCTGCCACAGAAAACTACCAGAGGCGGTGGCTCAAACAGCAGATCTTCCTCTCCACCATTCTGGGGGCTAGAAGTATGAACTGGAGGGACCAGCATGGAGCTCTAGTGAAGGCTCTTATCTCAGCTTGCCTTCTCCATATGCTCATGGCTCCTCAGCGCATGACCTTGCTCAGTGGAAAGAGATATTTCTCTTCATCTTCTCATAAGCACATTAATCTTATTTTGAGTCTCCGCTCATGACCTTGTCTAAACTGAATCACTTCCCAAAGGCCCCTTCCAAATATCATCGCCTTGTGGAGTGATAAATAAAAGTGCAGGAAGACATTGGCCTGGATCAACTCAGCACCAGGCCCAACCGGCCAAAGCAAAAATGGAATCACTAGTCTTCACATTCCACATCAATAAGAAAAACTAAGTTGTTTTGTGACTTTTTTTTTTTAGCTCACACAAAGGAATCCCCTCAGCTTTGATATGTACAAAACAAATAATTCTGAGCCAGGCATGCAGGCATGTAGTCCCAACATTTGGACACCGAAGAAGGAGGATCTTGAGATTTGACTCAGCCTGAACTACAAAGCAAGATATTGTCTGGAAAAAGTCAGGGACTGGCCCACACCTCAGTGGTGGAGTGCATGAAGAGCCTGTGAGAAACCCTGGGTTCGATCCTGCACTCAAATAAATGAACATGCAAATAAGTAACTTTGAAACAACCAATTTGCTCTTTGCTCTGATTCTGCTTTCTTAAGGCCCTTTCTGACCACACATTCTATTTTATGGAATGAGAAGTTGTCTGATCCTAGAGTCACAAATGAAACCAATTAAGATCACTTAAATCTAAAACCAATTAAGTCACCTAATTTTGTTGTTATTTTGACTTTTGACAGAGGGTAAGACTTAAACAGAAGTTTCTGAAGACAGTTCACAATAGTGCCCACTGAGCTTTGTAGAGATATAATGGCACACACTAGGTGTTTGGCCCAGTAGAAGCTTGGCAGCAATTTCAAGGGATGGGGACTCATGGATAGCCCAAGGCCATTTCTGTAGCATATATAATTTCTAGGCCTCTCAGCTCTCTCTAGTGAGAAACTCCTCACATTAAGGAGTCAGTCCTTGGTCTGGCAGAATTCATGAACTCCAGGTACACATCTGAAGAAGCTCTTGACACAGGAGGCCACATGACAAATATCCATGACCACTATGCTAGAAACCTGAAAACCTTCCAGGGCATGGAAGACTGAAGCAGGACTCCATACCAGTCACCTCTCTCAACACTGATCAATATGGCCTCCCCTGCAACCCAGCAGAAGCCCCACTCACTGAAGAAGATAAATAAGGACCTCAATGTTCTGTGTCCCCATTTTCCTAAAAAGAGGTTGAAGAAGTATCCAGCTTCTATGTTCACACTCCCAAGCTTGTTATTACAATGATCCCACCAGCGCTCTGTTATAGAAAACCCTGCTTGGGCACTTTTGACTTCAGACCCCCTCAGTTTCCATTCTCTACCTAACATACCACAGAGTCACAAAGCACAGTACTCTCTTTTCAACTCCACCATGTCCTGGTCATGCTTTGTGGTCCATGGCACTCTGCTTCTTCCTGGCAGGTGCAATCCCATTCTTATCTCTTTCTATTGCCATACCCAACACATTGAGTGTTTAAAAGATACACGGGTGTCACATTATATGCAGTGTGGTCCCAACTATGATTTTTAAAAATCTATTTAGGGGGCTGTAGTGATAGCTCAGTATGAGCACGAGAAACCAAGTTTGATCCCCAGAACCCACATTTCAAACATCAACAAAAATCTAGCAATGGGGAGGTGGAGACAGCTGGATTCCTAGAGCTCACTGGCTGGCCAACCTAGCCCACTCCAGCAATATCCAGGCCATGAGAGGACCTGTCTCAAAAAACAAATGTGGAGAGCATTGAGGAAAAGCAGTTGAGGCTTCCCTCATGTGCACCCGCACACACAGAAACACCATTGCATACACACAAACATGCTCACCCGTGCATGCGTGCACATGGACACACACACACACACACACACACACACACACACACACACACACACACAGAGTTACATAGGAATAACGGCAGGTCCTATTTCTGATTCTCCATTGCTACAAAGCTTTATCATCAGCATTTCTTGGGTTGGGCATGTAGAAAGAATTGGTGAGGCACACCAAGATCTGCTGAAAGGATTATATGGGACATCAAGTCAAGCAACTGGAAGTCCTTTCCCCTCCACCACAGCTCCAAAACAAATATTCCATATACATACTGTGTCAGCAAAAACTTGGAATCTCCCACTTTGTGTTTCCCATCAAATTACTCATGAATTGTTTCAGAATATACCAAGGGTCCCAGCATGAGAGCCGGAACCATGAATGGAAAGCAGATGTGTCTGTGAGGCAAGCCTCCAGGGAGTCTGTGAGCATAGGCTCAGAGCCCCAGAAGGAACTCACACTAAGGGAAGAGTGAGTCAAGATGCACAATTTTAGCTTCTCCCTAGAACTTAAAGTATTAATGGGAAGGAGTTGATATGGGTTGTTTCCTTAAAGCCTAAAATAGCTGAGCCATTAAAAAAATACAAAACGGTTTTTATTATAAATGCAGTGGAGGTGGGGGTAGGTTAGATGGTATCAGAACAACTCAAATTTTCTGGAAATATTTCTGATCCCAGTAATATAAAACATCATAGAAAGAGAAAATGCATAGTCAATAATGACACTGTAAATGTAAGGTGTTCATCATTTAAAGTCACTCATGGACCAAAAAGTCACGTAGACATAAAAAAAAAAAAAAGGTAAGCACTTTGACCTCGCTATTCTTATGGGAAGACTATCTTAAGAATATAAACCAAATATGGAATGAACTTACATTGTAATGACAATTTGCAACAACAAAACAACTCATTCTTTATACCTCACTGACAGCTCCTCTGTCACTAAGTCTAACTTAGGAGAGACTTCTTTATGAAGTTCAAATACAAGAGAAACATAAAAAGGACAGTAAGCTACAAGCCCTCAACCCTAGCCAGAGAAATACAGGCAGCTGAGGAATGATGGGAGTGGGAGAAAGTCTGCTCCAGAGGAAAGCCACCAGCTGGGTATCCAATACCCAATGGCCAGCCCTGAAAAAAAATACATACATACACATGTATATGTAACATTATATGGACTGAGAAAGTTATATTTATATATTTATGTATATATATACATAGAGAGAGAGAGAAGGAAGGGGAAATGATAAATGATGTAACTATCATCTCAAGAAATTTAAAAATTAATAAAAAAGAAGCAGGTAAATATTTAATTGTTTATAAATCTCTCTTCTACTCCAAAAGCACAAAATAATGGAAAAAGTTCATATTTGAGGTAATTAAAGGAACAATGCAAATAAAAGCATCAAGTTTTTTAAAACATTCACACTGATATACACACAGACAAACATATATGCAGACATATACATAAACATACACTCACACACATCCACTATATACATACACACATCATTCATATACAACATAAACACACAAATACACACAGATACACACACTCATACATATATGCACATACATATACAAAACCACACATACTCAAACACTCTTACACATACATACACATGCACACACAAAACATAAACACATGCTCATATATACACACACATACATACTTAGAGAGACACATACATACACAAGGCTGACTGAAGCTCATACTCATGTCTCTGGACTTCTCTCTGTCATGGGTTTTAAGGGACTATAACCACTCAGAATGGCTAATCAAGAATTATGGTAGCCAGGAATGGCACACACTTTTAGTTCCAGCAACTAAAAGGCCAACAAAGGATGATCATGAGCTCACACACAGCCTGGGATACTAAGGGATACTAAGACCCTGTATCAAAAAGGGGAAAAAAATTATGGACTCTTGTATGACCTACAGGTATGGACTCTCTTAAAGAATAGTGACCCAATTTATACCAATGTCTTGAGCAAAATATTTCCTGAAGCTTCCATGAAAGGCTTCTTCCCGGCTGAGGAGACATGAAGACCTGGCCTCTCTGCATGCACTAGAAATATCATGTATTCACACTGTTGGAGGCACCTCAGGTCCATGAAAAAAATGAAATCAGTATGTTCTGGGGAAGAGCCTGAGGATGACAGACCCAGACCTTCTTGTGGGTTTCCCAACCCATGAGGGAGTAGAAGCCAGGCCAAGCCCAGGTTTCTGTTGCTTGCATCCCCAAACATCCCACTTGACAAATGTTGTGTTCACATCACTCGGGTGTCACAGTCTGTTCCTATGTGTCAGCTTCACTGCCTCCCATGTGAGGCTGTGCACCCTCAGCTCAAACCTAATTCTCAGAATCCCACTTGGGCAGAGGCAGAGACCATGGTATGTGCAGCTGCACAGATGGAACACATAATGCTGATTTCCCACCACACAGCTAACTATAGAAGCAGAGGACAGCACACTGTGTGACACTGAAGCTTCTGGCCCTTCTCCCATGACCCCTGCCTCCACATGTCATAACAGCTCCACAGCTGGAAGCTGGACGGTCTTCAGCTGCCTCTCTACCCAGGGAGTGTCCTGATGCATATTTTCAGGAGAAAAAAGAAGGGAAGGAGGAAGAGGTAGATTTCATCAGAGTACAGTCTCCTCTTAGAGCAATGAGGTTTGACCACAGCACCCCAAGTTACCTGTGAAACGTGTTGTGCAGCCAGTTCAATACTTCCAGGTCTTCTCCAAAGACGCACGCTACTCAACTGATCTTCAACAAGAGGCTAGCTAATCTGTACATCTTTCCAGAGAGCTAATACATGACTGAATTGCAGCATTCTTAAGTCCAGACTGGCCCTGAGGGCTACCAAGAATCATCCACCAATGACGGAGAGACTACTTATCACTCATCCCACATCTCTGAGGTCACAGCTTCACTGTTTCCCATAGGATTTACCTACAGGCCATCTCAGCCATGCATTGGTAAGCCATGTTGTCAATCTATTGCCAGATACACCAACTCTTCTGAAACCTCGGGCTGTTGTGAGCATTGAGCGTCCCTCTCAACCCTTCTATTCTCCTCAGCTCCCAACCTATATAATACCCACCCCACGGTACTTGAGCTTCCACTTCCTTAAGGTCCTAAGCTCCTCCTTACTGCTCTTCTCCCTCCCATCCCATTAGCTGGCCCTGTTCGCTCTTTCTTCTCCTTTGAGGCTAGAATTCAGGACGGCTCACTCCCATTGCTCTTGCTGTCACCTTGCATTAATTGCTTGTCCCGCTGCTGGGACAAAACAACTTAACGAGGGGCAGATTTATTTTGGCTTCCAGTCCCGTGGTATACAGTCTGTCACGGAGGAGAGGTGCAGCAGAAGAAGAGGCAGTCTGTCACACCGCATCTGGAAGTGGGGATCCACCATCGTGCCCACCTCACTTTCTCCTTTTAATTCCATTCAGGGCTCCACTGAATGTGGGTCTTCCAACCTTAATAATCCTAATCTAGACAGTTTCTCACAGACCCATCCAGAGATTTGTCTCCCTGGATAAGTCGACAAGCAAGATTAACCCTGACATACACACACATCCCCCAAACTGCCAACCCCTGATTTGCCATCAATTAAAAGATTTCCAAACATTTCTTCCCTTGTAACTGGTAAGGCAAGTTTGGCTACCAGAAATCTCCCAGACTCCCAGGTTATGAATTGCAGCATGAACCAATCACCGGGTGTCCTGACTCAGCAACCGCACATACCATACCAGTTTCTTACATATTGTTGTTGATTGAGATCCTAAGCGCATTTCATTTCGGTACTATAGACAGCAACATGTCAGGAGTCCTATGTTTCCATTCTACTACTTACACACTCAAACAAGTAGCTTAACCTCTCTGTATGTCACTGGCTTTAATTCAAAGTTAAGATAATGATTCTTTCATCACAGGGATGCCATGAGAGTTTAATGAGTTACATATGCAAAATGATTTTTAACAATGCTTGGAGTATAGAAAGTGTCCAAAACATATCCATTAGGTAGAAAGAACTGAGGCCTATGGGATCTTCCTCCATTTCCTTTTCTTTTGCTTATTCAGATTCATGGGCACTCTCTTCTCTTTATGCCACAAAGAAAGATTTTAATTTTGATATTTTATCTCTTTTTTCTACGTTCTGAGCTCAGACATTTTCCTGGAATTCATTAGTCTATAAGTTCACTCAGAGGTCTGTCTTCTTACAGGTAGAAGCAAGGATATGAGGACAGAGAGGACAGAGAGGACAGAGCCAAGCAATGTGCCCCTCAGCCTCATCTCCTTCTCTGGCTACCTCAGTTATTATCTTCCCTTCTGGAGCTTAGCCTCTTTTGTAGCTGTGCACAGCCTCTCCCCACCCCTTCTCCCCACCCCACCTCTGTAGAACAGTCTTTGGCTCCTGGCTCCCCTAAGAGTCACCCAGGCTGTTTATGGCTTTGCTACCAATGACTCCTCGTGTCCACTGGTAAATCTGCCATTCTTCACTAGTTGACATTTCTGTACTGCTGAACCCATCTCCCTCCTTATTGAAACTGCTCTCCTGAATTCCATGACAGGAGTCTATTTATCCTTCAACCCTACAGAACCCCACCTCTTCCTTTCTTGTGCTAAATTCTCTTCTTCTGGCAACTCATGATATGTTATATTACTTATTCAACAGATAATCCAACACCTAACTATAAGTCAAGGAACTAAGTCTGTTTTCTGTTCCTATAACACAGTACCAGAGACTAAGAGAGTTATAAAATTTTAAAAAGGAAGTTGGGTTTGGCTCACAGCTCTGGTCCAAGGTCAGGGAACTGTATTTGGTGATGGCTCCCTTGATGACAGAGTCCTGAGGCATCACATGGTAATGACAGAATATGGTAAGCGACCGAGCCAAACTGGATTTTATAGCAGATCCACTCTAGAGACAACCCACTCATCATTAATCTATTAATTACATGATAGATTAATCACTTCATGAAGGCAGAACTCTAATCACCTCTTGGAGATCCCTTATGGCTCACTCCTCTATATCTCATAACAGGAGTGATTTCAGCATCAGTTTTGGGGACAAGCTGTATTCAAGCCATAGCAGGTACCAAGACAGTTAATAAAGCTGGTTAAGCAGGAACCACTGAAATTCTCAAGAAAACACTATTCCTTACACAGACATGGCACACATCTACAAAGAGTGCCCTCCAAAGTTCTGCTACAGTAACACTATAAATAAGACACAGTCCCTGCCCTCACACGTGGCTCAGTGGAAAGGGTCAACATATGGCTAGACAGTATTTTTTTAAAAAGTGTGCTGGGCTCTGGTAGTGCACGTAGCACACGCCTTTAATCTTAGCACTCAAGAAGCAGAGGCAGGCAGATCTCTGTAAGTCTGGAGGCAGTCTGGTCTATAGAGTGAGTTCCAGGATAGTCAGGGCTGTTACACAGAGAAACCCTGTCTCAAAAAACAAAAAACAAAAGCAAAACAAACAAAAAAAGTGTAATGGCCAAGACATGGACAGGGTGCAGTAGAGTGTGCACAGCCTTGTGATTTTCTTCCATTCTCTCTTGTGGACTTCCCAGGTAATCACAACCGGGCATGTGATTTCAACTGATGGTATTAGTACGTGGTGCTCAAGATTTGGCTTCCTTGGCAAATGCTTACCAGATATCTCTACTACATGCCCTACAAAACACTGAGCACCAAGAATATCATTATTAAGAGAAGTGTTACTGTGAATCATTAACCTTATTTCCCCTCTGTCCAAGTTCAACAGACTTCTAGTTCATCACCCTGTTGGGTTTCTTTAAAACCCTCATTCAGAGTTGTCTATCTGATGCATAGGTTAATTTTAGCACTCCTACGTCTGCTAAGAAACTACCAAAGAAGCTGGGCATGGTGGCTCACACCTTTAATCTCAGCACTCAGGAAACAGAGGCAGGTGAACCTGTGTGGGTTATACATAGTGAGTTCTAAGACAGTAGAGAGACCTTGTCAAAAAAAGAAAAAAGAATAAGGAGGAGGAGGAGGAAAGAAAATAAGAAAGAAAGGAGAAGAGAGAGAGAGAGAGAGAGAGAGAGAGAGAGAGAGAGAGAGAGAGAGGAAAAGGAAACTGCCAAAGCATAATTGAAAGATGGTTTGGTTATGGAAGACCTGTCTGTTCTTTGGTTTTCCTAGAACCCTAGCTATTTGCCCTGCATGTGAGCTTTACAGCATCATTGTGAAGAACTAGATGCACTTTCACTGTGTGTGTGTACTTTTCCATCCCAGTGCCTTTGTACACAATACCCCTCATGTCTAGAATATTTCCCTCTGAAAGCTACAAGTCCATAGTGTTGACCCACAAAGGCTATCTGAAGTGCCCTGGGCCCTGAACACCCACACAAGGACACTGTAGGCTGGTGAGTCATGCAGGTTGCTTAACCTGGCTGTGTCCTAAGGTAGAGACCTGCCTTTGGGCTATCAGCCTGAACACAGAGTCCAGAGCATGCTGGGCAGGCAGTGAGCATCTGCCTAGTGAGGTGGCAAGCTCATGCAGCTATTTGAATAGTCGGATCATAATATTTTATCAGAAAGTTGAATTTTCACTTGAAATTTTAGTGGGAACTTCATGCCTAATGAAATTAGAATATAAAGTTGTCTGAATCTTATCTTTTCTGAATGCAGAAGATAGAGATGTCAACCTAAAGAAACAAGAAAGAAAGGGAAGGAATGTACAATGTTGAATTGTGGTACAATGGGCAGTCCTTCATCACTGGGACACTAAACTACTGAGTAAGCTGCTTTGGGCAAGTGTCTTATTGAGTCACCATGTCCAGCTCGTGGTTCTTATGTTTTTAAGTTAATGCAGTGGTGGCTGGTGATCCTTTCATGCAGGTGGCCAGCACAGATGTGTCTGGGTCAAAGAAATACAACAAATCACAGACACATAGAAAATGGGGACCTATCCCAGGACCCCGTGGAACCACACCAAAAACCCAGCAAACACCATTCCATTGGGAGAATTAAGACACAGGGGTAATGGATAAATATACTACTACTTAACATCACTTTATAAGAAAGCTGAAATACCACAATGTCCATGCTCATGGCTGCATCTACCGTTCTGCACCTCAATATGCATTAAGAAGGGGTCTTAGAGGTTTTTGCAGAGTTTAAGGTTTTTTCAGAGAAATGTTCTTACCCTCTTGCCTTTGACCCCATCATGCTACTGTCTAAGTGGAAAAAAGAAAAAGAAACCGAAAAAGAAAGGACTGCTCCTAGGTATGGTGAAGAAGGTTTATTATGGGTAAAAGGGAGAACATAGCCAGAGGTAGGGACATCTGGGAAGAGTACAGAATGGACATGATCCCGAGCCATGTGAGGAGAGTGGGGAGGAGAAGAGAGGAGGGTTAGAGGGGAACCAGGTACAACAGCCGAGAGGACCGAAAGAAACTAGAAAGAAGACCAGGCAGTAATCAAAATGGCTGGATTATATAGAGAAGGGCAGCTAGGGGAAGGGCAGCCTAGCCCATAGGCTGGAGAATTTAGGGGCGGGGTATGCCAGCCAGGAGGGCCCTGTAACAGGTAGGGACTAAGAGATGCTAGGAGAACCTGATAGCCAGGTCCACTTTGATTTGTTAAATAGGCACCTCAGCTGTTTGTTCCAGGGTTTGAGACTTAACACTGTCTATCTATACACATATTAGCATACATGATCCAACTCTTTTGACAGTTATATACACATGTATCTGGGTAAAATAAAAGGTTAAAATGTGAGTTGAGTGTGGTGATTTATACCTGCAATCCTTGTACTGAGGAGGCCAAAACATGAGGATCGCCATAGTTTGAGGCTGATAGGGGCTACACACAGAGTTCTATCCTGGGCTACAGGGTAAGATCTTTGTTTGGTTGGAACCTCCAGCTCACTCCTGCTTGATCCAGAAAGCCCCGTTCCTCTCTCTCTCTCTCTCTCTCTCTCTCTCTCTCTCTCTCTCTCTCTCTCTCTCTCTCTCTCCAAATCATGCCCTGTCAGAGAATCTCCAGGAAAGGGAAGATACCAAAAAGCCCAGCTCCACATTCTTGGTAGCACAACAGCTCCTCCCCTGAAGTTGCCATGGCTAAAGTGGTCAGCTTTTGACCGTACTTGGGCATAAATCCAGCTTGTGGTGGACATGTCATCACCTCTCACCTACAAGCTATATAATCTCCCTGCTTTAGTTCAGGCGAGTGACTTCTCCTGCCTCAATCTCTGGGACTACAGAACTCACCTGGGAGTTGCCTTGCTCAAATAAACCTGTTCTTGTACTTTTACAGTTTGACTTGATCTGGCTCACTGCATTGGTGGAGAAACCTAATATCACCATATAGAAAACATATTAATCTTGTCTGAAAACTTAATTGCTTCATTGACCAAACTGTTGCATGAAATTAACATGAGGAAAGAGAAGGGCACCCAGTTTAGCCTAGCTATTACCCAGAATTTTATATTGGAACCATTTCATTTTTCTCTAGAAACATTCTCTCATAAGATGTTTATCTTGCACAGAACCTCTACACTTAATTATCCCAAATATATACTTGTTGTCCTGAATACCCAACTGACCACCGGCTCTCTCTTCCATCAGATCCCAATTTACAGTCACTAATAATACTAAAGTCTCCCCAACACTTTTCAATACAGACACACAATAGCACCTAGAAGCAGAGCCTTTTGGAAACCAAACCACATTGGACACATACAAAAAAAAAAAAAAGCAGAAACTTAGAAACATGGCCCAGTTGCTGGAAACTTGTTCTACCTGAGAGATTCCTTGTTCAAGAAACATCTTACTCAGAAGCTCAGTGTATGAAAATAGGAGTAGCACCCCTTCTTCAGGCTGTAAAGGGGTCCCCAGAAAGGAACCTAAGACTTGAAGCCAGACTCTGTCCCCTTCCTACCCAGGTCCCACAGCTCCTGCCAATTTCCAGAAATCTTCAAAAGACTGTTCAAGAACCACCAGTCAAGATCCACGAAGATACTACTTTTTTATGCTTTATTTATTTACTGTGTATGTGTGGGGGCATGTGTGTACCGTAGTGCACACATGGAAGTCAGAGGACAACCTTCAGGAGTCGATTCTCTGCTTCCACCATGTGGTTCCAAGGATCAAGCTCAGATCACCAGGCCGGGCAGTAGGTGTCTACCTACTGTGCCGTCCCACCAGCCCCAAGATGTATGTTCCCTTTCAATGACAAAATAACAATAGCAGCTCTTTGTGGTTGTTCTACTCATTTGTTTTGTTTGTTGGTATCGAGAATCAAACCCTGGGCCTCACACGCAGGGCAAGCACTCTGCCACTGAGTCACATCCCCAGCCCCAAGGTTAGTTCTAAGTAGTATGATTAGCAAGTTTTTGTTTGTTTTCCAAGTTCTGTATTAATCACCTCAGCACATTTCCTCAAAGACAGTAAGCCCTAAGGACAAGTACAGCCTAAAGTTAATCAAATTTTGTTAGTCACAAAGGACAATATTTAAACTTCTGTCTTTCTCTTATAAAAACCCAATATATCTTTCGTACATGAAAGACCTATATTTAGAAAACCTATTTTGACACAGCCAAGTAGAAGAGAAGGTATGCAGAGATAAGCTTGACCAATAAGGTTTACAACTCAATCAATTTAAAGAAACATAGAGCAAAAGTCAGGCATGGTGGTACACACCTGTTACCCTAGCAAAAGAAAATGGAGGCAGAAGTCACAAATTCAAGGCAAGTCTGGCTGCACAGTGACTTGCAGGCAGTCTAAGCTCAGCCAGTCTTACTTTTATAGCGAAACTGGGAAGAAGAGGGGGAAAAGGGAGGGAGGGAGGGAAGAAGAAATATTTTAAAGGTATTTAGAAGAAACCATTGTTACAAGGGTCAAATTATTAGTCTCAAAATTATACCTGCGTGAAAAAACAGTTACCAAAACCATGTAAAAGAAGTCTGGCCAATTAACTGGTTGGTAAATGATTTTTATACAGTTGGGTGGTGCTATGGTTGAATAAGGACTGCCCCCCTCCAAAGTTCATGGAGCCTCAATGTGACAATATTAGGGGGCAGAACCACTAAGAGGTGGGCCTAATGGAAAGTAGACAGGTCATCGGGAGCCCTTGGAAAGGCTTGATGTTGGCCCTGTGAAGTGACTTAGTTCCTGGCCTGCCCCCTCAATCTCCAGCTTCTTTCCTGTATCCCAGTCTGCTTTTCAATTGCTATAAAATGACTGAAGCTGAATACTTTGTGACCGCCCCCTCTTACATGCGTTCCCACCATGATACCCTCCATGATGATGCGATACAGCCAGGCAGACTCTACCAGAGGCCAAACAGATAATGTTTCCTGATCTTGGACTTTCAGGCTCCAAAACTGTCGACTGAATAAACCCTTTTTTCTTTACAAAGTATTCAGCTTCAGTCATTTTATAGCAATTGAAAAGCAGACTGGGATAGTTAATTTGTTGTTCTGACCTTATATAAAAATAAGCTTAACGAATTCCACAGCAGAAGAAAATCCTTTCTGCCACTGAACAAGGCTTCCCACATACTGAAAAGGCACTGTATAGTGAAAAGGAATTTTTTAAGAAAAATATTTAATTTTATCAGACATGTTTAAAAGATTTCCAAAAGGACATATTTACAAAATACTGTAGCAACTATTTGTTTCAATATTTTTTTTTCTGAAGAAGTGTAAGGACCAGTGATCCTCAACCCTGGCTACACATAATCCTTTCAAATTCCTGATGCCCTTTACTTTACTTTACTTTAGCCCAGACCTACTGAACGGGAAGATTTTAGAGTAGGGATATCCATATTTCTGTCCCTTCTGGGTGATTTTAATGTGTAGACGGCACTGAGAACCACTGACACGGAGACTTGAATCAACACATGTGGATACAAAGATGTTGAGGGTCAACCAGAACAACCTATTCTAATATCAGTTAAGCCTGTGAGTTTGAATTTCCCATGTGTAAGAACTGAATAATGATGGTTAAGCCTAGGCATAATGCATGTCACTGTGGAGGCAGACTTTGAGGTTTCCTGTGCTTAGGATACTGCCCAGTGTTTCAGTCGACTGCCTGCTGCCTGCAAGGTGTAAGAGTCTCAGCTACTTCAGCACTATGCCTACCTGCAGGGAGCCATGCCCCGCCCCCATGGATGATAATGGACTGAACCTCTGAAACTGTTAAGCGAGCCCCCTCAATCAAATCTTTTCTTTATAAGGAAAAAAAAAAAAAAGACCAGTCTTGATAGCTGTCTACCTGAAGTTCTCTTTCTTGGATTGTTGTGAGAGCAAGTTTGTGCGTCTTGGTGGGTTCCTCCGTGTGCCACAATGCAACTGTTTTGAAGTTCCAGATTTAGAGGACTGGAATCACTATTTCGAGAAATGCAGCTGGTTTCAATAGATAAATATGATCTCATTTCCATGGAAAGTATTTCATCAAGTGAAGCAGAGTTGCTAAAACAATAATAGTTGTTCCCGAAATAAGTAGTTGCACTCTCAGTTTGTAATATGTCAAATAATCCATGAAACTGCTCTCAAGAATATATTGAAGAATTTTCATGTATGAAGGTTTGGGGTGGTAAGTTTTAAGGGTTGGTATAGCTAACATAGTGTGTTGCTGTTCTGTGTACACACTCGAACCAGGGGTCAGCATTCAGGGTTTGGAGAGAAACACACTGCTGACTTTTATGGTGATTTAGAAGTCTGAAGATTGTGTCTGGTCTCCCATATAATCTCGAGTGCACAATTCTGTATCCATAAGAGGCCAATAAACAGGAAAACCTCAAGCTGATGCCAAAATGTGAGCTATTCTCAGAATATACTGAGAAAATTCAGAATCTGAAACTTCAGAAGCTCTTGACCGAAGGAACCAGAAGCCACTTAGAACAAAGTAGAAAAGCAGATTCAATGATACATTTTCAGCATCTTGTGCAGCTTTTGTATGAGTAAATGTAAACCACTCCCCAGCCTTTGAATATGGAGTCACGATTGGTGTTCTGTGCTGTGTTTCTTGATTAAACCACACTCACATGTTATGGTTCTATTTCTTTTAAAGTTTCTTAAAGAAACTTGTAAAAGAAAAATGGCTGAGTGCAAAATCCTAACGATTTTTACTGTACTTCCCTAATATTTTATAGCTTCCCACTCTATATTTAAGTTGTATTTTTTTTTTTTTTTTTGGTTTTTCGAGACAGGGTTTCTCTGTGTAGCTTTGCGCCTTTCCTGTATCTCGCTCTGTAGCCCAGGCTGGCCTCGAACTCACAGAGATCCACCTGCCTCTGCCTCCCGAGTGCTGGGATCAAAGGCGTGCGCCACCACCGCCCGGCTTAAGTTGTAATTTTTCATGCGGCCTTTTTTAAGCTTTAGGATCTTTTATTGTAGATGCGTGTTTGTGTACGTGCAGGTACACACGTGTGGGTGTGTGGAGGCCAGAGGACAACTTATGGTGCCACTCCTCAGGTGCCATTGGACGTTTTCTTTTATACAGGGTCTCTCAGCGGTCTAGAACTCGCCAAGTGTGGAGACCGGCTGCTCAGTGAGCCCCAGCAGCCCCCCTGTCTTTCCCCCCCAGCCTCGGATTAGAGGTGCACACTATTACACCAAGAAATTTTACATCGGTTCCAGGGATTTGTGTTACAATACATGTTTGCAAACCAAGTGCTTTGCCAACAAAATTATCTCCCCAAAGAGTTTTTCTTTTTAAATTGGGATAGAATCAACATAGCAGATACTTCACCAACTTGATCGTCTTAGATTTTCTTTTTCTTACCAAGGATTGAGCCTTAGGCATGCCAAGCAAATACTCCATTAAGCTGCATGCCTGATTTCAACTTAGCCATTTTAAAGTGTTGGCTTTAGTATAATCATAATCTCTGCAGGCAGCTTCATTATCTAAATTCAGACCCAATGCATCATCTCAAGAAACCCTGCACCATTAGCGGCCTCTCCCTGTTCCCCCACCTCCATCTCCTGGCTATCACTAATCTATTGTTTTCTTCATTGGTTTTTCTTCTCTGAACATCTGAAGTCATATAGCGTGTAGTCTTTTGTATCTTGCTTCTTTCACGTGGTGTTTTCAAGGATCATGTACCGAGGTTTTTTTCAGTGTGCCTAACTTTCTTGGGCTGGTATAGCCTGGTTGTTGAACATCCCCACAGAGGTCTAGGAGCTAAAAGTTTGAACTCTAAAGTAATGGAAGGTGGTAGAACCATAGAGAAGTGGGGGGTCTTATAGGACATCTTTAGGTTACTGGAGGTGTGTTTTGAGGAGTATTGTGACATTCTACCCATCCTTTATTTTGGCTTCTATAAAGTGAACAGTTTTCTTTGCCATGTATTTTCAGTCGGCCACCATGCATGCCCACACTAAGACACACATCAATGAGGCTACTCCATCTTGGACTATAATCTCCAAAACTTGTAATCCAAACTAAACCTTTCTCTTTATAAGTTAATTATCTCAGGTAGTACATTATAATAAAGTGAAGATGGGTAACACAGATGTAGCAATCAACTTATCTCATGGCAACAGTGTTCTTCATTTAACGCTGACATTAAAGTAGTTCAGGAAATACTTAATTTAATTGCAAAATTGTAGTATCAAATGCAGCTGGCAAACACAGGACTAAGACTAAAGAGCAGTGTTAGCATGTATATAAGCTATAAAGAGCATAACATACCAGCTTACAACAATGATATTCTGTAGGAATCTCAATGTTTCGAGCAACAACAAGTTTGTATTTCCAATAGAAAGGAGAACACTATTAGGCCAATGAGGTGATTAGTGTTAGTCAATACTCCATTACCCAGGACAGGGAAGAAGTACACAGCAGGTACAGAAGTGATGTGTTTGTCTGTCTTCAAAATGAAGCAAGTGGGCCGGGTGTGGTGACAAACACCTTTAATTCTAGCATTTCAGGTAGATTTCTTAAATTCAGGGTCAGCCTTGTCTACATAGCAAATTCCAGGCCAGCCCAGGCTGACTAGTGAAACCTTGTCTCAAAAAAGCAAAAACGAAAACAGCAAGTGGTCTTATGCATGTTGTTACAACACCATCAATTCAACACCATTAGTTCAAACACTGAATCATTGTGGTCATCCACCACCTTTGGCTCCTACATTCTTTCTGCTCTCTCTCTTCTGCCTCTTTGGGGCTGTTCCCTGAACCTTTGGAGAAGGGGTATAGTATAGATATCCTATTTGGGGCTGAGCACTGCACAAGATCAAACTAACAAAATTCCAACATGAAAGGGAGATGTGGACATGAAGTACCACCCCTAGTTGGTAATTGATATCTATTGGTAATTGATAGCTGTCAGGCGAAAGAAAGTTGGTTTTCCTTAATGGTATGACCCCAGGTAGGTTGACTACCTACCACTCCAATGGATGGTTGTATACTCAAGACTAATTGGACTCCATAGATTAATACATATGGAGAAAGAGAGAGAGAGAGAGAACACAAAGTTGAGTGGTTATAGAATAGGGGGTGGATCTGGGAGAAGTTGGGAGAGACATGAAAATAATGAAAATATAATGTATGAAATTCTCAAATTAATTTTTTTAAAAAGTAGAAGAAACAAATAGAACTAAGGGTAGTTTAGTCATAGAGTGCTTGCACAGCACACAGGGCTTGGGGTTCAATCCTCAGGCTTTTTGTAGTAATAAAAGAAAAAGGGGAAAAAAAACTTGACCATGCTATTCATCTTTTAAGGAGCAACCCAGATATGTCCACTATGAAGTCTTCCCCAACCTTTAACTCCTCAAAGCCTACACACTCTCTCCTCCCTTTACATTCCCAAACACAGGCTCTCCTCCCTTTATATTCCCAAGCACAGACTCTCCTCCATTTTCATTCTCAAGCACAGACTCCTCCATTTACATTCCCAAGCACAGGCTCTCCCTCCTTTTCATTCCCAAGCACAGGCTCTTCTCCCTTTACATTTTCATGCTATCTCTTATTATAGCAATAATAGTCCTTAGTGTCTTTTCTTCCAGGCCAGGCTGTAAGCCACTCACCCTTCAGCTGTCTGTTTTTGTAGCCCATCCTGCCTCCAGGAATATACAATTTTTACACAAATTATTACTAAATAGTCCAATAAATATAGAGTAAATCAACAAATTAATATGTTTATAGAATAATTAGTAACACACAACATTCTATATGACTACAACAACTCACTCCCCTGGACCATATACGATGGAGAAAAATGTAAGTGAATAAAGAAAACAACCAGGCATGGTGGCACAAACCTTTAATCCCTGCACTTGAGAGTCAGGTGAAGGTATATCTCTCTGAGTTTGAGGCCAGCCTCGTCTACATAGTAAGTTCCAGGCTAGCCAGGGCTACATAGTGAGACTCTGTCAAGAAAGAAAGAAAGAAAGAAAGAAAGAAAGAAAGAAAGAAAGAAAGAAAGAAAGAAAGAAAGAAAGAAAGAAAGGAAAGAAGGAAAGAAAGGATCTAGCAAACACCAGAAACTGTGAACTTACCTAAGTATTTCATAAAAATCACTTTAAATAGTGAACTAATAGATAATGAGATTTCCTGATATCCTTTGATATAGATCAAATTAAAAATAGAAACAAGGGGGCAGGGGAGAGGGCTCAGTGGGTAAAGTTCTTACCACTCAAACATGAGACTCTGGAGTTGGAATTGCCAGTACCAGGTAAAAAGCAGCCAGTGACAGCACCTATCTGTAACCACAGCAATGGGCAATGGAGACAGGCAGGACTTGCTGGCCAGCTAGTCTAACCTAAAGGGCAAGTTCCAAGTCTTGTGAGAAGCCCTGCCTCAAGTAAATGAATGAATGAATCAATCAATAAGATAAAGAAGAGAGTGAGGAAGACATTCTGATATCGGTCTCTGGCCTCCACTCACAGCTACATGGAAAAGCTCACCTGTACAAACATATACCATCCCCCAACACACACACACTAGAACACAGAATCTTTTTTGTCCTTAAATCCTCCAACATCTTCAACTGTGATTTGATTTTTATCAATTAAATTTTACCATGGCAATGGGTTGAGTTTTTAGATAGGCATGAAAGATATTCACTCTCAAGAAAACAGCTTCCAGTTTGGCAACTTTCAAAAGAAAATCTAATGATTAAATGAAGGATACAAAAACAACCCAAACACTGCAATGAACACTTTTTTTTGGGGGGGGGGGGGTTAATATGACCAAAAATCTGCCAAGTTCATTAGGTAAGTCATTATTAAAAATAACAGACATGCCTGAGCTTGCAAACTGTGTTGTTCAAAGAAAACGCAACTGAGAGAATTAAAGAATGTCTAATGCAGGAATGTGTGCAATTCAAAGAGAAAAACTACCATGGTGACAGGTTTACCAAAAAGTCATGTGACTGTGTAGCCAAAGTCATAAACATCGAAGCTACTCGGACAGTTGCTTGTTCCCCGTGATTAGAAGATCAACAAGATGACTGGATAAGAAGACAGAACATTTGGATTTGTTTTCCCTCGGAACACAAAACTGAAATTCTCTTCTACCTGGCCAACTAAACTCCCAGGGAAGTTTTTGACAAATGAATTTCAAATTGAGCTCTTCTGAGCCAAAGTCCTCTGTTTTGGTCACTGACATCCACCAAATGCCCCAAACAGCACTAAGCATAGAGTTGGCACTCAATAAATACCTGTTACATTGAACTAAATTGAAAAAATATGCAATATGCTGCAATAGTATTAGCTAAGTCAGTCCACAATTTTAAAATTCAAGCCATGACTTCTGTTCCAGATCACTGTGTTGCTCATGACAAACCTCTGGGCCACATTTCTTGTAACAGCTCAGTATTGCGAATCACTCATATCATGTTCTCATCACTAGCCACTTATCACCAGAGGGAGCACAAAATCAGGACTCCACAAGGCAGTGTTGGAAACTTACTCCTACTGTCTTGATTATTTTCCTTTTTCTGGGTACGCATCTAGGAAGTATCAACGTATGCATCTTGATATGGGAAGAATTTAAATATTACTTAAAGTTAAGGATCCTTCCTTGCTTCCTGCTTTCCATCCCTTTTCCCCCTCCCTTCCTATCATCTTTCCTTTGTTTTTGGAGACAAGTTCTTCCTATACATCCTTCACTAGCCTGATAGTCACTCTGTAGCCCAGGCTGACTTTGAGGTCCCAACAATCCTCTTCCTCCATCTCTGGTATGCTGGAATTACAGCCTGGACCACCATAGCAGGCTAAGCAGTCCTACTGTTAACAATTACACAACAAGGCAGTTTGAGTAAATCAACCTCTCCTATATTTCAGAACCCTCCCAGTTTCAAAACAGATGAGCAAAAGGCAAGGATAGGAAAATTATATGCTTGGGCCATTCTAGTCATGGGGTGAGGAGGGGGAGGCTGTTGTTAAAGTACCTAGAGGCAAAGTGCTTTGAAAACTGACCTGGAAGAGAGTGAGGATGCCTGAATTTCAGTATTAGTCCCATCTACCCAGTTAAAGGTATGAATTTTGCCCGTCCTTGCAGACATGGACCTGAGCTTCCCAAGCTGTTTAAGTTAATGGTTTCAATCTAGTAGAGTCTCTAAAACTCTTTTCATTCAATTCTAAGATCGTGTAATAAGTGATTGAGTCCAGTCACTCAGTAACTGATCCAGCGTTCATACTTACAGTCATAGGCTGGGCGTCATGAGTGGCTGGGGCACCATAAGCCCTAGATGAGTGTAAATTTGGAGGGAAGAGAAATGACACAGCCAGCAGCTGCAGATTTCAAAATGAGCTCAGATACCTGTAGCCACAGGGTCTTCCTGAACTTGGCAGGCCTGAAGATTTTTCCTCCTGGGCTAGGTCAGCAGGGCGGCTGGAATGCCCACACAGCTCTCAGCAAAGCTGGGAAGAACTAACCGGAGGCCAGACAAAATGCAAGCGGGGTGGTTCAGAGTGCTGAATCACCAACTTGCACTAGACCACTGATTCGCAATCTTCCTACTGCTGCGACCCCTTCATATAATTCCTCATATTGTGGTGCCACCAACCATGAAATTATTTTTGTTGTTACTTCATAACTGTAGTTTTAGAGATAGAGGTTTGCCACAGGGGTTGAGACCTACAGGTTGAGAACCTCTGCTTTGGGGCAAGGACTGGAGAAATTAAGTTTAATTCATTTCAAACGTAGAAGGCTGGTGTTTTAAATAGACCACTTAAATATTTGGGGAGTGGAGTAGGGTTAAAAAGCAAGAACACCGACAATCAAGGGGAAAAGGCGGTCTGTCATGGGAAATGTGCACCTGGAAACCGCAGGACACAGATCAAAGCCACTCTCTCCAGCCACCTGCCCAGAAACTCAGCTGGACACTTCAGGACACAGGACAAGTGGGCACGTGCTTCCTTTCTAAACCCAACAGGTGGCCAGACTTAGGGTCTAGACACAGCTGCGCGCTGGGACAGACGTAGAATGGAGCGCCGGGGTCTTTCCCAAGGTCTAGGTCCAACCCTGCCACCCTACCTGGATGCCCGTGCCACCTGTACTACCGAATCGGAAAGCAGAAAGCGGGAAGAGCAGGAGCAGAGCTTTCGGAACCGGGACAGCGTCGGAACTAGGTGCGCGCTCCGCAGCGCTCTGCCGGGTCCCCTCCCGCCCGTCCGCCCGCCCGCATCCCGGGCCCGCGGGTCCTCACCTCGCGGGGACAACTGCAGCGCTGGCGGCGGCGAGCCCACATGCCCCCTGCGCGGAGGCCCCTTCCCCGGGCCCAGGCGTCTGGTGGCGGCCGAGGGGCGGGGAGCGCACTGGGCGGAGGCGCCGCGGGGACGGGGCGGCGGGCAGCGCCTGCCGGACAGTGTCACTGGAGTGATCCCCACCGCCCCGCCCCCGAGAAGCAAGGCTCTCAGCCCCGCTAGCCCGGAGGGTGACTCTGCCCAGTCGGGGAAGAAGCATTGTCCTGGGATTCGCTCTGCGCTGGGGGCTCGGCCACGGGTGAGGGGCGCGGGGTGGAGGGGCACCTACAGCTTATGTAATGCTCAGGCCGAGTCGCAAGCCGGCTTGCCTTAGACTGCAGAGCACTCTCCGGAACACACACACACACACACACACACCACACGTTTCCCTGCAGGGTCAAAGAGCAGAAGGTATACAAAGTCTCCTGTATCTGCATCTGGCAGGGAAAGGGACCCTGCCAGCTAGCGGGTCAGACAGTTTCACTGATCAGTCAATTGCAAGCGTCCTATCGACCTGAGTTCAACTTGCCAGCAAAGCCCATGACTTTGGGAGATGAACTTAACTCTGAGTCGCAGTTTCATCTGTAAGATTAAATAATAATAATAATAATAATAATAATAATAATAATAATAATAATAATAATAATAACTTTTGCTTCTGTCTCTTGCTGAGAGGAAGAATGAGGTGTAAGTTCCAGGTGCAAGAACAGTCCGGGGTAAAACCTGAAGAGGGATTGCCCCAGCCCTCCAGAAGGCAAGTGTGTGCATGCAGCAGGTTCCTGGCCAGTCATCCTGACAGACATTCTCCTAGGCCAAAACAGGGTCTCTGACCTGACAGTCAGACACTCCTGCTGTTCAAAGTGGCCCTTGGATTGACACAAGCTAGGAACTGGTTAGAAATGCAAACCCCTAAATCTGTCTTCTGTTCAACGAAAATCCCTGGTGATTTTGATGTATGTCAAAGTATAAAAAGAAATTAAGCTTTCAGAAAAAAAAATTGAGGGGAATAGGAAGTCACTGGTCAATAATAGGCAATATTCTCCTCCGAGTTTGTTGCTGTTTGGTCATGAAGGTTCTGTTTTTGGTTTTGGTTTTGTTTTGTTTTTGTTTTGTTGTTGTTGTTATTTTTAAGAACAGAAGGTATGATGTGGTCCAGGCTGGCCTTGAACTCTCTGTCCTCCCACTTTCAGGGCCCCAGTGCTGGGATTTCAGAGGTGCTCTGGCATTTTAAACACAAGCCAGGAGGGTGAGGGTGTGGCTCTATCCTAGAGCGTGTGACTATAGTTCCGAAGCTCTGGGCTCCATCCCCAGCGCTGCACAAAACCCAGCAGATTAAGACGCTTCTCATCTTACCCCCTGCCATGTACATTTGTTTCCCTTTCTGTTGACCTTCCTATACTTTAACTATAAGTTGGAATTTAAGGACTAGTTTCACTTGCATGGAACTCTAGTTTAGATCTAAGGGATTAGTAAATGTGTGTTTAAAATATACACAAGGAGAATTCATTAGCATTGAAAATGGGCATATAAATGCAGGGGCAGCAGTTGGCCTGAACCCTCAGCTATGAAGGTCCTTAGGTCAGAGGCTTGGAAACCCTGTCTTTGAGAAAAATACTTCTTCCAGTTAAACACTGATTTCAGTGGCAAATCAGTCTTATCTTTCCTTTAAATAATATAGGACAACCGGTTCTTTTTAGAATCTTTGGAGAATAGAATGAATCTTGAGACTTCTTTCTAAGCCACCACTCACAGGGCCTCTAACAAAGCCCAGAGCTATTTTATTTATTGGTTTAAGAGCTATGTCTCTGTTGTTTTATCCTTGGTGGTATTCAGATTTTGTTTGCCTGACTGCTCTCTGGCAGAGGGAGTTTTAACCTTTGAGAGTTTAGTAATTGCTGGTGTAATGGTACATGCCAACAATTCCAACACTCCGGAGGCTAAGGTATGTCGTGGATGGTGAATTTGAGTCCAGCCTGGGCTATATAACAAGACCTCTGTCCTTAAAAAGACAAAACAAGAGCCATCAGGACAGCAGGCAAAGTTGAGTTAATTCCTGGGACATACGCGATTAAAGGAGAGAATCATTGACTATCCGAAGTTGTTCTCTGACCTCCGTAAAATACACAATAAATAAATAAATACATGGAAATAGTAACTGTTTTAAAACAAGACTGTGATGTGGTTCACTTGATTGAGTGCTCCCTGGCATACACAAAGCACTGGGCTCACCAAGCGCTTGTACTGAGCACTGAGAATAAAGCACAGACCAAAGGTCGTCACCCTTGCTCTCACTGAGGTCTTTCTATTCTAGATGGCAAGGACCAATGAAGAAATACATAATGTCATAGAGAAAGTGGTAAGTCCTCTGGGATAAAAAAAGCAGGATGTGAGGAGGGAAGACTGACAGGGTTTTGAGCACAGGGGAGGTCTCTCATAAGAGGTGACATTTGACCCTAAACTTGAATAATGTAGCCAGTGAATCATGGCTATCTAGAGTGAAAATGTTGGCAGAAACAGGTAGTACAATCATCACAGTGCTGCCTGTGACATCCGTGCTCTATTGTGCCATCATAATGTTTCATTTTTACATAACAATGGTGTATTGGGACATCACTGTTCAGTGCTTTGCTATCACAATGTTCCTTTGTGCCATACAATGCTCCACTATGACTTCATGGTACTCCATTATGAAATTGCAATGCTCCACTATAACATGACAATGCTTCATTATGATATCACAATACTGTGTGTGCCGTCACAATGCTCCACTGTGATGTCATAGTACTCCAATATGAGAACAGTGTTCCACTATAACATGACAATGCTTCATTATGATATCACAATGTTGTGTGTGCCATCACAATGCTCCACTGTGATGTCATAGTACTCCAATATGAGAACACAGTGCTCCACTATAACATGACAATACTTCATTATGATATCACAATATTGTGTGTGTCATCACAATGCTCCATTGTGGCGTCATAGTACTCCAACATGAGAACATAGTGCTCTACTGTAACATGACAATGCTTCATTATGATATCACAATATTGTGTGTGCCGTCACAATGCTCCACTGTGATGTCATAGTACTCCAATATGAGAATGTGTTCCACTATAACATGACAATGCTTCATTATGATATCACAATGTTGTGTGTGCCATCACAATGCTCCACTGTGATGTCATAGTACTCCAATATGAGAACACAGTGCTCCACTATAACATGACAATACTTCATTATGATATCACAATATTGTGTGTGTCATCACAATGCTCCATTGTGACGTCATAGTACTCCAACATGAGAACACAGTGCTCTACTGTAACATGACAATGCTTCATTATGATATCACAATATTGTATGTGTCATCACAATGCTCCACTGTGACATCATAGTACTTCAACATGAGAACACAGTATTCCACTATTTCAAAACAATGTTACATCATGACATCACAGTGCTCTATTATGAGATCACAACTCTATTAAGAGATCACTGTGATTTTCATGTCATGCTATGACACATGACAGTGTCCACTGTGACACTATTGTGTCTATTGCTCCACTGTGACATCATAGTGCTCCATTATGAAATCACAAGATTCCACTGTCACATGACAATTCTCCATTGTGCTAACACAATGCTATTTTGTAACATCATCACTCAATTGCAGCATTAGAATGTCCCACTGTAACTTCACAATGCTTCTCTATGACATCATGATGCTCTATTGTGCTAGCACAGTGCTGTCTTGTACTATCACAGTGCCGTCTAATGCTGCATGTGATATCATGGTGTTCCATTGTGACATGTCACTTGTTGTCAATGCTCCTTGACAATAAAATAAAGTAAAAAATGTTCAGTAATTGTGGGTTGCTGGTAAGTGTAACAGGAATAGGCAGAGCCTCATGTGGAAAAACCACTTCTTATGGGGCTTTCCTTTCAGGCTGTTGAAGCTGCTGCTGATACAGGTGTAGGCCACATGAAAGGAAAAGTGGACATAGGAAAGAAATCTCCTTTCACTTAAGTTTAAGAGTTAGGGGTTGGCTCAGTGGTTAAGAGCATTGACTGCTCTTCCAGAGGTCCTGAGTTCAATTCTCAGCAACCACATGGTGGCTCACAACCATCTATGGTGGGATCTGATGCTCTCCTCTGGCATAAAGTTGTACATGCAGATAGAGCACTCATATACATAAAATCAATTTTAAAAATAATAAATAAAAGTCATGATGTTTAAAATAAAGAGTTGGAGTTACTAGAAGTAGAGAGGAAAGTCCATCTGCTCATCCTTCTTGGAAGAAAAGCAAAGTTGGGACCCTAGAATCCAAGCAGTAGTTGAAATGCTCTGCATTTGCACCATACAACAGCATTCCACTCTTTGAAATGTTCACACTTATACTTTAAACAAGTAACTCATTAAATTGGGATTTTGTGTGTGCTACTTCTTTTAAGTGCTTATCTGTTTTGTGAGCCACGTTTCAAGGGCTCCATATCAACATGTAGCTAGTGTTTCTCATGATGGGCAGTGTTTCTCATGATGGGCAGCAACAAAACACACCCCACATCCCAGCAGGCTCTTTAGTCGGTGATGCTTACAGGGTTTGGGTGAGGAGGTTAGACCAGATATGATGACTCTCTGAAACCTGTCACCTGTTCAAAGGCGGTGTGGAATGGTAAGGGTCCTTGTGAGAGTTTAAATGAGATCATGCATCGAACGCATTATTAAATCCAATGTTTTGGCTATAGTCAGTATACAAAACTTTACTCATATTGTGTTTATGATGGACAAAGATTCTTTTCTGAGCCCATTCTGAACCTCTACATCAGTACAGCAAGAATCTCTCTTCCCTCACATCTGATCATCCTCCAAATCTGGATCCTCCACACTACCACAGGGATGTCTGATTACTGGCCAATCTTCAGCAGGAATCCAATAGGTTGGTTTAGCTAGAATCTCCTTTATCCCTGATGTCCTCTTGGTAGTTTTTAATTATATAACCTCCACCCTATAACCTTGCCTATAAAATCTGACTTGCTCGTAACGTATGGAGGGAGATATGTACTGTATCTCTTTCTTCCCTTACAATACCCTGTTATAGTGGTCCCTCAACCTGTCAGTATTCCAGAAAAAATTCTTCCTTACAATGATTTAACAAGTGTCACTGAACAAATTTTTCCATTAACAGCAGGCATGGTACTATAGTTACGTCAGTACTAATGAAGAAATCTTCCACTGATATGATCAGCTGACCTAAGCACTCAGCTGCCCTTCCTCTCCCCTCCAGAACTGAGCACTACCTGTGTTATTCCACCCTGGAGGAACATCATATTTGGTAAAAAGTCCTACCACTTATAGCCAATAATTAACAAGTGTGTTTTTTTAAACTAATATCAAACTGCACACAGCTTAGTGAAGCAGTTCTCAACCTGTGGGTCATGACCCCTTTGGGGTCAAGTGACCTTTTCACAGGGATTGCTTAAGATCATTGGAAAACACAGATATTACATTATGATTCAGAACAGTAGCAAAATTACAGTCATCATGAAGTAGTAATAAAATAATGTTGTGGCTGGGGGTCACCACAACGGGAGGAACTGTACTAAAGGGTTGCAGCGTTAGGAAGGTTGAGAATCGCTGGCTTAGTGTAATTAATCTCAGAGAGGTTCTGAGAAGCATGGCACCTGCAGTACAGCCATTATTGAAAGAGTATTTGTTCCTGTTGCCTGGTCAAACAAAATGTGTGGATTCAGCAGAGGCAACTGAGAACATGGGCAGTGACAAGGAGCATATACAGGTCCACATCAGAGTAAAAACCACCAGACTTCTGGAGATGGGCATACAACCTTGAAGCTTCTGCCTAAATAGAATTAAAATGCTATTTTCAAGGCTAATAAAGATGTTAAGGATAACTATAAGCAGCATACATGCAATGAAAGGATATTTGTCATCAATTGTATGGAATTGTAATTGGTAAGAGAATATAGTGAAAGTCTTCTCTGGACTCTAAGAAACTTGATTTTTGAATATTATTCTCTCAAACTCCTCTTCACTTGGCTTTTAAAATAATACCCACATGGCAGCTCACAGCTGTCTGTAACTCCAGTTCCAGGGGGATCTGATACCCTCACACAGACATGCATGCAGGCCAAACACCAATGGGCATAAAATAAAAATAAATCAATCATTTTAAAAATTATAAAAAAAAGAATTGGTTAAAAAAATAAAATAGCCGGGCGGTGGTGGCGCACGCCTTTAATCCCAGCACTCGGGAGGCAGAGCCAGGCGGATCTCTGTGAGTTCGAGGCCAGCCTGGGCTACCAAGTGAGTTCCAGGAAAAGGCGCAAAGCTACACAGAGAAACCCTGTCTTGAAAAACCAAAAAAAAAAAAAAAATTTAAAATAAAAAAAATAATAAAATAAAATAATATCGTGACCCTTGAACATTTTCTCATTTCCTTGATTGTATTCATTAATTCTTTTTTTACTCTTCACTTCTATTCTCGTGATCATTTTCCTAGAATTCAGTTTCTAATTCCCTGGGCTCCTTTCTTAGCACATCCCAGGCCCCTTCTCCCTTCTTGTTACTGTGTTTAACACCTGCTGTCAACAACATGGAATTTCCTGTCCTGACCTTCCTCTGAACCCCAGTTCTTGTCACCTGACACCCACTAGATATTTTCACTTGCAGTCTCCCTACTCCATCACTTCAAGTTTTAAAACACTTATCACTGCATTTTTTTTTCTCAGCTTCCACACAGCTCTCGGGTTGCCCTGTGCATTGTAGAGTGTTCAGCAGCATCCCTGATCTTTGGCCATTAGACGCCAATAGAAATCCTCCTATTTGTCACGACCAAACTGTCTTTAGTACCCCCAGGTACTGCCACATAACCCCAGGAGGCCAGAGGAAGGCTGGGCGGAGCCACAGTATCTTACTGTCTGGACGATTCACACATTGAGGTGATAAATTGAAAGTGGCTGGTGTAGTTCAGGGTCATCATGCGCAGAATATGGATGTCTACTCATCTATGAAGTTCCATCAAGGTAAGGTGTTCTCTAAAAATTATAGGTGAATATCTCATGAACATTTTTAAGGGGGAAAATTAAATTGTATTGTCCTGAACTACACACGGTTAAGTATTTTGTTGGAATTCAAACAACACTCAAACTTCTTATATTCTCTTGTTATTTGAATGTGAAACATCCCACACTAAGGCTCACTGGGACACTTTGTCCCAGCTGATGGAGCTATTTGAGAAGGTTCTGGAACAGTTAGGAGGTGGGTCTCTGCTAGAAGAGATGGACCCGTGGGGAAAGGGACTTAAGATTTTATAGGCCAGCCCCATTTCCTGTTTATCCTTAGCACTACTACTAACTTCCTGCTGCTGCCCCCATGCCTTCTGGGCCTGTGGCCACGCCTTCGCTGCCTGTGGCCACGCCTTCCCAGTCCTGATGGACAGGGTCATGTCTCCCCCAGGAACTATGAGCTCAAATAAACCTCGTCTTCTTTATGTTGCTTTCGTCAGAGCATTTTGTCACTGTAACAGAAAAAGAAAGGAGGACCTCTCTTAGCAGTTTTATGTCCCTGTCTGCCGTCACTGCTCCTCGGTCTCATATCTCTTCACGCAGCGGTCACTAGGCTTGCTTCCCTCCTCCTCTTCTCTCATTGCCCAGCGTGTACCACCGACCTTCCGAAAACTGCTTGTTACCAGCATCCTTTCTACCAGAAACCGGCTGTCCTTGTGTCCCCTCTTGCTCCTTCCCCTCCCTCTCTCTGTCTCTCCATGTGTGCCTCTATCTCTCTCTGTGAATCTCTCTCTCTCTCTCTCTCTCTCTCTCTCTCTCTCTCTCTCTCTCTCTCTCTCTCTCTCTCTCTCTCTCTCTCTCTCTCTCTCTCTCTCTCAACCCAGGACCTTCTGTGCTCAACTACTGAGCCTCATCCTCAGTCCTATCGGAACCTTCCTGTTCTGTGAGATAGATCACTATGCGCTCTCTCTCTCCCACATTCTTGCACATGTCTAGGGACTGCCCCTCCTCCCTGCTTCTGCCTGTAGAGATCTAACATCATTCTTCACACAACAGTTCAAATCTCAACTTCTGCTGATGCTGCAACTTCCTTTGAAAGCAATCAGAAGGGGGAAAAAATGATGATTAATGGTTAGAGAGGGGAATGGACAGGCAGTTATGAAATAAATCATATTCAATAAGATAGCAATTTAGATTCTACATACCAACCTATAGATACAATGTAATACTTTAAATTTTTTGTTTCAAATTGTCAAAATAAATAGTAAAATAATAAATAACAGCAATAAGGTAAAATTAAGAATAAGCCTCCCAATTTTTTCCACAAAGCTTCTACCACTCCAACTCTAGCCACAGTCATTAAGAAGCTAAGCACAAATATCAGACGGATCTGAGTTCAAGGCCCAGATCCACTGTTCATCTACTGGGTGATCTTGGGCGTGTTACATGTCAACTCAGAGCTTTAATTTCTTCATTAATTTATCTTCTCCCTAAGACAGTTGTGAAGGTTAAACGGCACATAGAACTGTGAAGTACTTGCCAAACTACCCGAAGCTAGCACTAAATACACTTTAGCTGAAAATAAAGACCAATATTTCTCCTTTGAACACCTCGGCATTTGCTACTTGATGGGAAACAGTTTCTCTGTCCTGGTCATCATCCCTCAGATGCCTACAGACTACCGATTTTGTTGTTGCTGTTCTTTTCTCATACAATCCACCCTAATCACTCCTTCCAGTCCCCCACCACCACTTCCCCTTTTCCCCAGACCTACTTCTCCTCCTTTTCCCTTCGGAAAAGAGCAGACCTCGCAGGGAACATGGCATAATAAGTTCCATAAGACTAGGTATAAACCCTCATGTCAAGGCTATGCAAGGCATCCCAGGAGGAGGAAAGGGGTCCCAAGAGCAGGTAAAAGAAGTCAGAGTCACAGTCACCCCCCCACTCCCACTATTAGGAGTTCCACAAGAACATCAGGCTAACAACCATAACATATTTGCAGAGGACCCAGCACAGACCCATGAAGGTTCTGTGATTGCCACTCAGTCTCTGTGAGCCCCTATGAGCCCTGCTTAGTTGATTCTGAGAGCTGTGTTCTCCTGGTGTTTTTGACCCCTCTGGCTCCTACAATTTTCACCCCCCCTCTTCCTTGGGGTTTCTGGAGCTCTGAGGAGAGGAACCCAATGGAGACCTCCAATTTAGTCTCTCTCTGCCTGTTTGGCTGTGGGTCAGAGTATTAATTTAACTAATTGCTACAGAATGAGTTGTGCAACAAGTGAGCACTAGTTATGTATCATTCTATTGATTACCTCTGATGCTGCTCTAGTAGATCCATTCAGCTAGTATTTATGAAGCAACTACGACGAACATCAACAACCCTGTGCAGAGCCCTGACAGGCCCACTCCTAGCCTAATTCTTTATTAATGAAATCAGAAGTTTCCAAAGTTTCCAAGCTGGGTACTTCTATGTAGTTTCATAATTCTCTGACAAAGATAAAACCCACTTGATGATGCCAGGCGGTGGTGGCACATGCCTTTAATCCTGGCACTTGGGAGGCAGAGGCAGGTGGATCTCTGTGAGTTCAAGGCCAGCCTGGGCTTCAGAGTGAATTCCAAAAAAGTCTCCAAAGCTACACAGAGAAACCCTGTCTCAAAAAAAAACCATTTAATGATAATTCTAGACTGAAAATATATGTTTCTATGTGAAATGGAAAGCATATGTTTGTCTATAGCATCACCCCCAAATCAAATGTGGAAATAATGAGGCCAATTCCCCAAGGCCTGACCCATAGACTGTCAGACTCATTTTTCTTGATATCACTAGATCTGTACTTAGGCTTTATTTCTATACTAGTGTCAATGACTTGGGCATAGCTTTCCCATTAGTATACTCAAAATCATTCATTATGCTGCTTATTCTTTTCTCCAAGTATTTGTTTTGTTTTAGTATTTTGTTTCTCACATTTTATTTAAATAAAGTTATTTAATTTTCTTAATGTTAAGAACAGTCCTTTAAAGGGAGAGTTGTGAGGTATTTATTAATATTTATAAATATAAATATCAAGTGCCTGTGATGTCCCATGCTTTGTGTATATGTTATTTTATTCAATTTTCAACATACCTGTTAGGCAATTGATGAAAAGTAACTCCAAATGGTTAAAGAAATAATATAATATTGTGTGACTGGCGAACAGTACTGGTTTGTGAAACAGGTCTAGTTCTGGGGTAATTAATTGCAAAGACAACTAGGTTCTCCCCATCCTCTCTGCTTCCACACCCTTTGCAGTGTGACTTTGTAGCTCCTCCCAATAAGCGATGGTACCTATTTCCATAACCCTTACATGCTGATCTTGTGATTGTTTCAGCAAATAGAGAAGAGAAATGGCGGTGGGGTTGGCCTATTGAACTATTAGGCTTCACATGGGCCAGCTTGAGTCAGCCTAGTTGCTCGTTCCAAGGCCCAGACACTGAGTGAGTCCAGCCAAGAAACAGCGTAGCTGTTCTGTAGCAGACAGCAGGTGCATGAGTGAGCCCACCAAGACCAGATCAGATCAACAGAATTGCTCAGTTAACTACCGACTCATGTCCAAAATAAGTAACCACTGAGATACAGCTGTTTGTTGTTCAACACTAGTTAACATAAGTCACACAAGCTCCAGCTATTAAATATACCTTACAGTAGTACTAAGAGAAAAAAATTGTAAATGCATCTATCAGAAGGTTTTCGTTCATGTTTTACTTATTCGAAGGCATGTCAAGGCACAGGTATGGAGGTCAGAGGACATCTTGTGTAAGTCAGTCTCCCATGTCATTGAATACTGGGATTGAACTCAAGGTTGGAACTCAAGGTTGTCAAGGTTGGAAGCAAGGGCCTTACTCACTGAACCGTCTTGCCACCCCTCTTTCATGTTTCACTCATGCTCTTATATTTTTCTCAGTTACTCTAGAGGAAAGTAAAATATCTTATAAGTGATACATTAGAAGAAAATGTCTCGAATGAGCCAATTTAATGTGTGCTAACTTACAAACTGAACCATAGCATGTGGTGCCCCATTTCCACCACGGGGCAAACACAGAGCATACGAACAGGCTGATAGTGTTTTAAGACATGGGTCCTGTCTTAAAGGACTTTATTGTCTAGTCAGAAATATCAATGGCCATGCAAGTAAGAGAAGCTAAATGATAATAAAACATTTTTTAAAACTTCAAATAAAAAGCAGGATGTGATCGTTTTGTTGAGAGAGAGAGAGAGAGAGAGAGAGAGAGAGAGAGAGAGAGAGAGAGAGAGAGAGAGAGGTTAGATCATCTTGGTAAAGTAAAGCAACTCTTCATAGGAGAATTCTGAGAAGTAACATGAATGGGAATGAAGCTAGTAAGATGGAGGCTGGCTGATTAAAATATTCCAATAAAGTAGTCAAGAAAGCCATCTTTGTTGGTGGAAACAGGGGTGATGACACTTGCAGTTGGAAAGTGCATGGTATATTTGGGAGTGAGTAATTTGATGAGAACAGAAAAAAAATCGACAGAACCAAGTGATGGAATCAATACAGAGTGGAAGAGGCAGGTGAAACCAGCCAGGAGCACGTTGATTATTAACAGCCTGTGAAACTGTTTAATGTTGGGGTAGGAGTCACACATCCAGTTAGCAGTTGAAAATTCAGGTCAGGGGCCAGGGGAGAAAGTCCAGGTTTCCGGTATGGTTGGAAAGTCTTCAGTGTCTGAGAGGTGAGATGAAGGCAAAGCAGTGGGAGAGACTGGCCCTTGGGGAATGCCAACCATGTCTAGTGGGGGAGATAAGGAAAGTGCAGAGCTGACAGCTAAGCAGGATGCAGCCAGAGCCATGTGAGGTCCACAGTGTGGTGACCACGTAGAGAAGGGAGAGCCACGCAGCAGCTGACAGGAAACGTTCTCCTTCAAAAGAAGACTGGATGATAATGAGCAAGACCTGCTCACAATGCCAGATGCCTTTTCTAAGTCTTGGGAGGGTTCCCATGGGACTACTCATGAAGGAAACATGGGGGAGACTGATTGGATCTGTTTGGAAAACAGACACAGCCATCTTCATCTAGGACTAATTAACCCTTCTGGATTCTCTGTAGTGAACTTAATGAATTAATTACCCCTTCTTCACTTTATAAATTTAGAAAGTACAAGTTGAAGAAGACCAAGTCTCCTGATGCTGGGGCTATAGCTCAGTAGTGTTGAACAAAAATCGCTGGGATCAGTGCCCAGCACAAAAGTATTCAGTTCAATGAACAGTAGCCAAATCTCCTGTTAGCTTCTGTACCATTAGCACATCTTGTAATAAAGATTTATTTATGTTTAGCTTTGTTTACATGCATGTGTGGTTGGCTGTGTGAGTATATGTGGGCGTCCACAGAGACTAGGAGAAGGTGTTGGACATCCTGGAACTAGAGTTAACCAGCAGTTATGAGCTGCAGTCAGATGTGAGTGCTGGGAACTGAACTCTAGAAGAACAATGAATGCTCTTAACCACTGAGCCATCTCTCCAAGCCCCTATAAGTACATCTTAAGTGTTATCCTAACAATACAATCAGGTTGTTGTTGATATTATTATATTGTTATTATTATTACTAATTTTCATTATTTCAAAGCAGTAAATTACTGTATCTTATTGTGCTGACTTCCTTCCACAGACATACAGAATTACGTACATTAATTAATCCTTATGACTTTAGATAATATTATGTAAATAAATGGAATAACCACTCAGAGTGTTTCTACCAATATAAATAATAGCTATTATTCATACTTCATTTTCATTCATATACAACTAATGAAGAAAAACATGAAAATATTCTACTTTGTTTTCAGTTCCTTCTCACACCAAACACAGCCATGCTGGCCAATCTGACCCCATGCTCCACTCGAAGACTGTTACATCAGGAAAGCCTTTCCCGGTGACTCACTCAACACAATTCAGTTTGAAGCTGTGGCCTGGGAACTCTTCAGGGAGACACTGGCTTTTGGAAAGGAGGAGGGGGATCTAGTACATAGCACCCAGCTTTCCCCCTTTCCATTCTTTCTCATTGGGTCAGTCAGGCCAACTATCTCATCCAAGTAAACCTCCAAATCAGTGGCCTTCTCAATTAGCTCTGTTACTCTGCCCCCAGTCCACTCCCTGTGTTCTCTTCCCCAGAACTGCAGTCACCTCCTGCTGGGTCTGCTGGCTTCTGTCCTTAGTGTCTGCTGTCCATTCTCTGTAGGGTGTGCTCAAAACCCAACATGGATGACATTGCCCACCTGGGATGACACAATTTACTACTCCCCTGGTTCCCAGTGCACAGTGACAGTCTGTACTCTCCTGTGCTCCTGTGCCACAGGTTGGCTGTCCACATCATCTGTGCCACATTCCCCAGATGCCAGGGTTCTTGTCTTGCTGCATGGCCTTTCACTCAGCACCAGGTCAGGGGTGCAGGGGACAGGAAGGGCTTCTCCATCTGCCTAAGAAGCTCTCTGACCCTGTTATAAAAGCCTCATTACAAATGTCCCCTTCCCAGAGGATCATCCAACCCCATTCATTTATGCTCAGCCTTCTTAGCTCCATTCCTCCCCATCAAAGCCCTTTTTATTCCTTCATGTCAATCACAATGGAACTAAAAGGGAAACATTTACTTATTTGGATGGGGCCTATGTTTATGTGCCATGCTCTGTATGTAGCAGTCACAGGACAACATTTAAGAGTTGGTTTTTGTCTTCCATCATGTGGATTCCTGAAATCACACTTGTCAGGCTTGGCTTGTCTTAGAATTTTTTTCCTGTTGTTTCACGTCCAGCCTTTGACACTATGACAGGAAGTTATCATCTACAAAAGTCACACACACACAAGAACCACATTGTGGAGTTATCAAAAACATCATCTGGTTAGACAGATGGCTCAGTGTTTAAGGACCAGAGTTATATTCCTAGCACCCACATTACACAATTCACAACCACCTATAACTCCAGCTTCAGGCTATCCAATGCTCTCTTCTGGCCTCTGAGGGCTTCTCCACACACGTATCATTCACTCACACAGACACACGTGAACACGTAAGTAAAATAATACAAAATTTAAAAATGTTTAAATCACACACAAAAAATCATGACATTTTAAGTAAGTTTATGGTTTTGTGCTTGGTGGCATTCACACCTATTCTGATGTGCATATATGCTGGAAGCCACAAGTTGGACATACTTGCAACAGAAACCTCAAGGCAAACAGGAAGAATGTCCATCATGGTCATCTTTGTGTTCTCAGAACCCAGGATGATACTTGGCATACATTATGAATTCAATGATTAGATGAATGAATGAAAGGATCCGAGGTTCTCACAGTGTTGAAGTCCCTGAAATAGACAAGTTAGAAGCTTCCTTTTCAACGTGGTAAGTTTATGTATTCTAAAATTAAACTAGATTCCAGGGTTACAGTTAGTGACTGGGGAACTAAATTGTCTGAGTCCATTGCTCTTCCGATCCCATAGAGATGGATCACAATGCTATTAGGAAGTTTCTATGATGATAAGAGTTTGCTTTGCCTCTTTTGGAAAGGATGCACTAGTGTTCTTCTCTAAGAGGGAAAACATCATAGCAAGAAGGAAGGATTTTAACTCTGTGGAAGAAAGCCAACTGACTAAAAAGCAAATGCTATTAATTATTGTGGTTTTTATGAAAACATTATTCAATGTGAATCCATGTAACATCATTTTCAAAATATAGACTTTGGGCCTTAAATATTCTGACAATCTATTTTGGAGTTAGAAAAGAAACCAAAATTTTTCTCCCCCAAGTATAAAAGAGGGAGATGAGGACAAAGCACAAGGGAACTCCCTGCTCATCAAAAAGTAAGACAGGGTCCCAAAGGCTAGATAGCGAGCACTGTTCACACCTGAGTGTTGAGCGAAAGTGCTTTCCAAGGCTCACTCATCTGCTAAGAGGCAGCAGCGCCAGCTGCACATGGGAGCCAATGTCTTCCTTGCAACAGTCCTGCCTCTAAAGCCTAGGACACTTTTTAATTCTTCCTATAGCTTCTTTAAAATGCATGTACTGTATTAAACTATAACTTAATCCAGGACCCTAACTACACCACCGTCTTGAGTTGCTTTACTCCTATCTTACGTTCACTGTAAGTGTTCATAAACCTGACCCCTCACTCCTCGTAGTCCAGGATGACTTGAACTCCTAAATAGGATTACAGGTATGCACCACTCAACTACACCGGGCTTGTTTTCTTTCTTGCTTGCTAATCTACAGGAAACTGCGTCAGTTACAAACTAATGAATGTTAAGGGATATGGCAATCTCCTCTTCAGCATTACCTGCCAAAGGTCTAGAGTAGCTGAGTTATAGCTGGCTACTCTCCCACTGTGGCTTAGGGTGTACTGAAGTAGAGAAGGAAGGGTTGTCAGATTAGAGGGGACGGCAGTGGGTAGATGGTGAAAACCAGCTTTCGGGTCCCTTCAATTGCTTCTGGTTCTACAATTCCTGCTAGTCAAGCCAGCCCAACTACCCAGTTATGGAGAGCTTCCCAAGAGCCAGGAAGTAATCTAAAAATATGCCACTGAAGAGGCTGGACATTAACTCCACTCTAATAAAATCAAAAGCCAGTAAAATGAAGAGGAACCGAAACTTAGCTAGATTAGATGGTAAAGCCTGCGTATGGCTTTCCTACTGCGCTGTCAGCTTGACGCAAGAATTAACCATGTAATAAGTATTAGTAAAGAAGATTCAAAGAAATATCACTTTCTTAGACATTACCAAACTATTTTTAGTCCCTAGCTCCATGAAATAACCATCAAATGCATTTGAATAGCGGCCACCCATGGAATTCATTTAAATGTTCCCTCATCTGCTCATTCACATCTACATATTTATCAAATTTCCTATGTGATATTGCAGTTTTTCTTAACTTAATAGTAGAATTCATATGCACTTCTTTTATTAGATTTATGAAATAATACAATTTCTGGCTTGCCCAGAACTTCTTGCAACGTCATCTGATAGCTGTTTTCCAGTTGATAGTCATGTTAATAATTATGCATGTTTAGCAGAGTCGTCATAGGGCCTGCTTAAGACCTAGCCAGCGTAGCGTATCTTCTGTTTCCCCATTAGCCCCTCTGTGATAATCACCGTTTTCCACATTAGATACCACGGTACATTCATCGTTTGGGTAAATCTTATACTTTCAAATGATGGCCAAGTAATATGACAACCCTTTTCCATCCTCAATTGGTTCCAGTTAACAGTAGTTGTCTCCGTGTTTGTCAGACATACTCCTGCTTTTTGTGGCTATTGTCTGACTAAGTGAAAGAAAAAACAGATTTTTATGATAAGGTAGAGCAAGGTCATTAACTTCCCCGAGTCTGGTACTTCATCTGTAAAGTCAAGGGGTTGAACTAGGTTCCAGGTTAAACTACAGACTACAGGACAACTGTTATTGCTTCGGGTGAGTTGGAATTGACCCTCGCCTACACCCTAGCACTCAGAATGCTGAGGCAGGATTAGTCCAAGGTTAGACCATGATACAATGCAAGTTCCAGACATGAGAGATCTTGTCTTAAAAATGTTTTTGCCAAAAAAAAAACCTCTCAAAATACACACACACACACACACACACACACACACACACACACACACACACACACAAAAAAAAAACCGTTTTGCCTAGCATGGTGGTACATGCCTTTAATCGCAGCTCCCAGGAGGCAGAGGCAGAGGCAGAGGTGAGTTCTAGAGGCTGCCAGCTAGGGCTACACAGTGGAACCTTGTCTAAAAACATTTTTTTATTAAAAAAAATCTCACCCACGGATAATTCTGCTAACTCTTTTAAATTGGAAGAGTGTCCACAAAACTCCAGATTTCTTTTGAAAATAAAAATCTCAGTACTCTGGATAAATTCAGTATTTGCTCTTTATCTTTGTCTCTCTTCTTTTTTTCTTCTCTATTCTTTCCTTTAATTTTCTTTTTGATAGACCTTCCCAAAATATACAGGCTGGCCTGGTTTGCCAGGACTCTGTGTCTCAGCCTTTCGAGAGATGGGACTGTTTTAGGTTATCTGGTTGCATTAGTTTTAAATAATATTTTTATTATTTATTCTTCAAGAATTTCATACATGTATACAATGTATTGGAGCTTATCCATGCCCACACACATGCTCTTTTCCCCTCCAATCTACTAAGACCCACCAACCCATCTCCTCCAGTTCTATGCTTTCATTATTATTATTATTATTATTATTATTATTATTATTATTATTATCATTATCATTATTATTATTGCCTTCACCAACAGAATTGATCAAGGGGAAAATAGACTTCCAGGACTCTCTGACAAGATAAAGGAGCTGGACCATTCAGACAATAATAAAGATAAAATAATAAGAAGAGACCAAAGCATTCATTATCTATGGGACACTATGGAAAAGAACAAGACTATGAATCAATGGCATAGAAAGATAAGGATTTCATGATAAAGGCATACAAACTACTATTTGTCTACTATCCCCACAAAAACTATCTGTCATAGTTAATAGAGAAAGGACTGCTTTCCTTGATTGAAAAATCACAACCACCAAGCCAGCTCTACAGAAGATTCATGAAAGAATATTTCATTCTCAAGAGCAAGATAAACATATCTGTGAAGCTACAGGAAAGAATAAATAACACTAGAGCATGAGTTCAGCAAACCAGGAACAGGAAAACACAACAAAATGTTGAAAATGAATATATACCTTTCAATAATAATTATAAATGATAATAGTTCCAATTTGCCTCATCAAAAGACACAGATTATCAGGTTATACTTAAAATAAAAAAGGATCCACATATTTGTGGCCTCCAAGAAGTGCACCTGACCACCAAAGACAGAGGAAACTTTAAGATTAAAGAGTGGAAAAGGTGTTCTAAGCAATTGAGCTAGGAAACAAGTAGGTGCCACTGTTCTAATATTGAACAAAATAGACTTTGAGTCAAAATTAGAAAAGATGAAGAAAATCACTTCATAACTAATTAAGTGGAGAATCATCAAGAAGATATTACAATGTGAAACATGCACACCAAACACAGATGCATCAATTTCATAAGTCAACATAATAAAGGTTGTGTACGGCACATCTGTGGCCAATATTACACCAAAAGGAGTAGAGCTCAAATGATTTCCACTAAAATTAGGAACAAGACAAGGTGTACACTAGTACTTGAAATTTTAGGTAGAAGAATAAGACAAGAGAAGGAATTAAAAGAAATAAAAACAGGGAAGAAGTCAACGTATCTTTATTTGCAGATGATAAGAGTCAGTGCATGAGACTCAAAACTGACAGAAAAGTTCAAGAGCCAGTAAAGATTTTCAGCAAAGTTGTAGGATACAAAATTAGTGCAGAAAATCACAGCTTTCTCATGTAACAATGACAAGCACACCTAATAATTACATTAATAATTGCTTCAAAAAATAAAACACCTTGGAATAAACCTTACCAAGGAAGCAAGAGACCTCTACAATAAATATTAAAAGACACTGAAGAAAGAAATTGAAGAAGTCACCAAAATGAGTAAAACATCTCTGGTAATGGATTGCTAATCTAATATTATCAATGTGGCTTTACTACAAAAAGCAATCTACAAAATCGATGCAATTCTATCAAAATTCTAATGCGATTCTTTACTGATGTAGAAAAAATCTTAAAATTCATATGGATGCAGAAAAGACCCCATATAGCTACGGCATTCCTGAGCAAAAACAATAACGTTAGTGGTAACACTATACCTGATTTTAATTTCTACTACAGAGCAGGAGCAACAAAAAGTGGTTCAAAAATAGACACACTGATCAGTAGAGTAGAGGACTCAAGTATGAAACCACACAACTGCAGCCACCTGAATTTTTATAAAGGTGCCAAAAATATTCATTGGGGGAAAAGGCAAATGTTCCATAAATGGTACTGGGAAAACTGGTTATCACATGTCAAAAAATTAAAGTACTTCTTTATCTCTAGTCCTGTACCCAAATCTACTCCAAATGATCAATAACTTTGATCTAAGACCTGAAACTCTAGAACTAGAAGAAAGAGTAGGGGAAATGCTGTTACATATAGACATCATTATATGCTATTATAGATAGACTTTAAATTAGATACAGATACTGACAAGGTTAAGGACTACTGAATAGGACTGTAGTGACTCAGACAATAACATCAATAATTGATAAAGGGGCCTTCATGAAATTCAAAGGGCCAGTGAGATGGCTCAGCAGGTAAAGGCATTTGCCACTGAGACTGATAGTTGGAGTTCCCTCCCTGGAATTCACATGATAGAAAGAGATATCCAACTCCTACAAGTTATCCTCTGATGTCCACATGTGTGACCTCACACATACACAGGACAGCTGAACTTAGGCAATGAAGGTAACCATAGAAAACAGAAAGCTGGTGAAGATGTAACTGAACGAGGGGGGCCATGTTCCAGCCCCAGCAAGCAGCAGAACTTGGCAGCTTTAGCCATGTGGTTCTGGCTTTAGAGTCAAGAAAGAGGTTATGGAATCTACCTCCGCTACTAAGGAAAGCTACAGAGGCCAGGTATGTGCCTGGATGTCACTGAGTGGAGGCCTAGAGAGGCCATTGAATGAAGCTGTGAAGGTAAAACCTGGATTCCCTTGGAGACTCCTGAATGTTGGAGATACCAGAGCCATGGGATATCTGCTGAGAAGAGCTGCCAACAGGGAGTGGAACCAGCCCAAGAGAAAGAAGTATGTTGTAGTTAACAAAACTGAAAGGAGTTGGAGATCTAAAGAGCGTTTTGACACTAGACAAAGAGACGCAGAGTTTGGCGTTTGCCCAGCTGGGCTTCAGTCTTGCTTTGGTCCAGTATTTCCTCACTATGCTCCCTTCCCTATGTTTTGGAATGGTAAGAAATATCTTGTGCCATAATATGTTGGAAGTATGTGATCTGCTCTTTTATTTTGATTTTACAGGTAAATACAGTTAAGAGATTGAATCTCAGAAGAGACTTTGAACTTTAGACTTTTAAATAAGTTTGGGACTGTTATAGACTATGAGGACTTTTGAAGTTTGACTGAATGCATTTTTTGCATTATGATATGGCCTATAGGGGCCAGGGAGTGGAACGTGGTGCTTTTAAAGAAAATGGCCCCTCAAAGGAAGTGGCACTATTAGGCAATACTGCTTTGTTGGAGTTTGTGTGGCCTTATTCAAGGAAGTGTGTCACTGTGGGGGTAGGCTTTGAGGTCTCCTTTGCTCAAGCTATGCTCAGTGTGACACACAGTTGCTTCTGCTGCCTGTAAACCAAGATGGAGAACTCTCAGCTCCTTTTCCAGCACCATGTCTGTCTTCATGCCACCAGCCATGATGATAATGGACTAAACCTCTAAACTGTAAGCTAGCCCCAATTAAATGTTTTCCTTTGTTAAGAGTTGTCGTGGTCATGGTCTCTCTTCACAGCAATAGGAACCCTAACTAGGACAGTGCCCAAGAAAGAATGATGGGAAAAGAAAACGTAATGTATGTACACACTGGAAATTTTGTCAGCCATAAAAAGCAGAGTTATGGCATTTGCAGGAAAATCAATGCCACTGGAAATGATCACATTCAGTGAGTTAAAGCAGTTTCAGAAAGACATACATGGCATGATTTCTTTCTTTTGTGGTTCCTACATCTTATATTGATGCACAGAACATGAGGGTAGAAGAGAAGCTCTACATAGGACTAAGGGGAACTAACATCAGGGTATGGGGAGAGGTAAACAAAGGGAAGGTAGGCGTGTGAAGACAGTGTGCTCAACAGACAATATATACGTGTATGAAAATGTCCTTATGTAACACAGCACAATGTACAATGAATATACACAATGAGAATTCGGAAGGAAGGGAGGGAGGGAGGGAGGGAGGGAGGGAGGGAGGGAGGGAGGGAGGGAGATAGATAGAGAGAAAAACCCTGCTTCTAAATTGAGCTGGTTAGAGAAGGTATATGCTGCTTCATGTTTTCACTGTTAAAACTTCTGCCCCATCATATATATGGGCTGTGAGTAGTCAACACTTTACCCTGCACTGAGCATGGGAGTACAACAAAGAAAAACACAGAGATCTTGGCTACAAACTTATAGATAGATGATAGATAGATAGATAAGATAGATAGATACATACATACGTACATACATACATACATTACATACATAGACAACAGAGCAAAGAAAAGACAAAATTAAAAATAAGTGTCAGTGGTCCTCTAGAAGGGTAGAGGCAGGGCTGGACAGGTGGAGCACAGGGCATTTTTAGATAAAAGAGTCTTTGAGTGATGCTACAATAATGTCTAGATGTCCTTTTCATTTGTTAAAACTCATAGAACGCACAGTAGAAAGGGGCCCTAAGGCAATCCACGGTCTTTAGCTGATCATGGTGTGCCTGTGTAAGTTCTTCAACTGTGAGAAATGTGCACTCTGATATAGAGTGGTCATAGTGGAAGACTCCTCTACTGTGTACCTCCAACTGCACCAAAAGACTATTAATTCATTGTGTTCACGATAAGAAGGTCAAAACCCAGCAGAAGGCAGCCCCTGAATTCCTGAGCTTGTTTGTACTCCTTGTTGTCTTGGGAATATTCATAATAATAAAGTTCAGATGAGAACAACAATCAAAGAGCTGGGGAAAATCACACAGTAAGACGCTGAGTATCTCAACTGCCTCACCTACCTGCAGACTTCCGAGCTGACTGGGAACCTGTACCAATTACCTTGCTGGGATGGACAGAGGGCAAGGATTGGAGGCATTTCTTGTTACTTCAAAGGCCCACCAAATGAATACTTAAGGGCACGGGAGTCATTGGAATGAAGACAGTGAGTATAATCATGGGAATCCACACTCTCCTCACTTCTGATAATCTCAACTGTGTTTAAATATTACAATTCTCTACAAGACCACATGCCTGCTGTGGATTATGCTCATGGCTAATAAAAAAAAAACTGATTGGCTGATAGCTGGGCATGAAGAGATTAAGCAGGAGAGCCAGACTAAGAGAATTCTGGGGAGAGGAAGGGCAGAGTCAGAGAGTTGCTAGAAAATGCGGAGAAGCAAGATGAGAATGTCGTACTGTGAAAAGGTACCAAGCCACATGGCTAAACATAGATAAGAGTTAGCTAGTAACAAGCCTGAGCTTTCAGTCTAGCTTTTATAATTCATGTTCATCCTCTGAGTAGGTTATTTGGGACCGGGCAGTCAGGACAGGAAACGTCCATTCACACATGCCCATGGAGAACTTTGTACAAAAGGGCCCTCTTTCTTTTTCAAAGCCTCACCCACTGAAGCCATCCCTCAAGACTGTCAAAGGTTTGATGTGTGCAGTTTTGTCCGTCACTGGGAATGAGTCTATTTGTGTAACAATAATAACCCTTGAAGAAATATATACATTTGTCATCACTGTTCTGACTCTTACTTGCATTCCCGCGTCAGGACCCAGTAGGGGAGTATTAATAATGGCTCCTCATACAGGCAAGGAACCAAGGCCCAGAGAGATTTAATAGTTTTCTCACTAAGCATCAGGTCACGTCATGGGGAAGCAGTCCGACATCTTACCATTTCATTTACTTGTTTGTTTACTAATCTAGCAGGGCTGCTGTAGCCCAAAGAGGCTGCAAACTGACTGAGTGGGAAGCTTTGTGTTAACTGCCTCATTTAATCCATGCATCTGCCTGTTCAGTTCACAAAATCACACTGCTTTCTACACATTCGAAGAGCTCTGTGTGGCTTGCATTGGGGGAAATTTAGGTCATTTGAGTTATTTGTAGGTGGCTATGTATACCACCTGTCAAATGATGACGACTTCCTGGGTGACTTTAACTGAGCAGCTGTGTCAGCTAGAGGAGAATACACAGCTTTGAAATTTGGCTGATAATAATTTCAGAATATAGTTTCAACTTTTTAACCCCAAATATTCTGTATTTTAATAATAATACACTTATCAGTTTACCTGTGACTCAAATAAACACTTCCTGTATTAGTTGGTTGAGGTCCAAGAAGAAATATTTGATGAACAATGACAATTTTTGCAGTGTCATTTGAAGGAAATGTCACTCCCTTGTGACTTTACATTATGTACTTCTTTAAAGTTCTTTAAGTGTCAAATTCTGTACTGGGCACTAAGTGTACAAAGAGGCTATGAACTGTAACCCCCAAATAAGACAAATGTTTCTATATTGAAATTTTGGGGGCTGGTAAGGCAGTCAGCATTGGTGACCTGAGTCCAACCTCTGGAACCCATAAAAATATGGAAGGAAACTGAAGGAGAGAACCAACTCCTTCATCAAATTGTCCTCTGGCCTCCATACATGGACCATGGTGCATGCACACAAACACGTATAGGAACATTAATAATAATAATAATAATAAATTAGTGATTTTTTAATTTATTTGCAGAGTCAGCAAGATGACTCAGTAGGTCCAGGCACTTGCTGTCATGTCTGATGATCTGAATTCAATGCCCAGAATTTATACAGTGGAAAGAGAGAACTGACTCCCACAAGTTGTCATCTGACCTCCACATGCATGCCATAACGTATACAGATAGACAGAAACACACACCACACACACACACACACACATGTAAATGAATGTAAAAAAATGAATTTTCAGGCAAAGCCAAGGACAATTGCTATAATCACAAAAATATTCATACATAATGAATTTTAGTTACTCCCCCCCCCCCATTATTCTTTCTCATGCCCCCTTCCTCTCCATCTGAAATCCTTCTTCCCTACAAGGTCCTCTCTGATTTCCATGCCTTATATTTGTGTGTGTGGCCCCTGAGGTTCACTAGAGTTGCTTGCCCAAACTTGGGTTATCTACTAGAGAACGGGAACTTACCAGTGACAACACCACTGAAGAAAATGACTCCCTCTCCTCCAACAATCATTCACTGCCAGTGTCCCTCGAGGAGGAGTGGGACCATCTAAGCTCCTCCCCTTCCTATGATGAACTGTTGCGCAGGTCTTATGCAGGCCACCACAGCTGCAGGGAGGTCACGGGTGCAATCTCCACGTCCGGAAGAATGCTTTTACGGCACACCTCCCATTCTTTTCCTCTGCCCCTCTTCCATGATAGCGCCCAAGCCTTCGATGAGTGATGGAGATGTCCCAGTTAGAGGCAAGTGCTCCACTATCCCCTATTCTTGGCACTGTAGTCCTGTGTCTCTGCATTGACGGTTGCCTGATATAATAAGAAACTTCTCTGAAGAAGATTGACGGCAGTACTAATCAGTGGGTATAAACGTGAGTATTTGGAAGGCAGTTTGACAGCATAGCCATTTAGCAAATTGATAGTAGTAGCCCTCCCACTTGACCCCTACCAGAACCTGTGACTCTTGACCAAGTTTACAGGACCAGGAATGAATTCTCTCCTGTGAACTGGGCATCAAATCCAAAATAAAAGAAGTCGGTTGCCCCCATAAGATTTATGCCGCTATAGAAGCAGTGGGCACACTTTGCCTGGCATGTTGGTGGTGGTTCACAGCTTGAATAAGACTGTCGATGACCGTGTTCTTCAAGCAATCTGCCTAGCACCTTCGAGCACTGTGAAAACCACCCATCAGGAGAAGCATGTAGCTGAGTTCCAGCGCGATTTCTGTGTCCTGTAACTTCAGTATATGGTGTCTTCGGCCATAGGGTCTTATCACCTGGCAACCGAGAGCAATGGCAATAGCTCTACTGTTTGGGGGCCTCTGGAGCCTCCCTCCCTAAGTCATGTTCTACATCTGACCCTGGGATTTCTATCTATAAACTATGGCTCCTTGGAGGTGTGTGACTCACTCACTCATGCAGGGTATCTCCATTCAGACTTTTTTTTTTTTTTTTTTTTTTTGGTTTTTCGAGACAGGGTTTCTCTGTGTAGTTTTGCGCCTTTCCTGGAACTCACTTGGTAGCCCAGGCTGGCCTCGAACTCACAGAGATCCACCTGGCTCTGCCTCCCGAGTGCTGGGATTAAAGGCGTGCGCCACCACCGCCCAGCTTCAGACTATTTTTAAATTATGTTTTTAATAAACTTATAAAATAATAGGTGTACATACGGCTTTTCACACATCCTTAGGGTTAATTATCCATCCCCCACACCCTCCTCCATCCTCCTCTCCCATGGCCCCCCACACTTAAACCTTTCTACCCCCAGCAATCTCCCTTTCCACATTCATGTCATCTGTCTCACGTGGAATCTTTTCAAACCACCCTCTCCCGGCGATGATCCAAGGAAGACGCTAAAAATGTCATTTTGTTTTAGGTTGATAAAATTTATAAGACTTAATTATGCTGACTATACTCGTGCAAATACCAACAGGAGTGTGGAGTGTTTTGTACAGGCTTAAGAGAGCCTACTGAGGGGCTGGAGAGATGGCTGAGTGTTTAAAAGCACTTGCTGCTCTTGCATGAGACCTGATTTCAGTTCCCAGCACACACTTGGAGACTCATAACTGGCTACAACCCCAGTTATAACACCTGCTCTGGCCCCTGTGGGTACCAGGCATGGTGCACATACATACAGGCAAACATCCATATACATACAATAAAAATAAATAAGATGAAGAAGAGAAAAAAAAACGCCTAGTGGAGTTAAGTTGCCTATGATCCTGCAGTTGATGGGCAGCTAGGTTCTTCAGGCCAAGTCTCACATAGATTTCACTATGGCATAGGGGGAGTATTACAAAATATCCAATAAATTGCTTACTCCAGTCTTGATAGGAATTATTCATCAAAAGGTTTCTAAAAGACTAATAATACAATGATTCTTTCAATATGAATGAGGGAAGTATTTTTAAGCATATCCATCAATAGCATTTACTTTTGGAGAAGCCACTTTTGCCTTTAACCCACATATATATTAGCTATATCCAGGATGTATGTTGTGTGCTAGAACGTCAATGGACCCACAGTAACTAATCTGTTTGGCCTCAGCAGCTGTGCAGTGAAAGCAGTTCTTGACTCAACAAAACTTCACATTTATTTGTGCGAGCGACAAAACAAAATTCCTAGGAAAGTGATGCCATCTAGTGGTAGAACTAGGCAGCGGCAGCGTTCCTGCAGCAGATAAGGTGTGATTCTTCACCCTGTAAAGGGAGCAAAATACTGGATACTAGGGAGATAGATACATGCTATCTCCTCCTGCTCTGGTCACCACAGAGCCACACTTACATATCTTCCCTGTCACAATGAACTACATCCCTTAAATCATGAGTCAAAATAAATGTCTCCTCCCTTGAAAAGCGAGCAAAAAAAATGAAAACTGGGGGCCAGACAAAATGCTGAGCCATGCTACAAATGTGGATGAACCACGAAAACACTGTACTAATGAGAAAAACCGGACACAGAGGTCATACAGTACATGAGTCCACTTATAAGCCATGTCTAGAATAGGTAAATGCATGGACACAGATGGAGGCTTGTCAGGGGCACAGTGTTCTAGCTACTGTTCTAGCTTACATCCTAAGTGTTAGAAAGAAAAGTCAAGGTGTAAAAGCCAGTTTCTCTCCTTAAAAATTGAACTTCGGTGGCGAAGAGTCCTATGTCTAGATAACAATAGCAAAAGGAAGGATGTGATCCGGGTACAGGGACAGAAAAGACCACTTCTCTGGGCAACTGGAGCAAGACATTGGCACTTCTCAGTGTGGGTCCAGGAGAGCGCTGCGCAGAGAGACATCTGGAGAAGGTGGATTCTGAACTGGCACAGGAGGGAATCACCATTCCTTCCACCCAGAACATCAGCTCAAGCTCAGAAGCCCCACACATCCCTGAGCTTTCTCCTTTCTGCCTGTGGATGCGGTAAGGAAGCATGGCGGAAGGCTCTCATCTCCCTGCCATCGTGTCTAAGTCAGAGTCTCCCAAGGAGCGGGAACAGCAGGAACAGCTGCCGAAGCTCTTCGGGGGGGGGGGGGGGGGGGGTTGCTGACCTCCGAAAGGATTGGTGAGAATCTGAGGAGCCGTTTTGAGCAATGGGGAACACTGACTGTGGTAATGAGAAATCCAAACACCAAGCGGTGCAGGGGCTTTGGGTTTGTTATGTATGCCATTGTGAAGAAGTGGATGCAGCTATGGGTACAAGGCACACAGGGTGGATGGAGGAGTTGAGGGACGGAAGAGAACTTTGTCAAGAGAAGATTCTTAAAGGCAAAGTGCCTAGTTAACTGTGAAAGGTTTTTAGGTGGTGGCATTAGAGAAGACACTGAAGAATATCACCTGCAATATTATTCTAAACAGTACAGGAAAAATGAAGTGAGTGAAATCATGACTGACAGAGTGGGGGAAAGAAGGGCTTTGCATTCGTCACCTTTGACATCCACGACTCTGTGGATAAGATAGTCATTCAGAAGTACCATACTGTGAATGGCCACAACTGTGAAATGAAACAAACCCGGTAGAAGCAAAGGATGGCTAGTGCTTCATCCAGCCAAAGAGGTCCTAGTGTTTCCAGAAACTTTAGTGGTGGTCCCAGGGGTGATTTTGGTGGCAATGACATTTTTGGTTGAGGAGGAAACCTTAACGGTGATGGTGGCTTTGATGGCAGCCATGGTGGTGGTAGATAGATGGCAGCAGTGAAGATGGCCACAATGGATTTGGTAACGATGGTGGTTATGGGGGAGATGACCTCGGTTATTCTGGAGGAAGCAGGGGCTATGGAAGCGGTGAGCAGGGTCTGGGAAAGCAGGATAGAGGCTATGGCAAGAGTGGCAACCATTACAGCTATGACAATGGAGGAGGTGGAGACTTTGGGTGGTAGGAATGGAGGCAGTTTTGGAGGTGGTGGAAGCTCCAATGATTACAGTTACAAGAATCAGTCTTCAAACTTGGGACCGATGAAGGGAGGAAACTGTGCGGGCAGAAGCTCTGGTCCTTATGATGGTAAAGGAAAGTATTTTGTTTAACTACAAAACCAAGGTGGCTGGGGTGGTTCTAGCAGCAGCAGTGGTTCTGGCAGTGGCAGACGGTTCTAATTCCTGCCAGGAAAGAAAGCTCAGCGGGAAATGAGAGCCAGAGAAGTCACAGGGAAGCTACAGGTTACAAATGATTTGTGAACTCGCCATGCACAGGTGGCAGGGACTAGCTACTCACTATAAAGAAGACATGCTTTAGTCAATATTCATGCATATGAACAAACAAAAAGACCTGTAAGTGTGTTTGTGACTAATTAGATAGTAGAGTTTTTTAGGTTTTTTTTTTTTTTTTTTAGCATCTGTCCTGTGTTGTCGGAAGTTTCTCTGTGTTCCGCCCAGTCAGCAGCCGCTCAAACCCAAATAAACACACAGAGGCTTATCTTAATTAAAACTGCTCAGCCATAAGCTCAGGCTTACTACTGACTAGCTCTTATACTTAAACTCAGCCCATTTCTGTTAATCTATATATCGCCATGTTTTCCGTGGCTTCACCTATGTGCCATTACAAGCTGCTCCCTGGATGGTGGGCTGGTGTCTCCTGACTCACCCTTCCTCTTCCCAGAATTCTCCTTGTCTGCTTATCCTGCCTATACTTCCTGCCTTGCTACTGGCCAATCAGTGTTTTATTAAACCAATGTACAAAAGCATTATCCCACAGCAGTTCTGTGCAAAGTATAACACACTCTGACAAAGTGTTTTAATGAAGACCTTTTTTCACCCATGCTGTCGACTGCTAAATGTAATAGTCTTATCTTTATGCTGAATAAATGTATCTTTAAAAAAAAATCAGAAGCCTACAGGAGCAGTGGTATGCATCTATATTGCTCTTCCAGCACAGAGATCCAGGCACCAATAGTCTGCTCCAACTTTGAGAACACATGACAAATATCTAGAAGGAAATCTCTTGGTTCTTGCTCCAACAGACAACTGGGGACAATCTGGGGAGTCCTTACATACAGCCTTCCAATGAGTAGAGGCTGAATGGGGCAAAAAGCAAGGAAAGTGTTGCAGGAGAGAAACCAGGCAATTATTACATCAACCAAGATATCAGAGTCAACGTCACCACAGTAAAATAGGTTGGTAGTTTATACCCTTGAGACAGTATAAGAATGATGTTCTGGCTGGGCGGTGGTGGTGCACGCCTTTAATCCCAGCACTCGGGAGGCAGAGCCAGGCGGATCTCTGTGAGTTCCAGGCCAGCCTGGGCTACCAAGTGAGTTCCAGGAAAGGCGCAAAGCTACACAGAGAAACCCTGTCTCGAAAAACCAAAAAAAAAAAAAAAAAAAAAAAAATGATGTTCTGTCTTGGAGATTTCCCTCCTCCAAACCCATAACCCAACCTAATCATGAAGTAACAGACAATCCCAGTTGAGGGATATGCTAAATACTTCTCAAATATTTCCCTAAATTTTCTCAGTCTTTGACAACGAGGAAACTCTGTGAACCTGTCATAGCCAAAGAGCAGCTAAGAAGAAATGATGACTAGGCACAATATGACAGGAATCCTGAAATATAAAAAGGAGATTAGGTGAAAGTGTAAAAATCTGAATAAAGTATGGGCCTAGGCAGAATGTATTGATAATGGTTTATTAATCGTGACAAACACGCAACCATAATAGAAGATAGTAATCAGGAAGACAGTGTCAGGCGTGTGAGCACTGTACCACCTTCACCCTTGTTCCTAAATATTCAAGACTGTTATAAAAATAAGTATATTTAATGTATACTAACATAAAGCATAAATTATGTCATCTCACACATTTGGAGAAATGTAATTAACATAAGTAATATGCAGCCTTATCTCACCAAGCATCCTCAGTAGGATGACATCATCTTTAAACCCTGGGTGGCAGTCCCCGACACCCTTCCATGATGCCTCTGAAGGACAGGGTGACTTGGAAGTCCAAAGTCATAAAGTCCTGGAAGTCCTAAAGGTCATCCAACTTTGGGGTGATTACCTGAAATGTTTCTGTAGGGCAGCTTATGCAGTCCCCAAGCAGATGCCACAGACCTATAGCCCCACAGTAGGGTATTTGTGTTAATGCTGGGCAAGAATGCCTTGATTGGCCATCCCATGGCATCTCAAATTCAGCGTTTGTCTGCAGGTTGCTTACCTGACTGTTGCCTGCCTTGGTAGCATGTTCTATCATGGCAGATACCAGTATGTCCTGGCTTTGTCTCTGGAGATTCGGTACATCTTCCCACTTGCTGAAAAGGTCAAAGCCTTCTCTATGGATCCATCTTCATGTGTAGCTGTCGTCCCTGAGTCTGTGGTCACCACAGCTGCTCCTGTGGGCTCAGCCAAAGCTGAGGGCAAGGTACAGTCAGAGAAATCAGAAGAGGACATGGAATTCACTCTTTGATTAATCTCTCCAAATCAACCACTCAGCCAGATCTATTTGGGAAACATGGAAAGAAAGGTCTACTTCTCTTTAAAAAAAAAAAAAAATAGATGACGGGAACTGGAAAGATGGCTCAGTGGCTTGGAACACAAGCTGCTCCTGGGGCCTCGATGCCCACTTCCAGACTCCAAAAGCACCTGCATTCACAAGCACAAACCCACACACAGGCACACGCATAGACACCTAACTTTTAAAATAAAAATAAATCTTAAAAAATAAATGAAATAACAAATATTTGTCTATGCAAAACTGATTTTATTTCTAAGTGTTTTTGCAGTTTTAGGAATTGAACCAAGGGCTTGTTGCATGCTAAGCCAAACGCTACCATTTAGCTAAATCACCAGCCCTCTTTTTACTTTTCGTTTTGAGACAGGGTCTTATTACATTGCCCAAGCTGGCCTTGATCTCACTGGGTAGCACAGGCCTGCCTTGAGCTTGTAATCCTGCCTCAACTTCAAGAACAACAGGATTCCAGGACAGCACCACCACGGAGCTTAATTGTCAACATTTGTAGCCACCTTCCATTCACCTTCTAAACTCTTTTCTTCCTCTCTCATTGTAATGTCTTGTTTACAATTCCACATTTTTTTTATTTCTAATGAGTGTGTGTACTTGCAATCAGTTTGTGGCATCAAAATTGTGCATTTTCCATGAATACCTGTAAATGTAAGTAAACAGGGGGAAAATACATTGAATTAACCCTAGAGTTTACCTCAGGAAGGAAAGAGAGACTAGGAAAGAAAGGCCAGGATAAGCAGAAAGCAGAGTTCTCACATGGCATGTTACTGTTACCACAAAATGGTTGTGTGGCTTTTATGACTTTTAAATTTGGAGAACATGAAGAAATGCTGTTTTGATCACATCATCTTTCTGCTCAGAAAAAGAAAACATAGTTGGTATTCCTCACCCCCCACAATACTCTGCAGCCAGCACCTCTTCATTAAACATTTATCAATGTCAGAATCTTTGGCATGCTGACCCTTAGTGTTCCTTCCTGCCCATTAATCCAGTGGTTCTCATCCTAGACCACACATTAGAATCACTTAGTGAGATTGTTAAATGCTGAACACTTGGCCCCTTTCCCAGTAAACTCATTGGAACCTCTTGGAGATGGGGCAAGGAAATTGTGTTTCCTATGCTCATTAGCAACTATATCATAGACCAAACGTTTAGGCAGACTTAACTTGTCACATGATGGAAGGCATCTGAATGGCCTTGGCTTCCTGAGAAAAGTGAGTATGCTGTTCTGTGAGAAATCTACTGAATATCAAACAGAAAATGGGGACTGTACCCAGGCAACGCTTCCAGTGGAGGGACTGAGTTGCATTCAGTTGTGTTGTTGGCTAAGGGGGTCCCATGGGAATTCCCAAACAACCCAGGCTGATGCTAACAAAGGTTTGCTCTCCACAAACTGACAGTGGGGCCCCATTGCCGAAGACAACATCCACACAATTCAATGAACGTGGAAAAGTTGAGCTGGTGCCTACATGGAGCCTTCATCCACATGTTCTAGTCTCTTTGGTGCAGGAAAGTACCTTGCAGGCTATCGAAAGAGAAACCTGGGCACTAACCCAGCCACAAAACCTTTAATCTACAATCTGTCCTGACTGTAAAGTATGCTAGGGAAGTCATGGTACAGAACTGTGGAAGTAGCCAACCAATGTATGATTTGACTTAAGGCCCACTCCAGTAGAGAGAACCCATGCCTGGCACTGGTTGTGTAACCAAGAACCAAAGACTAGATGGTCCAGAGACATGGGTCCAAAACCAAACACTACTGCTCAAAAAAAAAAAAAATCAATGAAATGATTCCTAATGATATTCTGCTATACTCATAGATCAGTGCCTTATCTGGTCATTATCAGAGAGGATTCCTGATAGCAGATGGAAATAGATGGTAGCAGATGGAGACACATGCAAAGACCCACAGCCTGACATTATATGTAGAGAGAGTCTAAGCTGAAGGTCTCTATCAAATCCCTCCCCTCTGAGCTCAGGGAATCCTGAGAAAGAGGAAGCAGAAAGATTGTAAGAGCCAGAGAAGATGGAGGACACTGGGAGAACATGGCCCTCTGAATCAATTAAGCAAGGTCCATATGAGCTCACAGAGACTGAAGCAGCAAACAGGGGGACTACATGGGTCTGCCCCAGGTCCTCTGTGTGTATTTTATAGCTATTATATTAGTATTTTTATGGAACTCCTGACTATGAGGACAAGTGGGTCTCTGACTCTTGTGCCTGCTCTTGGGACTCTTTTCTGGCTGTTAGGTTGCTATAGCCAACTTCAATATGACAGTTTCATTTCATTCTATCATTTTATTTTGCCGTGTTTGGTTGTTATCTCTTAGAAGCCTGTTCTTTTTTAATAAAAGACAGAAAGGAAGTAGATCTGGAGGAGAGGGGAGGTGGGTGGGAACTGGGAGGAGTAGAGAGGGGGAAAACTATAATCAGGAGATATAGATAGATAGATAGATAGATAGATAGATAGATAGATAGATAGAAATAGATAGATAGATAGAGAGAGAGAGAGAGAGAGAGAGAGAGAGAGATGTTTTTCGAGACAGGGTTTCTGTGTAGCTTTGGTGCCTGTTCTGGATCTCGCTCTGTAGACCAGGCTGGCCTTGAACTCACAGAGATCCACCTGGCTATGCCTCCCAAGTTCTGGGACTAAAGGTGTGTGCCACCACTGCCTGGCAATCAGGATATATTGTATGAGAAAATAAGCTATTTTCAATAAAAGAAAAAAATTAAAAATAAAGACCCTCAAGCCTCCTTCTTCCTTCCTCCCTCCTCCCTCCCTCCTTCCCTCTCTCCCTTTTAACTTTCTTTTTTGGTATATTTGAAGTAAGATCTCACTCTAGTCCTACGGCCTAGAACTCTATGTAAACCAGGCTAGATTTAAAATTTTCAATTTTTTTCAGTTCTTTTTACATAATATTTTTATTGGTTATTTGGGAATTTCACATCATAAACCCCAATCACACTCACTTCCCAGTCCTCCCAAGCCTGCTCCCCCACCCTTGTGGCCACACA